>NC_136067.1:144494073-144831298 GCF_964261635.1 Lissotriton helveticus | reverse complement strand
CCTCCCCTGTCTATGTCCCTGGTTGTTTCCCATAAAACCCCTGTCCTTCCTAGTTAAGTAACCGGGCTGTAAAAGGTTACGTAGGACCCAGAATGATGTTTTACAAGGTTAACAGACTAGACCAAGGTAAAGAAATCATCAAAATGAACCCCGCAGTAGTTGAAAAACAGGATGCACCGATAGAAAGGAAATGTTTAGCCCTGTTCGTCTCTCAGCAAAATACCTGTGTAGTACCATGTTGACGACTCACTGTACCCTTTTGTAAATGTGAAACTCTAGAGAACGGCATATCTTTGCCAGATTTGTCTCCCGAAGGTGGGTTACCATCAGATGAACTGTCATGCCTGTAATAAATGATTATGAAGGAAAGTCGTAGTAAATCCAACAGGTCCGCCACCGGTCATTCATATGCCAGTTGTGAACATTAAATATAACGGACATTTTCATTCTTTGCCTGGAGCTGGGAGAGAAATAGACTTTTTGATTATCTTCATCTGCAAATTTTCTAAAGACTGTCTTTTCAAACTTGTTTAAGGGTACTGCTGTTGGAGGAGAGAAGGACCGGATGTGGGAGCACGAGGCCCGACTGCAGACTAAGGGACACCTGCGACATTAGCCAAGGCGAGACCACGACTGAAAGGAGCTGCAGGACGAGGCACTGTTTTCGACAGCATGAAAAGAAAGGGTCGACCTGATGCCCCTGCTCGACGTCTAGTGCCTGTCGACAAGTCCCCGCTCTCTGAATTCCGTCGCACGCCCGCCCATTTGAAGTCTCTCGTTCCCCTAGTTTGTTCCCAATTTGGCCTTGCTCCATCCCCCTTTTTCCTCTGACCTACCCTATGGACTGTTTTGAACGCTCTTCTTCCATCGGAACTTTCTGACAATCACCTCAAAGGACACAGGGCGAAAAGGACCTTTCCGACCAGAAACGCGAGGAAAGGGTCGTGCCCTGCAACGCAGAACTTAGAACAGAGCTGGACTTGTAGCTCCACCGCCGGTGCTCAACAGCGCCAACGAAAGACCACAAAGAACAATGAGAACTCATAAAACTTCGAACATTCGACATCCTCAACCACCGTTTTGCTACGCCTCATTTCTCTCCCAGCCGCCATTGTATTGATCCTGCTCCAATCCGAATCTGAAACATGTATTAACCTGCCAGTTCACGTTATGATATGTACTTGCTGCTCGCCGTTTTTGTATTTCATTCCTATGACTTTCCTGCTTTATCAAATAGGTGCACCTCCTAAAAAAAAACTAGAAACCTCAAAATGTATTGTTTACAACTCTTTTCCATCTAGGGTTCCTACCGTTTTCTTTCTCATGCTCACCACAGTAGAACCGAATAGAAAATGAACCAGCAAGATGTCTTGAATATGTTAAAGGGAGGACTGTGGAAAATTAGTGCGTTTTGGTGAACATTATCTGCGCCATCTTGCCTCTTCCCTGATGCCACACTTTTGTCGTGCGCGCCCGCCATTTTAAGATGCCCCGATCAGAACAAACCCTTTTGCATGCCGCTGGCCCCTGACATAGCCCTTTGCCTTCGCTAAGCCCGCACGCTGACCACCCCCTGCTTGCACCTGCCTTGAGTCATAAACCCCTCTTCGGCGCTGCTCTGCCCCAGGCCCTCATCCTGTTCCCAGCGCGACGCCTCCCTGCTTTCCTTTCATGATCTCCGGCCCTTAGATGCAAACCCCTTTTTCCCCGTGTGCCCGTTTTGTCCTCCCCGTTCCCAAGCCGACACCCAGCTCTGCCGATACCATCCTTGCCCCTCCCCGTACAATAGAAAGCTTCCCCCATCAAAGAATCCCCGGGTTGATCAAAGCCCCCCACCCCATGAGATCCGATCAAACTCCCCACATTCCGTGAATCGGCGGATTATCCAGCTGCGCGATGCTCATCACCTGTTGTGACTAGGGTGGGGACTTTAACTGTAAATGTGTGTGGGAACGGGCCCAAAGGGGAGTTCCGAGAATGTCTTTTCCGCACATCAAAGCTTTAAACATGTATGTGTAATCTGCAATAAAGTCATAAATGTGGATATAAGAGGCCAGGCCTCAGAAATACAGTTAGAGCACCTCAGAACGATACCTTCTGTCCGTTTCGTTGTGTTCTCCTCCGGAGAGAATAAAAAAAACCTTGTTTCCTGCTTCCCAGTCTCCAGCGCCTGCCTCTTCATTGATTTAAATAACTAGAGGGTCACAGAGGCAATACCGCCGGGCAAATATCGATTGTCCCCGACCCGATTGAACTTTTTACAACCCCAAAACCACCCCTGAACCCTAAAATAACCCTGTACCCCAAAACCCAAACCTACCCCTGAACCCTTAAAAATACCCCTATACCCCAAAACCCAAACCTAGCCCTGAACCCTAAAAATACCCCTGTACCCCAAAACCCATACCTATCCCTAAACACTAAAACTACCCCTGTACACCATAACCCAAAACTATATCTGAACCCTTAAAATACCGAAACACCCCAAAACATATACCTCAGTACCCCAAAACATATACCCCTATACCCATACTTACCTTATCCAAACATTAAAAAAAACATGCTTTTATCATTCATGCATTCACAACGAATTTCGTTGTAAATGTATGCGTGGTAAAAGCATACAAAATGTAATGCCATGCGTTATAATGGCATTGCGGAGTCATGGTACTTTCGTAATGAAAGTATGCGGAGTGATGATATGCGGAAAGAAAGTTGTGAAATAATGGGTGTTTACCCTCCCCCGGTAAGTACATTGGTGGCACGGCGGCCCACATCTCCAGCAACATACTCATATTTTTTCACCACCCATTTGAAAAATGCACAGGTCTCTCTCATTGATGGCCAGCACCGACATACACTTTTAGACACACCTCCCGCCACAAGTTCTAGAATTGCGAACTTTAGAGCTGGGGAGCTACGTTCAAATCTCGGCATCAGCTCAACATCCTGTGATTCCAGGCAAATCGCTTTGTCTCCCCGTGCCTACCACAAATGAATGTGTTCTTCTGTAATGTAAATTGTGCTCATGCCATGTTGTCGAGTTCGCGCTATATAATATTGCAAGGAAAAATAAAGTAGGGAAACTCGAGTTCACACACTACTGAACGCGCACTCTTAAGTGCATCAGCAGTTCACTGTGAATCGGAGCGTTTCACAGGTCTGTCACAGATAAGAAATGCTATCAAAACGAAATCCTACAAAACAATATACTACTGGCCGGCAGCAATTCATTCCCGGACAACGTCGGGACGGGCTGCTAGTTATTCTATAACATTCATAGCTCTGTATTTATTAGTTCAAACTCTGCAGGTATGATCAGTTATATATTTTGATACTGCAGTTACACATAATGATGATCACCAAGCTATGTGCAGCCTGCACTATCTAAAGTGTAAAAGTATCCACATAGTGATTTTTCAATAGAAATGGGGGAGGGACTTTGAGAGTTATTTGGAGCGCACCTCCACTTTGCAAGCTATTTCCAGACAGGACATGAGTGAGAAAAGATGTTATGATGGCCCGCTACACAGTGGGATGCTCCAGTCCCTTTTTACTCACTACAAATACAGTGACCGTCCTATTTTCAACAGACACGGTCGCTCCAGACGCTGCTCCTCGCTCCTGTCTGCCTGCTGAAGTGCCTCTGCTTCCCCACCTCGCTCTTACGCAAGTACCCACAGAGTGTAACTTTACCTGCCTTAAGGAAGGTACCTCGCTGTGTCTTAGCGCTCCGCCTGCATTACAACGCTGCTATTGATCGCCTGGCATCTAGAATATTGTAGCGCTGCTACATTGGTGTGTCTTGGCGCTCCGCCTGCATTGCAACGCTGCTGTTGATCGCCTGCCATCTTGAATATTGTAGCGCTGCTGTCGCTGTTGTCTGCCTGATCTCACCGGTGCCTTTGATGGTCAGATCGCGCTATTCGACTTCTGTGCCCCATTCTGGTTAGATATCGGCTGAGGCCATTTTGGGATTGCTGTTGTTGTTGTTGTTTGCTTCCTGTGCCTTCCCCGACCAGTCCCCGCCCAGCTCCCGCCTCCCTGCTGACCACCCCTCACCCCTCCCCCCTCTCCATCCTCTTATGACAGTTGTAGATTCGCGCAGCGTTCACGCGCAGCGATCGCGCCCCAGTCGCGCCGAAGGTGCGCCAAAGGTAAGCCCGTCTACGCCCGTCCGCGCCTAAACCGCGCCCAGAGCCAGACTCCCTGGTCTTCGTAATGCCCACCCTTCCCGCATTACTTACGATGCCACCACCCTCCTAGCCCTTAACCCCGACCGCTCCCCCAACTGCGTCCAAGCCGCTCCTGGACACACCCACGGACCTTTCTCATGCAACTCCTGCAAATTCAACGGCACCGACAACAACTCCGCTACGATCACACAACAGATATCCGTACCCAACCACCTACAATGCATCTTGCTCAACACCCGCTCGGTCCACAGGCACGCCATTGACTAGACACCATCTCTACGGACGTCGCCTTCCTAACAGAAACATGGATTAACGCCTCTTCTGCCCCAGACATCACCATTGCCATCCCAGAAGACTATAAGATCATACGCAAGGACCGTACCGGCCACACTGGAGGAGGTATCGCTATCGTCCATAAGAAATCCATCCACATCTCTACCAGCTCAGACGTCAACCTCGCCAACTCTGAACACCTTCACTTCCAGATCCACATCGACCCCAAAACCACACTCAGAGGCACCCTCCTTTACAGGCCACCAGGACCCCGCGCAAAGTTTAGTGAGGACATCACGGACTTCATCACTCCACACGCGCTCCCCTCCAAGGATTACATCCTTTTGGGCGACCTCAACTTTCACCTTGAAAAGAACAACGACCGCAACACCACCACCCTTTTGGACAACCTCGCCAACCTCGGACTTAGACAACTCGTCACCACCTCCACCCACATCGCAGGTCACACACTCGACCCTATCTTCACCTCCAGCAAACATGTCTCCTTCAGCCACACCACAGCTCTTCTTTGGACTGACCACAGCTGCGTTCACTTCACCTACAACAGACCCACTTCCAACAACCACCCCAACCCACTCTGCAAAGAAACTGGAACAAAATCACCATCGACCAGATCTCCTCATCGCTTCTTCTAAACCCCCCAGCCCACTCTTCAAACCCAGACCAAGCAGCCAGCAACCTCACACAATGGTTATCCAACAGCGCCGACATCTTAGCACCACTGAAAAAACGACAAATCAAACTAGGCAGCAAGAAGGCCTCCTGGTTCAACGATGATCTTAAGAAATCCAAGAAACTCTGCCGCGCCCTTGAGAAGGCCTGGAAAAAAGACCCAACCACCAGCACCAAGGACACCTTTAAAAACGCCACCCGCATACACCACCAACTGATCCGGACCGCCAAAAAAGCCGCTTTCAAGGACAGACTAGACAACAACGCCCACAACAGTAAGGAATTATTCAACATCGTCAAGGAATTTACCAACCCCTCGGCCAACTCCAACGACATCACCCCCTCTCAAGCCCTCTGCGACTCCCTAGCCTCATTCTTCCACAACAAAATTGCAGACATCCACAACAGCTTCGACAACCGACCCAAAGACCAACCCTCCCAACCCCCTTCAGGACCCCCACCCCCTCTGAACATCCTCAACGACTGGAAGCCTATCTCCACTGAGGACACCATCCGTCTGATGAACTCTATCCACTCAGGATCCCCCACAGACCCATGCCCTCACCACATTTTTAACAAAGCAGACTCCATTATAGCACCGCACCTCCGAGACGTCATCAACTGCTCCCTCAACTCTGCAACCTTCCCGGAAAGCTGGAAACATGCCGAACTCAGCGCCCTCTTGAAGAAACCCACAGCTGACCCCACCGAACTCAAAAACTACCGCCCTATCTCACTCCTTCCATTCCCGGCCAAAGTCATCGAGAAAGCGGTCAACAACCAGCTCGCTGCTTTCCTCGAAACCAACAAATCCCTCGACTCCTCACAATCCGGCTTCCGAGCCAAGCACAGCACTGAAACCGCCCTCATCGCAGCAACAGACGACATTCGAACTCTACTGGACAATGGAGACACAGTAGCCCTCATCCTCCTCGACCTCTCCGCAGCCTTCGACACGGTCTGTCATAGTACCCTTTTACAGCGCCTCAGAAACATCGGAATCCAAGGAAAAGCACTGGAATGGATCACTTCATTCCTCACCGGAAGAACCCAGAGAGTCCGCCTCCCACCATTCAAGTCAGAGTCCACTGAAGTCATTTGTGGCGTGCCACAAGGATCTTCTCTCAGCCCCACCCTCTTCAACGTATACATGAGACCCCTCGCGACCATCGCACGCCATCACAACCTCAACATCATCTCCTACGCTGATGACACTCAACTGATCCTCTCACTCACAAAAGACCCTAACACCGCCAAAACCAACTTACACGAAGGAATGAAAGAAGTAGCCGAGTGGATGAAGCACAGCCGTCTGAAACTGAACTCCGACAAAACAGAAGTCCTCATCTTAGGCACCTCCCCCTCCGCCTGGGATGACTCTTGGTGGCCAGAGGCCCTCGGAAAGGCCCCCATCCCTACAGACCACGCACGAAACCTGGGCATCATCCTGGACTCCTCACTCTCGGGGATCAATGATCGAATCGAATTTTCATGTTTTCTTTGACTCTACAGCACAACTTTGAAATTGAGGTCCCCTCGTTCCCTCATTAATTATTCCAGTTTCAATTGTCTTTTATGAAATCAGCTTGCTAATTGCTTGATGGACAGATTATGCACCTTATTTTCGATTGTGTATTTCGTTTTGTGCCATACATATGTTTGTTTTAACCTCATGAGTATTATAATGCATCACAAGAGTGTATTAAGATAGAAGTTTTCTGATGCACACCCATCACATGTCTCATATATATCCTCTGTTTGGATCTTCTAACCCTTTGAGCACCTACAGGGTTAATAATCCACTATCCTGATGCCGCGATTGTAACTCTCATTAGTATTCGTTTATTTCCTGGTTTGACCACCACGTGGTACAAACCAACACCCTATCAGCAACGCAGCTCAGTCTCCACGGTTTCTCCGCATCGTATTTATTTTTCGATATTCCCACTTTCCTGAGCCTTCGTGATTTAATATCTTATGAATGTTCAGTTGACCATCGTTAGACCTAATAGTTATTTTATTTACCGTACCTCCAAGTTGCGCGTTTCCAACATCACGTGATTATACCACCAAGCTATAAGCAACTCCCCGATTGGCTCATTGTCAACCTGATCGGTTCCGCGTTCGGAACGCCGAGAGTCCCACGCATTACTCTTACAGTAAGTTTGTCAGGCTGCGTTTCCATTTCGGTTCCTTTATTTCGCTATATTTTGCTCACCCTGTACCATGTTGCATTTAATTTAGATCTCTTCATCAAATAGAGCTGATAATGTTAGACCTTAACCTGCAACGTTTCACTGAATGTTAATGACGGTTTTCCAATGCTTATGAATGTAAATGATAATGTCTGAGGACATGACCTATGTTTACTGATTGCATTTGTAATAGTATAATATTGTTTGTGGTTCTCACACTGAATGCTAAGGTCCTGTATGCTTTTACCCACAGGCCCCTGACGAAGGGTTACTCCCACCAACCCGAAATGCATTGGGCATGAAGTAATGCAATTAATTGTTGTTGAATTCTATGAACTGCATCAAACTTATTGACAAAGAAATTACTTTTGAAATGAATCCAATAAATCTGATGATTCTAACAGTATAATGACTGGTTCATTTGGAAATACTAAAGATCATGGATAAATGAGTGAAGAAACTCCTTGTTTTCATGTTAAGTAAGCGCGCCCTTTGTGATTTTTGAATCACATATTCTTCTATTCTTAAATATAGACACAGTCTGAACCTACAAGCTCATTTTAAGATATTTGCGAGGCCGCCGCACCCATAACCCAGGCTCTTATATCCAGAGCAAAGGTGGATTTACCACTTGAGGATGTCAAACAGGGACATTAATGATAAGATGCAATGAACAGAACTGTAATTGCAGCAAGTTTAAGCAAGGATAAGACAGCTTCATTATCTGATACACTTGGTTCCATATTTTCTCTCTAACCTAACTTTCTTTTGGGTAGAATCTCTCTCCTTAGTTATTGCAACAGTTATAGGACTGCTAACTTTGACATTTGAACAAAAAACTCATTTTAATTGAGTTATGAAGATGGGCATAATACTGTACCCCCTATAAACATTTTCAGACCCTGAGTTCCTGTTCAATTTTTTTTCTTCAGACACAGCATGTGTAATTAGTTCTATATACTATTTCTTTAAACACAGAATACATCTTTGGTAATGGTAATTGTTTTCATTTATAACATTACTCCAATTGCGGGACAGAAAATCAGTGTTCTTAGTCCACTTTTTTAATAAGTACTGAGCTATCATAACCGTAGGATTATATAGTTGTGCTTTAAGCTCAGATGGATGTGTGCATGACTGTTTTCCTCATTTTTGGCTGCTTCCAGTATCACATATACATTCATTCTCCCATAAACTACCGATCATATCCATGTCTCATAAGAATGTACGTATACGGAATCTCACTGAAAAGAATGCTATCATTCGAATATCGCCCTTGTCCTCCTTCCTCTGTGTTGCTGCTTTTAAGATCCCATACATGAACTCTGATTCCCTTGAACCGCATGACGCGCGTGCTACATGTGCATCACGTATTTATGTGCTTAGTCAACGTAACACAGTAAAACCCTTAAAAGAATGCAGTCTCAGTATTCTTCCTTTAAATATAGTATGGGGGCAGTATAGGTGGAAATGCCAGCATCCATCTTATGACGAAGTAAGTGCACAGGTAGGTAGCTTGAGGCTACATTCATTCCCTTTTTAGGTCGAGCCAAGGCAGCGCGCATGCACTGTCTGCAAGACCTGTTGTTATCTACTCTAATGGCTTTTGGCATGCCCATGAATTGCCATTTATTCGTTGTTGTGCCATTTAGAAATACACTTTTTTTATTGGTGCACTGGGTTTGATTCTCCCGCCTTTGCGTGCTTGGGTCACGCCCAGGAGATTTCACTCATTGTTTGCTTGCGCTGGCCATCCCAATACGTCCACGGTTCCTCCTGGTCATCCTGATCTGCCTTTTCATTTTGCAGGCTATCAACATCTTTTTAGGCTTTCAGGCCGTTTCACGGAGCAATGCTCTGTTCGGCACCTGCAAAGTGGTAATTTCTGTCTGGTAGTTGTTGAGCTATGCCAATAGCTTTAACTCCAAAAACATGTGAGACCTATTGCATTTCTTATGCATTTTTTTCTCTTGTCCGCTACGCATGGGTTTAACAATCAACCGAATAGGATGAGTCATTTATGATCTTGCTCTAATTTATGATCTCCTTTCTGGGCTACTCACCTTCATGACAGACGTTTGCATTTCTCCCACGTGGTGTACTGAGGAGCTGATCTGTGTGTTTTTTCTGTCTCTTTACTTGTTAAAATATTTGTTTGTGGTGGCACCCTTTTTGTTGAATGTCTTTGTTATACTTTCGAATAAGCATATGTATAATCCAGAGACAGTTTGTGGTGCTCTGGTACCACCAAGATGTGGTTCACTTACTTGACCTCCACTGAGTCTTACTCAGATAGGAGAGTTTTCAATGTATATTTCCTCTAACTAGTTGGACTTGAGTGCAGCCTTTGGTACTGTGCAATACGCCATCCTCATCCAAAGGATGCTAGATGTTGGCATCACAGGGATCTTCATAAATGGCTGGAAGCCTTTCTAGCGGACAGGAGCTTCCATAGTATGTGAATAATCCTTTGCTTCCTCTATCCATCCTTGTGTGGGGTCCCACAGGGCTCCTCGCTTAGCCCCACATTGTTTAACTTGTATGTACTCCCCCAGGCTGCAATTGTCCACTCACATGGGCTTGCCCTAGTGTCATATGCTGATGACACTCAGGTTATCCTGGCCCTTAGATCGAAAACCACTCAAACTACCTCCCAACTAAACTCCTGCCTCAGGGAGGTCACAGGTTGGATATTCAGCAGTAGGCTAAAGCTTAAAGGCAAGAAAACAGAGTTTCTGGTGGTAGGCAATAATAGCTTCAAGTTGCAGGAACTCTCAAGGCCAGACTATCTGTGCAATAGCCCTAAGCCAGCTCAAGCAGTATACAGCCTAGGCATCTGGATAGATGACAAGCTCATGATGGAGACACAAGTCCGAAAATTGGCAGGATCATGTTTTGGCATTTTAAGATCTCTAAGGAAATTCTTGCAGATGCTACCTTTACCTACTGGAAGGATAGTAGTGCTGAGTCTTAGAAACCCTTGACTTGACTATGGTAACTCCCTGTATTTTAGGAGCCGGAAATATGTGATCAAAAGTCACCAAGTGGTACAAAATGCAGCCGCAAGAATGTTAAAAAACTACTGAAGCACCAATCAGCCAGACCAGCCCTCATAGCCCTGCACTGGCTTCCTGCTTCTGCATGGAATACATGTATTGTAAGAATAGGGAGTTCTTTGACCCTGACGAAGACCTTTGACCAGTTTTGCCATTTTTGTTAGGTTGAAACATGTCGGTGTCTTAAAGTGGTTAGGTGAATCATTAGTTTCTACCTATATGCCACAGTATTGATTTCAACATATACCACAGGTACTCCCTAACAAAGGATTTCCTTTGGGTATTCCCACTAGGTACTTTTATCTTTTGATCTCAACCTTTGAATTAGTTCTGTAAACAATATCCCAATTTTGTTTGGTTGAGTCCACTGGAGCCTACTCCAGTGTGAGAGGTCGCCTATGATAAAGCATGCCCTGATGGTTGAGGCGACCTCTCCAATATCTTAAAATGAGTCTGAAGGTTAAGACTGTGTCTATATTTACATATAGCACATGAGTTGTCCCTTCTAGTACTCAAGGTCCCTTCTAGTACTCAAGCACCTTGTGTGTTAGAAAAGTGAAAGATAAACCTTTTGAAATCACTGCATGTTTGATGATAAGTAATATATCATCTAAATCATAAAAGAGGTAACCAACAAATAAGTAAATGTGACACAGCTGCAAATGATCAATAAAAGAGACAGGCGTCCGAAATGTAGGTTTTGGAAATTGGTCACATGCCACCAATTTTCGTTACTGCTAGTTGTCTGCATTCATCTCTAGAAAATATATCAGGAAGCTCGAGCTGCAACTAATGGTTTCCAGTTGTCTTGAAAGTAAAAGCGAAAAAAAAAACAGTATATAGAAACTTAGCGCAAGCAATGCAGAGGAATACTAATTAAGAAATCAATCAGTACTTAGTCCATGTGCAAGGGAAGAAAACAAAAACACACTGGAACAAAGTGAAGCAGACAGGCACTGACACATGCTTACCAATGAAAAGGAAGAAAACATGATTGACAATGAAGCCAACCAATGGTAAGTAATGGCAGGGCTAAAAGCTCCTATTTAGAAGTATTTTTTTTTAAAGAAACAACAGATCTTCGCTAAGCCACAGCACGTGTGCTGCCTCAAGCGAGACCTAATCTGGTTCACACAATTCTGGACACAGACTCTCTCTCACCACAGTCTGGAGCAGAAAGATAACATTGTGGATAGTATTTGTTTACTGAGCAGCTCTGAAACACTTCTGTAGGCATCAGGATTTATGAAGCATTGCATCCTGGCACAATCTTTTCATAGGCTGAGAATCTTAGAACCTGGAAGTACCCAGAAGTTTGAAGAGGTCCCAGTAAACCCCATGCATCATTTAAAAGGGGCATGAAGGCAGCCCTCTTCCGACCGAGGACTCCAACGCGGTCCTCCTAGCCCACTGGAGACATTTCACTACAGCTGTACTCCGTCTCCAACTGAATTGAATTGAATTGAATTTGAAACTTATATAGCGCATAACTGCCACACTACGGGTATCCTGGTGCTTAGAAAGATGAATAACCACTCAGCAGAGTCAAATTTGTCAGTGGAAGAGACTACAAACCCTCCCTTGGAAATAGCCAAGTTTTCAATTCCCTCCGAAAGTAGGTCAGAATTAGCCTGTCTAAGGTTCTGGGGCAACTCATTCCGTAGGCGCGAAGCAGCCACGCCAAATGCTCTGCCCCCCATCCGAGAGCTCTTAAATCTAGTGGTTGTAATCAGATTTGCAGTTGAGGAGCGGAGCTGTCTCCCAGGATTATACCAGGTAAATAACTCCTGCAAGGGGACTGGGCCCTGGCCATGTGCAGCTCTGTAGACAGTACAAAGATTTAAAACTGACTCTCTCCTTGATAGGCAGCCAGTGAAGATCTCTCAGGGCCACCGTCGTCGATGACCCACGCTGTCTGTTCAGCACCAATTTTGCTGCCATGGACTGGACTCTCTGCCTCCCGCTGCGGTATGTATTGTGGTGCTCCCAAGTACAGGGAGTTGCAGTAGTCCAGTCTACTCAGAATTATACTTCTCACTACAAGAGATCGAATATCTTTTGGAAGTAGTGGAAGAACCTTCCGCAGCATGCGCAACAGGGACAGACAGACACTGGCAGTTTTATTCGCCTGTGATTCCATTTGGAGGTTGTTGTCCACCATAACACCTAGATTACGCACCACTTTGGCCGGAGTCAAGGGTTCATCCTCGGGAGTAAGTTTAAACTCCACCAGTAGGTGTCGGGATATTCTAGAGGCAGGACAGTCTCCGTCTCCAACTAGGTATTACCTTCCTTTAGATATTCAATACTATCCACCAGGTTGATGATATTATTATGTAACGAGGGCCAAAGAGTGAGGTCCTGATTCTGGCTGCTAGCCAGTTTCTGAATCTTACTGGAAGCCTTACGCGGGTTGTATGGTACTCTGAAGATTATTACACATGTCACGTTATAGGGCCAGCGCTTTATTAAGATCACCTCTGGCTGAGGTCTTACAGCACCACAACAAATTATCAAAACAAAGAAACCAATTTAAACACATGGCCTCAATAATAGTCCTTACTGCTAAATGAAAGGGACCGCTCAAACAGCAAAATTAAATTTGCCTGGGGCTGCAAAAATCCTTACATTAGAGCCACCGTTTCCTAGGGTAAGTGCTAGATGTCTATCAGGATCTTTGCAATAGCACATCCCTTCTGCCATCCTTTCCATTGTTGTAGTTTATTTGTTATTTCTAATGCACAAACCATTAAAAAGCAGACAAATATACAGTACATCAAAACATGAAACATCAACAATGAACAGTGAGCTCATGAGCCACCAGAAAGAAGGCAACAATTAAGTGTTGCGTCAGATGAGATTTAAAGAAAATTTGATGTTTTCGGTGCCATCCTAAATGACAATAAGAAAGACTTGTAGATATAATGCCCGATACTGTGTCCGGATCCTAGGCTTACTGAACAATTTGATGAAAGCCTATATGTCTCTGCAAGCAAAACAACAACTGTGACTGGGCTATTTAGTGTTGCATGGCACAAATACTGTCAAGGAAGTGTAGATACGGGGTTTGTTGACCCTCAAGTTTGACTTTCTATTATGCTGTGTAATTAAAACTAAATGGGTTGCATTTCTTCACCTTGGTCATGTTTGTTATTGTTTTGTAGTTGGTTCTGTGCCTCCAGCTTGTTGTTGAGTAACCCTACTTGGTGTAACCTAGTTGCTGTATTAACACTGGATGGTGTCCTGCTGAAGTCACTTGTATGTGCGAAACATATCATAAGTTCTATTGATCCAATAAATGTTTTTGAATCTACCAATGACAGATACTCACTGTCTGGATTTTTTGGCATGATAAAACTAATAAATAAAGATTTACAAAATAAATGGATTCACGTTTTGCAGAAATTGTACAGGTATGAGTACAGGTGCTCGAGTAAAGTCGTGAGGCACTTACAACCTCTCCACAATAATAGCAATGACTCCCCTTCATCGTTACCAACTTTACTATGGACAAAACAGACCTAAAATTTGAGAAAAATATTTTTAAACTAGCAGCCCGTTCCGACGTTGTCCGGGTATGAATTGCTGCCGGCCAGTAGTATATTGTTTTGTAGGATTTCGTTTTGATAGCATTTCTTATCTGTGACAGACCTGTGAAACGCTCCGATTCACAGTGCACTGCTGATGCACTTAAGAGTGCGCGTTCAGTAGTGTGTGAACTTAAGTTTCCCTACTTTATTTTTCCTTGCAATATTATATAGCGCGAACTCGACAACATGGCATGAGCACAATTTACATTACAGAAGAACGCATTCATTTGTGGTAGGCAAGGGGAGACAAAGCGATTTGCCTGGAATCACAGGATGTTGAGCTGATGCCGAGATTCGAAAGTAGCTCCCCAGCTCTAAAGTTCGCAATTCTAGAACTTGTGGCAGAAGGTGTGTCTAAAAGTGTATGTCGGTGCTGGCCATCAATGAGAGAGACCTGTGCATTTTTCAAATCGGTGGTGAAAAAATATGAGTATGTTGCTGGAGATACTCTGAAGATGTACCACCAATGTACTTACCGGGGGAGGGTAAACACCCATTATTCCGCAACTTTCTTTCCGCATACCATCACTCCGCATACTTTCATTACGAAAGTACCATGACTCCGCAATGCCATTATAACGCATGGCATTAGATTTTATATGCTTTTACCACGCATACATTTACAACGAAATTCGTTGTAAATGCATGAATGGTAAAAGCATGGTTATTTTTTTAATATTTGGATAAGGTAAGTATGGGTATAGGGGTATATGTTTTGGGGTACTGAGGTATATGTTTTGGGGTGTTTGGGTATTTTAAGGGTTCAGATATAGTTTTGGGTTATGGGGTACAGGGGTAGTTTTAGGGTTTAGGGATAGGTATGGGTTTTGGGGTACAGGGGTATTTTTAGGGTTCAGGGCTAGGTTTGGGTTTTGGGGTATAGGGGTATTTTTAGGGTTCAGGGGTAGGTTTGGGATTTGGGGTACAGGGGTATTTTAAGGGTGCAGGGCTAGGTTTGGGTTTTGGGGTACATGGGTATTTTCAGGGTTCAGGGCTAGGTTTAGGTTTTGGGGTACAGGTGTATTTTAGGGTTCCGGGGTAGGTTTGGGGGTACATGGTTATTTTTATGGTTCAGGGCTAGGTTTGGGTTTTGCTGTACAGGGGTATTTTAAGGGTTCAGGGCTAGGTTTGGGTTTTGGGGTACAGGGGTATTTTAAGGGTTCAGGGCTAGGTTTGGGTTTTGGGGTACAGGGGTATTTTAGGGTTCAGGGGTAGGTTTGGGTTTTGGGGTACAGGGGTATTTTTAGAGTTCAGGGCTATTTTTAGAGTTCAGGGCTAGGTTTGGGTTTTGGGGTATGGGGTATTTTTAGCGTTTAGGGATAGGTTTGGGTTTTGGGGTACAGGGTATATTTATAGGGTTAAGATGGGTTAGTGTTTAAGGGTGTTGGGGTATTTTAAGGAGTAAGGGTGGGTTATGATTATGGGGTGCAGGGGTATTTAAAGGGAGCAGGGTGGACACCCGGAGCTGGAATGTACAGAACCTGGGAAGAAAAAACAATGAAATATTGGGCACAACGCTCGCTTTTTTTCCGTAATCCCGCGCCCCGCACACGCCCACTCCCACAGCACACGATATGAGACATGGCATGAAGGGTGGAACGTACCACACGCCCCCAGCATTTGTCACGCCCCCAGCACACACCCACAGCACAACGCAGACACGCCCACAAGGGACTACTTTGCTGGCACGGTTCTTTTACCTTTTAAATGTATATGGTGGGCGTCTGCATAGCCTATGTCCTTCTGCTGCAACTGCCCTTTCCAACGCTGTATTGGGTGTTGTGATTGGTGCTGTGGTTCCTGAGATTACCCGCCTCAAAGGTTTGGGCTCTCTCTTTATTATATTAGTATAGATGATGTGGAGTAAAAAAAGCAGGAGTGGGAGGTGGGACTTAAAGTTACAATGTTTTTAGCTGTTGCATAATTTCCCAGAACCAATTGTGCTGAATTAGGAATGGTAGTAAATGAATATGTCTAAGAGTCTGCAATGTGAAAATAAGATCACTCAAAATGCTGCAGGCATGTCGATGAACTAGAGGATTGATACAGGAACATATATAAATGTAAATGTGGGTGTACTTGTAAATGTGGGTGTACTTGTAAAGCGCACTGCGACTCCATGGAGTATCCTGGCGCTGAAGACCGCTGGGGAACCCGTCCTGGTTTTCCCTGTGAGATGGTCCCTTTCTGGGTATCTCCAAGGTGAAACCAGGCATCCCCGGCGTCTGTGGGGGGCCGTTGTAGAGATAAGGCAAGCTTAATGCCCAGAGTTGCCGAGTGTGTTCCCTGGTTAGAGTAGGCACCGAGGCGAGAATTATCGAGTCCGTTTTGACCCTGGTCCACGACCCTGCCGCGTCGGGAATTGAACCCTGGTCCCGGGCCGTTCTCTGCTTACGGGTCTGCCGCCTCTAACCAGTGAGCCACACCACTCCACCAAATTGCCAGAGTATGTTAGACCAGCTGTCTTAACCAGAGGTGTGCCACGCCTACTCAGGAGGCCCATGACTGTTTAGAAAATTAAATATTATTTGCAGCTTTATAACGTATGTATGCATACACACGTTTTACATTTAAAAACTCTCTAAATGTGAAGGAATTTGAATTTGGAGGCTAAAAGCAGGTTGGTAAGTATTAGGTTGATAGCTCTGAGCAGCAGAACCACAGTGAACAGAAGATGTTGGTGGCCTCTAATGATATGCACTGACAAAAAGACAGCATGCATTAGGAACAAAAAAGACAAAGGGCCTCATTTGAATGTCAGTCAGAATGGTCGAAGGCTTTCCAAACAACATCCATTGTTTAAACTCTGACCGCCTTATTACAAAGAAGGCAGTAGGAGTTTAAACCGGACGGTCAATCCAAAAAGCTTCAGATGCGCTCAAGGAGCCCGTCGACCAGTCGGAAACCTTACGGTTGGCGTTTCCGGCGTCGGGATTATGACGTTTTTTTCTGACAGGCTTTCCATGTCGGGCTTTCCAACCTGGAAAGCCTCCCGGAAAGCGACTTTGGGGGCTCCTGGCAGGGCCTCCTTCTCTCCGCGGCCTACGGTTGTGGGCTGGGGGGGGGGGGCACTATGGTGATGGTGAGGTGCCTCCCAAGAATTTACAGTAACTCCCATTTCTATATAGGTGCTTGTGCTGCGAACAGTTTCCGACTGCCCAAAAAGCTCCATTAGGGAAATGAGAGTTTGTGACCGGTCGCATCAATTACGGTTTCGGACCGCCAACCAAAAGTCAGTTGGTTCCAAAACCGTAGAGATGTGGGTCCGATGCAACTCCGACCGAAGTCATAATCAGGCCCAAAGTGATATGTTTGGACTACTAACACAGACTACTTTCTAAAATAGGTTATTGTAAGGAGCAAACGGATTGGATTATCAAAGATATAGTGTACTATATTGCTATTGCTATGCATGAGTAAGCCTTGAAAAAGCTTAAAAGGGCAGACAAAGTCACCGGTGAAGCACATTTCAGCGGGCACAAATCCAGAGTATCAGACTTACAGACAGGTAACAGTTTTGGACATTAAAGCAAATATAATCCGTATTAAGTATACCAACAACCTATAACTTCAAATGTCTTATACAGTAAGAAGAGGAGATATTTGGTGAACTGCACCCCGAGACAGGTAACTATATTTTCTAGTGAACATTTATAAAATTTATGAAATATGACAGCAATTATTCATAATGTATGCTAGCCTTTGCCTCTAAGATATGAATTCAATGTTACTGTAGTTTATAGAGCATTCATGGGACATACAAAGACCAGTCTAGGGGTAGCTTACCCAGTTGTTCTTTTTGCCTGCATATACCTCCATGTTCTCTCCATACTGAGGTTCTTCGACTAGAGTCTGGTACTCAAACATGAGGCGGGAGCTCTCGCGCAGTCGGCTGCACTGGTACTCATGATACTGTTGTACAAGCTCTTTCACAACCAGCAAGAGGCATTCTGGGTCCTCAGGATTCCAGGACGACAGATTCTAAATATAAAAAGGGATGAGTATGAGAAACACGATTCTATTGAATTTATTTAATTTATTAGGTATAACTAGATAAAAGTGATCTTCAAATCACATACAAATAAAAGAAACAAATGAAAAAAGGCATCATCATCGTTACATTGACACATAAAATAAAATCAGAGCAATAAATAACCATACAAATCTATCTGATCGACTACTTTATTTACGAAAACAAACAAAATGGCCTTTTGGTTTGTACAAAATACAAATTGTGATTCAGTACCACGTTATTAAATCGTAATTTGGGTTTGCAACTACATACTGAATTGGTATTTGGAAGGGGTTGTGTACAGTGCATCCATTTCAAATAGTGATCCGGAATGGGATGTATGAATGTTTTGAGACCGGAATCCAATCGCAAAACATTTAATATTTTAGTGACCACACAAAAGTAGTGGTAACCCATTTGTAAACCGGATGAGATCCTTCCCCTTTGAAAATGTTGACAACAACATTTTTTAAGAGTACTTAGTGGTCCCATTGACCACTTCCTAGTCTTAAAAAATGTTTATTAAACATTTTTTTTTTTTTAAACGCATCCCATTTTTCTTGGCAATAAATGCACATTCAACAACAAAAGATTGCTTTATTTAAAAGAAATCCCAGACATAGAATTCTGCTGCAGATCACAGCGCGTCGCTATTTCCGACCTACTTCATTAATATCCATGAGGTAGTCCCAATTGCGAACCACTACATTTCAGTATTTTGCAAACGGACTTATTAGAATATTGGCCAGTTTGCACAATACCACACATGGCACAAAAAATACTGATCGCAAATTGCAACCGGTATTTTGCAACCACCGTAATTAGCATAATGCAATACGTAGATCGGTTACGGAGGGAAAAGAAGAAGAGATATGCAAGGAAAAAACGGTTGGAGCTAATAAAGAGAACGCAAACAACTAACTGAATAAAAGTCTATTTTACCCTATATGGTAGTCTTCGTGAATCATCAGCTGATAAGGGACTCAATACACGTAGAAAAGAGTAAATGCACAGATGACGTTTTACAACACCACCTGAATGTACTTTTACACTTTAATTGCCATACACAAAACAGAGGCCTGGAATCCGTGTTGTTAAGGCATATTGCATCTGTAAAGCTGCTGCTTCCCTCTTTGCAAAGTTCTCTATAGTTTGCTATTCAACGTAGTGTGAAAAATAACCAAATGTGCAAAAGTATATGTTTTTCTCCAAAGGGTAACCGTTTTTTCCAGTGAAAAAAAGCCCATCCCATAGACCTCCAGCAAATCCAGGGTAGATGGAAGTCACTCAAGCCCCTGCTTTTCTGACCATTCCCAAACTCCGGAAGGGTCACAATTCAGTTTGTGAATATCAACAAACTTACAAGGCAAACCACACCGTTTAACACCCACTTCCGACAGCTAGGATGAGCTTTACAATTGCAGATCCCTCTGGACTTGTTGCAGAATAGTCTTCAGTGGTCAGTCCATTTAAACCTTATAGAAATCACTTTGTTATTTCCTGGCAGGTGTAAATGAAGTGATTTCAACTGTAAACATATGTTGTATCGATTAGACAGCATGGATTTATTCCTAAACGGGGAACGACGAATCACGTCAATAGAGTAATAACGCTTCTTGACTTTGCTAACTGTAGTGGGGAGCCACTTAGCCTTATTTTATTAGACGCCGAAAAGGCTTTTGACCGCGTTACATGGGGGTTTCTGTGGGCTGTGATGCGACAATATGGGATTAGGCAAAAATTTCTAACTGCCTTTCAGACGTTATACCGCCCCCCAGTTCCCAGTATTAGTATAATGGGGTTTGAATCTAAACCTGTGTCAATCTCACGGGGGACTAGGCAGGGGTGCCCCTGGTCCCCATTATTGTTCTCTTTATACATAGATCCATTTTTAAAAATGCTGGAAAATAGCTCTCGGATTGAATCAGTAACTGTACAGCAAGATCAATATCGTGTTTTCGCATATGCTGATGATGTGGCCGTAGTAACAACTTAGCCAGCGACAGCGATGCCTGAGATAGAGCGATTGGCAGCACAGTATGGGGAAGTATCTGGCTATAAGTTGAACATATCAAAAACCCAAATTGTATGTGTCAACACAGGGGCATATGCGGATCCAAGAGTCTTGCAGGAGGTGATATATCTGGGGATTAGGATTCGGGCCTCTTTGAGCGCTTTGGTGGAGTCCAACTGGGAGCGGATAGTGGCGGGTGCTCGTAAACAACTGGATCAATGTGAATGCTTACATCTTTCTAGGGTGGGAAGATGCAACGTTCTTAAGATGCTGATCCTGCCGAAATTGTTATACTTTTTTAGATCTGTGCCTTTGGAGAAACCAAGGGCTAACCTTGCTACACTACAGTCTGTGTGTGCCAGATTTATATGGGCTCAGGGTAAAGCACGGAGAGCGATGCGATATATGATTCTGCCGAGGGATCAAGGGGGCTGGGCCGTCCCGAACATCACATTATATTACTACGCGTGTATGTTGCAACACATGAATATACTGTTGACTGGGGTAGGGCCAATTGCTATGGCTGAGCTTCCCTCTATCAATCAGATGGTACTGGGTAGTGATGCAAAAAACCGTCTGTTATTCAATGTGGACTGGAGTTACAAAAAGAGTACGAGGTTCAAAATCCTTATCTCCGCCTATAAAGTATGGAAAGCAGTTAAAAAGAAATTTGCGGTTGAAAGGGTGTCTTGCTACACTCCATTAACAGCTACCACCCTTCTTCCGGCAGTATTTTGGGATCGGGTGGTAGATAATTGGCGGGCTAAAGGGGTGTGTACTGTTGGAGACCTATACGCGGATTGGGGGCTGAAGTCCTTTGATCAGCTAAGGGACCAATTTTACCTATCTCGGGCGGATTTCTTCAAATATCTACAAATTCGTGATTATTTGTTGAAAGCCGGATGGGAAGTCCAACTTAACCCCCTTATTGAGGCAGTGAGGAAAGATGCCCGGATAGGTAATCTTTATACCTATATTAATGCTTAGCACAATAATTAACGATTTAGAAGCCCAGAGTGGCAAATGGGATAACAGATTAGGATGTAAGGGTATACAGCTTGAGACCTCCATAGATTTGGCAGGACGATTGTTCATGTCCGCTAATCTCTACGCCCAACATTATAAAACTATATTTAATCTTTACTACACACCAGACAAAATATCTAAATGGGGGGAGACAAGGAGGGAAAGTGCTTCCGCTGTAGAACTGAAGCTGCTGATGTGGTGCATGTCTTTTATTCATGCGGGCATTTAAGTACGTTGTTTGGGCATATGGAAAAGTTCTTAGCTGAAATTCTGGGGGAGCAGATCTTGCTGGGGGTAGAGATGGGATTGGCATCGGATAAGCTACCTAGCAAATGTATATATGTGATCTTTCTGGCCACAGCTGTGACTCGGCTTTGTATTGCATCAATGTGGTTACAAAAAGATGCCCCATCGTTTGAGGCACGGAGGGCAAGGTTCTTAGCAATGTTCAATATGGAGTATAGTTTGTATGCTTTGAAAGGCAGACGGAAAATGAAACTTGGACGTCAAATTTGGGGGCAGTCGAGACTTATTTGGATTTATAACCCTATCAGCAGGGCATGGTTTGCTGCTCTGTCTGTATTCCCCTTTGTTTATTTTTTCCTCTGTTATTATGATTTGAATCTCTGTATCAATTCTTAATCCATTTGGATTTGTGATTTTTTTCTATATTGTAATACATGTGCCTGTTTGTGTACTTATGGAGTATCAATAAAAAAAAATTAAAAAAGAATTCAAGCCAGTGAGACAGAGGATTGGAAGTCATGACGTTGGATTCGGTCACAGCAGACCACATCGCAGACCAGAAGGGTGCAAGTGAGGACACGCCCATAGCATGTGTATTAGATTATAGTAAGGTGTGCAGCATCTCCAGCACAGGGAGATAGGGTCAGACCTGCAGAGCGTAGACGTCATGCCATCCAGTTCCAGTGTGAGTTTGAAACAAGCTCCTTCATGCAACCCTTTCTTGGGTGTCAGCAAAAGATCTGGTCATTCTTTGGCTTCATAGATTTTTTATAGCTAAGTTTGTCAACATAAAAGACGTGTATTGTCTGTCAGTTGGCAAACAGGCTCCATAAGCATAATACTAATGTTATACATTGCACTTTACGTTGTCAATCAATCAGGAATTTTTTAAGCGCGACTACTCACCCGTAAGCATTATAGATAATGGGGTTACCCAATAAATCAAGACGGACCTGGGTATAATACAGGAATAAATACGGGTCCGTGACAAATTTGTCATGAGATAAATTCAGTTCTATGAACAGTTTGTATTGTGTACACTACTACAATACTGATACTCAATATCTCAATGAACAACCTAAATCATGCATTCAATATTAATTCAAGAATACATGTATTGAAAACCACACACGTAGAAGTGCCAAAACAACAAAAATTGCTTTCACAAAATATTTATTCACTTAATAATTCAAGGAATAATCCAAAGTCATCATTCGAAGAATCAAGGTTGCGCGCAGAAGAGGAAAAAGGGTTTAGGGAGTGATAGTGGTGGGTAGTAAAGGTGCAAATCAAAGGAATAAGGAACATAACGATTCAATGCTTTAGACACACTGGTAGTAAAGACCAGTTAGAGAAGACTTGTCCGCTGTATAACATTCTTTTACATGTAATCTGTAAATATTTCAATATGCACACAATGCATGTTCAAGGACAATCTGGTAGGGAGCCGGTACAGGTCTTTGTAAAGTGAAAAGCGTCGACGTTTCGACTCGGCTGATGCAGAGAGGGAAACTTGAGCCTCAGCTGTGAGTCTTCATCAGGACGGGG
Source organism: Lissotriton helveticus (assembly GCF_964261635.1). Taxonomy (NCBI): domain Eukaryota; kingdom Metazoa; phylum Chordata; class Amphibia; order Caudata; family Salamandridae; genus Lissotriton; species Lissotriton helveticus. Next base: position 144,808,449 of record NC_136067.1, on the reverse strand, counting down.
TATGGCAACCTATTCCTGGTGCCAGGCCTGGCTACTCAGGGAAGCTGTAAAATCGCGAAAGCCAATGGCCAAGTTGCGCCAGAGGCCCAGAGTTTCTTCAACACCATACACTATGTACATCCATAATATCGAGTGTGAAATTAATCACTGTCCTTATTCAGTGGAGACCGCCGTGAAGTCCATGTTGCTCCTACGGTGCAGGGAGCACTTGCCAGGACAGAAAGGCTTTCATGGCTCCTAGAAGAATCAAGACTTAGCAGAGGCGGCCAATTCCAGGCAGAGTAAAATTTTGGAGGTTTCTTCCCCCACCAGACGTTGTTATGGCAGAGGAGCACGCAGACGATTTAGAGGGCCCTGGAGGATCCTCATATATGGCCTCAGGGGCATAGCTTGGTCAGCAAGGCAGAGGGGGAGAGTGCGCTTCACTTTCTCCAACATTCACGCTGGCATATAATGTAACAATACATGATAGGGGGGCAGGGCACCTGAGAGGGACTTAAAGGGGCAGTGGAAAGGGAGAGGAATGCAGATTGGTAGAAGTGCTAAGTGAGGGAAAACACAGTATTAAACTTACTAAAAAAAAAATCAGACTTTCAAAATAGACAAACGGAATGTGTGTGTGTGTGTGTGTGCGCTTTTGTCAGTGTGTATGTAAAAGTTCTGGGGAAATCTGACAGACACCTCACCGTACTCAACTGAAAGAACCTGTACCCAACTATTTACCAGAAAATAAACCCATACGGGGCATGTAACAACCCCAAACTCCCCCACCCCATGAAGCTACGCCCCTGTATGGCCTATCCATTTTTTCAACGTAGCTCTGCGTGAAGGCTGGCATGCTTTGTTCTAGCGCACCCATGTAAAATCTAGGGTCCATGGGTTTTCAGATCATGGAAGGTTTTCATTGAGTTTTATGGCTCCCTGAAGCACTAGCAGTTTCTGCTCTTGCTGGTCATTTCTCAGGAAAGATGCACTCTAGTGGATGCACAGGTAGGGACCTAGGCCCCGATGTAGGTAAATCTAATTTACCGACTCATAAATACCGAATTTTACCGATTCGGTATTTATGAATCGGTAAATTGGAAGGTGGCAGATGTAGGTAATTTTTAATTTACAATTACCGAATCTGTAAGATTCGGTATTTACCGATTCGGTAAATACCGAATCGGTATTTCCCATTGATTCCTATGGGCTTTGAAGCCCATAGGAATCAATGGAAAATACTGAATTGGTATTTACCGAATCGGTAAATACCGAAATCCTGGCAGGGGGAATGGGGTGTCACTTTGACACCCTGTAGCACCCCAAATGCAGGCTTGTGTGCCATGTGGCACACATACATGCCCTAAGGGCATGTCTGTGCGTCACATGGCATATGTGTACATTCACAGATGTGCATGTACACTGGAATTCGGTATTTTACCACCCAATAGGATTGGGTGGTAAATACCGACTCCTAAAGGGCCTGTGGCACTCTTTGAAGTGCCAGCTACATCTTAATTTACAGAATCGGTAAATATACCGATTCTGTAAATGAGATGCCCCCTACATGCCAAATCCCAAATACCGGTCGGTAACGGCCGAAATCGGACGTTACCGACCGGTAAATGGCGACCTACATCTGGCCCCTAGATGCCAAAGGAGCCATTGTCCAGTCCCACTTACACCCAAGGGTTTTTCTGAGCAATCTGTTCCCAGTGGAGGAAAAGGAGAAGAATTCTGTCCGGTAATCATTCTCAAGGAATTTCACAAGAGGTTAGTTAATGCCATTTCAAAAGGGAGGGAGATTCCTCTCCCGAGAGATGCCCTCTTCTCCTAATGACTGGATGCTCAGTTTGGTCTACCAGGACGCTTATACAACGATGCCCATCTTCGGAGCCCATTTCACTTCCTGCAATTTCAGTAACAGGCCATGTTTTTGAGCTCTAGGTCCTTTCTTTAAGACACACCCTGTGATGCAAGCTAGCCAGGATGGTGGGACTGTTATCCTCTTAAGTTCAGCCTATTGTCCCAGGTCACTTTCATTACCGGCCTGTCAGAGGTTGAAGGCCGCCCACCTGCAGAAAGTGTGAGGTACTCATAATTGATCTCACTGAGCTTCAGAAATGGCAGGGCAATCCTCGGGATAGACCCAGACCTCATTAAAGCCAGATGCCAGCCAGAGGGGATGGAGGGGCTAGATGTGGAGACATCGCTATAGGAGGAAAGTGTACTGCTGAAAAGTTGAAGTTATCGACAAATTATGTGAAACTGCTTTGGCAATAAAATGCTTCAGTCAAGAACAGGCTACCTGCTGGGTACTATTGGGAATGGGCACCACCTCTGCAGAAAGGTACTTCAACCGCCCAGGAGGGCCAATCCCAACTACACATAGAACTTTCCAAAGTTTTTTTGCAGTTTTGCCTGGATACTCCATGCCACAGGTTGAACAGTACTTACCGAGGCAAAAATGTAGTGATGGAATAAAACTTGAGGGATTCTAGCAACTGGATGCCTGCTCCCTTGGTCTTCAAGGCACTATCTATGTGAGGCCCCTGCGAGGTAGATCTGTTTGTTTTTAACCTGATGCCTCAGCTGCAGAAGTATTTTAGCAGGCGATGAGAGCCAGAGACTCTCGTGGAAGATGTGTTCTTCCAGGACAGTTGGAAGCCTGCAATTATACCTTTTACTCCTTTGCTATGATTATGAGAGTAGTGGCTCAGGGGATAACGCAGAACGTGTAGGTAATCCTAGTTACTCTGCTCTGGAGGTGACAGCCCTGGTTTCCAGTGCTAATAGAACTGTCCTGGGACGCTCTGATCCTCCTTCTTCAGCCTCAGCTAATAATGATGAACTGTCTACGGCAGTCGCGTCAGTTAGTCGTGAACAAGACCCTGCGCCTGATAGCATGGGGTAGATGGGCAATACCAGGATTTTTCTAACAGGCTAAAATTATCATCTAAACATACTGGCCGACTAGTATAATTAAAAGATATATGTGCGCCTGGAAATGGGGTCAAACTTGTTCAAGTCATGAATTTTTTGTTAGCTGGGTTAGGTTTGTAGGTCCATTAATGCCTTCCCTTCAGCGATTACAGCATATGCCTTACCAAGGAGGGTTCCATGGTTTGGGGAACATCCATGTCGCACAAACTGATGCAGGGGATCAACCAGTCAAACCCTCACAACTTTGGGAGGTCAATTTGGTTTTGAACCTCTTCCTTTCACGACCACAAAACGAGTTCCTGTCCAGACAGTAGCTTTCAGTGAAGGTTGCTATGTTGCTGTAACTCATATATTGTAAAAGGGTGTTGGATGTCAGGGACTGGATTTGCCCAGCAGCATTTACACCCCAAATGGGATAATATTTACCACACCAGATGGACCCAGTCTAACACTTGAACCATGTCCTATCCTGGTGGTTCTCCAAGACTTTCTGCTGTGAGGTGTTAGCAGGTAGAGGAGTCCACAATGGCTAAACTGCACCTGGCGTGGGTGCGTAGCCCCTGATGTCGATCAGGACATCTTTCAGGGTAAGGTTCTCTCCAACTAATGCCAAATGGTTTTGATGAGTCACGGCTGAGGCTGGAACTGATAGTTCCTGCTTTAGGGCCCACTCTGTGAGAGAGGCTAGGACATCCAAGGACTTTTTCTCAGGAAGCAGAATAGAAGAGATTATTGAAAAACGCACTGATTGATAAATTCTACCTTTAAAGAAGTATTATTTTATGCTGGTGATAGGTTTGGCTTTTCTGGCTGTGTGTAAGCTTTAAACATGCAAACTCATCGCCAGCACTCCTGCCACAGAATGAACTAGGAAACAACACGCACGAGCTGCGTGGAATTCCTAGGTCCATTTTCAAAACTCCGGGAAAAGGACTCTCGCTGCGCGACACTGTATGTGCAGTGTACGCTAGGCCCGAGCCCTAAAAATGCTATAACTATTATAACGGAATAACAAGTTACTTACCTTCAGTTTCTTTGATACCTGTGCATAGACTTAAAGGAAGTGCACATAAGAAATGTCAATATCAAGTGCAGATCCCATTGAGGCATAACAAATGGCTTAGGAGGAAACAAGTGAGTCAAACCTTTTATAGCGTGCATCACAACCAGAGACTTAAACAAATAAGGTTGGTTAGGTAAACACAGAAAGGCTGAAAGTGCCCACAAATACATTTTCACTGTGCCTACCACAAAGCCTTGCTGGGCTAACAAAAGAACAAACAAAGAACATGAGAATGTTTTACTTGTAAGGGGCCAGAGTTTCAGGCCCGACACCAGGCAACAAATTTGGCCCTGTGCCCCACGTAGATCGGCTTCATTGTCTAGCCGCAATGAGGACATGCATCCCCTCGGTCGGCAAGTGAAGCACATTTAGCTGCTGCTGCTCAATCTCCATGCATGGAGGTGTAGGTTGTGGAAACTCGAATGCAAGACAGACTCTGCTCTGCTGAGATATGACGTCTATTCGAAGTGGAAGCCTGAACGAAGGCTTAGACTGTTGAGCTCCGGAGCCACATCGAATGCCACAGAGAGAAAGCGAGAGAGGCACTTAAATGCAGCTCTAAGCTGACATCTTCGGGGCAGATTGGAGTCACTATGGAGCCCCATTGTGCCATGTACCTGCACACAGGAGCATTGATGAAGAACTCTCAGGATCCAGCCTGGTGCCTGGTGATATAGGTGATGAACCTGCAGTCAGAAATAGGGAGGTCCCTGTAGGGAGGTACCTTGATGCCTTTTCCTTTAACTATGACCCTCCGTGAAACACTTAAGTCCCAACAATCCAACACATACACTCTACTGAACCTCTTGAGGACTACCACTGCACTAACACCCTCCCTAAGGATCTCGACTACGTACGTGAGTCCTCTCGCCTGTCCCTTCACATAAGGATCGATCCACATAGGAAGTGCCTCATGCAACCCCATGATGTCTGAATACTATACAGTTGGATCCGATTTGCGCAGAAAGGTGTGAATCTCTTGTTAATTGATGTCTTGACATTAGTTTTGCACTTAGGATATGGGAATGTGATTACTATATTATTGTATCTGTTGTTCTAACATGGTATCATCATAGTGCATTGTGTACAAACATTTATGTACTCAATAGTACGCCTTCAAAGTAACTTTATCATAGTCCATCTGAAGAATGTGATATATATATATAAACCACCTGTATCTCTAACATAAACGCAATTCCAGCCATCAGTCAGCTGGTAACCTCTTGGTATTATCTTCTTCTTTTATAGCTCTTCTTTGCTTTTTTTGTTTATTTTAACTGCTAGTATTTTTATTTTAACTGTCAGTATTATTGTTATTGTTGCTATTATTATTATAGTTATTATGATTTACAATGTTCTTTTTGTTCAAAACCCAATAAAATTTATTTGAAAACAAAAGAATTAACTATTGGGACATGTCAGTTCTATTAAGGACACAGAGGCGCAAATTCTCTCCCTCGTCTCCTATTTATGCTTTTAAAGAGCCCATCTATTGAGAAAAAAAATGCTTTGTAGTGAATAAATAGATTATTTTGTTGTTTGTGGGTTTTAATTAGATCCCTTTTGTTGCAACAACTGCTAACCAAAAACTGGAATAATCTAACTGTGAGAATCCCATGTTCAAAAGAAATGGCGGGCAGTGTGGAACAGTGCTGTTGATGTAATTTCTGTGTTTGAGAAATTTAGTTTTTTGTATCCATGATGGTTTAATGTTGAGCTGTTAAGGCTGCAGGAAAAGGGATGAAGGAGTAGAAATGCAAGATTCTCACCTCCACGGGGCTTATGTATCAAGCAAAACCAAAAGGGGATGATGGACGGAGTGTTGAACATTGCAAGCACTCACCCCAGTCAACTGATCTGGGTTTAATCCAACATAATTCTTTAGCTCACTCCGCCACCCCAGTTCAGACATGGCCATATGCAAATCAGTCTGACCCTGTGCCTCATGGGAACAGTCCAGCCAGAACTGCAAAGCCATGTCTTCCCTGGATCAAAAACAAGCATCCTGGGACCGGTTTCTGGCTAATCAGCCGTCTTCAGCCAGGCAAGCTTGAATCCAGTGGCAAAGTGAGCAAGGGCCCCACGTTTAGGCATACCCTGTCAACTTAGGGTGAACAAAGCAAAATCAAAGGGGATAATGGAAGGAATGTTGAACATTGCAAGCAATCAAACCCAGTCAACTGATCTGGGTTTAATCCATCATCATTCTTTCGCTCACTCCGCCACCCCAGTTCAGACGTGGCCATATGCAAATCAGTCTGACCCTGTGCCTCATGGGAACAATCCAGCCAGAACTGCAAAGCCATGTCTTCCCTGGATCAAAAACAAGCATCCTGGGACCGGTTTCTGGCTAATCAGCCGTCTTCAGCCAGGCAAGCTTGAATCCAGTGGCAAAGTGAGCAAGGGACCCACGTCTGGGCATACCCTGCCAACTTAGGGCGAACAAAGCAAAATCAAAGGGGATAATGGATGGAGTGTTGAACATTGCAAGCACTCACCCCCAGTCAACTGACCTGGGTTTAATCCATCATCATTCTTTAGCTCACTCCGCCACCCCAGTTCAGACATGACCATATGCAAATCAGTCTGACCCTGTGCCTCATGGGAACAGTCCAGCCCGAACTGCCAAGCCATGTCTTCCCTAGACCGGAAACAAGCATCCTGGGACCGGTTTCTGGCTAATCAGCCATCATCAGCTAGGCTAGCTTGAATCCAGTGGCAAAGTGAGCAAGGGACCCAAGTCTGGGCATACTCTGCCAACTTAGGGCGAACAAAGCAAAACCAAAGGGGATGATGGACGGAGTATTGAACATTGCAAGCACTCACCCCCACTATTTGTGTCTTGTCAAATCCTGCAAATCTATCATTTTCAAACAAGTGTCCCATTTCTGTACAGCATCCCCAGCAGGCATGTTGTGACTTCTGCTTCTATTGTAAGATTACAATATTTAGATATACCCTACAGTGGATCCCCACCATGATACAACAAGACGTCGCCCACTCCAAGTTTATATCGTTCCCATATGTGGGTCGTTAAATGAACCAGTCAATGTGTGCAGATAATTCAGCTCTTTTCATTGGAACATTTCATCCAACATATATATTTCTCAGCTTCAAGTTCAACATTCAAACAATCCACTTGTATTGCAGGAGTGATGCAAAATACTGCCTCTTCAAGGTTGACAGAGCAATTTTCATCCTTGAGCTCAGCCACAAACTATACTATATTATTCCATCACGTTATCTTGTATCTTGTACGGAATATTGATATTGGAACCTTACGCATTATGGCTGCATTGCTATATTAACTAGAGAGGAGCATCCCATTCATGACAAAGGAAGCTTGGCCCAAAATAGTGCCGGTTGAGACCAGGTATCACTCTGCCAGTATTAAGAACTAGGGTGGCCTGGGTTGTGTGCAATCGTTAAGCCTAGCTATTCATATCAGCTCTCCTGTCTCGTCTCTCCCGTCTCATTGCAACTCTCCAGTACATTTTTCATGTGGAACAGAGCACTGTCAAAGGTCACTGGCTCTTAAGGACCATAATATAGGAAACCGAAAATGTCTCACATTGATTTCTTCTCTTCTGGTATTTTGCATTTTGACATGTTTCTAAACTACCCACTACTGGTGGGGACAGCGGCTTAGGTCAAGGTAAAAAAAAAGTTTAAATGTCAGAGAGAAGTGAGAACCTACAACTACCTTCCTTGCCTTAGCACCATTATATGTACTACTAAAATGGTAATCCACATGTATGCCCTTACATGAACTGACAGACTTGATTACACAATTGTTACTTTATTTTATGTTAGCAGGCAGAGCACTGGTAATCTTAGTATGCTTGTTAAGTTACATATATTGTACTGTTGCACATTTGGGGGCGTGGTGTGGATGGCTCTGAATATGGTGGCGAACCGTGAAACTCCGCAGCGGCTCAATCATGGGCTGTTTATCCCCAAATAAGATTTATCTCTACATTACTCACTACTCCCAGAACACCATTTGAAAACTCGAGTGTTGTCCAGTTCGGGCTGGACTGTTCCCATGGGGCACAGGGTCAAGACTGATTTGCACATGGCTGGGTTCAAACTGAAATGGCATGGTGAGCAAAAAAACAATGGATTTAGGCCCGGATCTCTGTACTGGGGTGAATGTATGACATTGTTCTGCATTCTGTCCATCACCTGTTGTTTTTGCAATTGTCACCCCAAGTGGGACGGGTATGCTCAGACGTAAGTCCCATGCTCTCCGTGCCACTGGAATCAAGCTATCCGGGCTGATGAGGGCTGAAAGCCCGAAACCGGTCCTTGGATGCTTGTTTCCAGTCCAGGGAGGACCTGGCTTGGCAGTTCGTGTTGGACAGTTCCCATGGGGCACAGGGTCAAGACTGATTTGCACATTGCTGGGTTCAAACTGGAATGGCATGGTGAGCAAAAAAACGATGGATTTAGGCCCAGATCTCTGTACTGGGGTGAATGTATGCCATTGTTCTGCATTCTGTCCACCACCTGTTGTTTTTGCAATTGTAACCCCGAGTGGGACGGGTATGCTCAGACGTGAGTCCCGTGCTCTCCATGCCACTGGAATCAAGCTATCCGGGCTGATGAGGGCTGAAAGCCCGAAACCAGTCCTTGGATGCTTGTTTCCAGTCCAGGAGGACCTGGCTTGGCAGTTCGGGCTGGACTGTTCCCCTGGGGCACAGGGTCAAGATTTGCACATGGCTGGGTTCAAACTGGAATGGCATGGTGAGCAAAAAAACGATTGATTTCGGCCCAGATCTCTGTGCTGGGGTGAATGTATGACATTGTTCTGCATTCTGTCCATCACCTGTTGTTTTTGCAATTGTCACCCCGAGTGGGACGGGTATGCTCAGACGTGAGTCCCGTGCTCTCCATGCCACTGGAATCAAGCTATCCGGGCTGATGAGGGCTGAAACCCCGAAACCGGTCCTTGGATGCTTGTTTCCAGTCCAGGGAGGACCTGGCTTGGCAGTTCGTGTTGGACAGTTCCCATGGGGCACAGGGTCAAGACTGATTTGCACATGGCTGGGTTCAAACTGGAATGGCATGGTGAGCAAAAAAACGATGGATTTAGGCCCAGATCTCTGTACTGGGGTGAATGTATGCCATTGTTCTGCATTCTGTCCACCACCTGTTGTTTTTGCAATTGTAACCCCGAGTGGGACGGGTATGCTCAGACGTGAGTCCCGTGCTCTCCATGCCACTGGAATCAAGCTGTCCGGGCTGATGAGGACTGAAAGCCCGAAACCAGTCCTTAAATGCTTGTTTCCAGTCCAGGAGGACCTGGCTTGGCAGTTCGGGCTGGACTGTTCCCCTGGGGCACAGGGTCAAGATTTGCACCTGGCTGGGTTCAAACTGGAATGGCATGGTGAGCAAAAAAACGATTGATTTCGGCCCAGATCTCTGTGCTGGGGTGAATGTATGACATTGTTCTGCATTCTGTCCATCACCTGTTGTTTTTGCAATTGTCACCTCGAGTGGGACGGGTATGCTCAGACGTGAGTCCCGTGCTCTCCATGCCACTGGAATCAAGCTATCCGGGCTGATGAGGGCTGAAACCCCAAAACCGGTCCTTGGATGCTTGTTTCCAGTCCAGGGAGGACCTGGCTTGGCAGTTCGGGCTAGATTGTTCCCATGGGGCACAGGGTCAAGACTGATTTGCATATGGCTGGGTTCAAACTGGAATGGCATGGTGAGCAAAAAAACGATGGATTTAGGCCCAGATCTCTGTACTGGGTTGAATGTATGACATTGTTCTGCATTCTGTCCATCACCTGTTGTTTTTGCAATTGTCAACCCGAGTGGGACGGGTATGCTCAGACGTGAGTCCCGTGCTCTCCGTGCCACTGTAATCAAGCTATCCGGGTTGATGAGGGCTGAAAGCCCGAAACCGGTCCTTGGATGCTTGTTTCCAGTCCAGGGAGGACCTGGCTTGGCAGTTCGGGCTGGACTGTTCCAATGGGGCACAGGGTCAAGACTGATTTGCACATGGCTGGGTTCAAACTGGAATGGCATGGTGAGCAGAAAAACGATGGATTTAGGCCCAGATCTCTGTACTGGGGTGATTGTATGACATTGTTCTGCATTCTGTCCATCACCTGTTGTTTTTGCAATTGTCACCCCGAGTGGGACGGGTATGCTCAGACGTGAGTCCCGTGCTCTCCATGCCACTGGAATCAAGCTATCCGGGCTGAAAGCCCAAAACCGGTCCTTGGATGCTTATTTCCAGTCCAGGGAGGACCTGGCTTGGCAGTTCGGGCTGGACTGTTCCCATGAGGCACAGGGTCAAGACTGATTTTCACATGGCTGGGTTCAAACTGGAATGCATGGTGAGCAAAAAAACGATGGATTTAGGCCCAGATCTCTGTACTGGGGTGAATGTATGACATTGTTTTGCATTCTGTCCATCACCTGTTGTTTTTGCAATTGTCACCCCGAGTGGGACGGGTATGCTCAGACGTGAGTCCTGTGCTCTCCATGCCACTGGAATCAAGCTATCCGGGCTGATGAGGGCTGAAAGCCCGAAACCGGTCCTTGGATGTTTGTTTCCAGTCCAGGGAAGACCTGGCTTGGCAGTTCGGGCTGGACTGTTCCCATGGGGCACAGGGTCAAGACTGATTTGCACATGGCTGGGTTCAAACTGGAATGGCATGGTGAGCAAAAAAATGATGGATTTAGGCCCAGATCTCTGTACTGGGGTGAATGTATGACATTGTTCTGCATTCTGTCCATCACCTGTTGTTTTTGCAATTGTCACCCCGAGTGGGACGGGTATGCTCAGACGTGAGTCCCGTGCACTCGATGCCACTGGAATCAAGCTATCCGGGCTGATGAGGGCTGAAAGCCCGAAACCGGTCCTTGGACGCTTGTTTCCAGTCCAGGGAGGACCTGGCTTGGCAGTTCGGGCTGGACTGTTCCCATGGGGCACAGGGTCAAGACTGATTTGCACATGGCTGGGTTCAAACTGGAATGGCATGGTGAGCAAAAAAACGATGGATTTAGGCCCAGATCTCTGTACTGGGGTCAATGTATGACATTGTTCTGCATTCTGTCCATCACCTGTTGTTTTTACATAAAGTAATAAAGGCTTAATTTTCATACTTTTTGCTTTTAGCAATGATTTGATTGCTTTGCCTCCAAATAACTTTGAAAATCTCATTATGGATTTAGTAATTGTATTAAATGTAATCTTCTTAATTGACAGATGATTTGTCCACAAAAGAGTATTGTCAATCATGACTCCAAGGTATTCACAGTGGTTGTCAATTTCAATGGGAGCATCACCTAATACCCAGAATGCAGTCTTTATTTCCTTCCTAAATATCATGATCTTGGTTTTTGATAGGTTAGCAATTAAACCACTCTCCAAGTTAAAATCATTTAACTGGTGTTAAAGATATTGTAGCCCTTTGGGAGTTTGTGACAATATTACCAAGTCATCAGCATAGGCCAAATGAGTCAACCCTTCCTTTTCTAAATTGGGTAGTAATCCATGCTCTGGGTTCAGAAAATCTACGATATATAAAGAAAATATTAAAGGACCCAGTATGCCTTGTTTCAGGCCATTCTCTGAATGAAATGTCGATGACCGGGTATTATCCATGGAGAATCTTACTTGCAGCCAAGTGTCTGTGTAATTTGACATGGAAGTATAAATGTTTCTACGTTTGGGCCACAATTTTTGACGGTTTACCTTATCGAAAGCATACAGGCATACAGAGCAGTTTTCATTTGTAAGAGATTTTTTTGCAAGTAGGAGTCAATGCCACAATGTTATCGACGGCCAAACAGTTTGAGTGGAAGCCCGGTTGAGTCAGTAGTATTAAGCCTAGTTTTGTTGCCCTATCTGCCAGAATGTTTAGTAGATGTTTTTCGAAGAAATTCCTCTTCAAAGTTCTGAAGGGCCATTAAGAGATAATTCTATGGATCTTGTTTGGGGCCTCTTTTACATATTGGATGAGCAATTGCGCCTTTCCATGTTGTAGGCACCATGCCGGTCGTAATTACATTCAAAAGTAGCTGATGTAATAATGAGCTCCAAAATGGCAATTTAACCAAGTCAATAGGGATGCCATTTGCTCCAGCCGCTTTTGATGCAAGAGAGCTAGTTTTACTTTTTCTTCTTTGGAGATGAATGAGAGATGTACAAGACTGGTTGGCCTTCGAATGAAGTAATAATCATTGATTTATACAAATACAGATATGAGGTTCCCATTTATCATTTGATAAAAAAGATCATTTAGTTATAGATGTTTCCTGGAACTCTCACCAACCAGCGCCTTTCTGGTACAGGTTGAAATTGCATACATTAATTTAGCTCAGACTTTTTCTTGGTTGTGATACTCAATTTTGTAACTTTCCTGGTTTACATTATTCGCTGCTTGGGTATGTGCACTGATTACCCTGCCTGATCCACGTACGGCCCTAGTTTTTTCTTGGGATCCATGGACAAGGTCTCTAGGCAGCTTTTTAAATACAAGGTGTCACCTGGAGGATCTGTTGGCTCAGTTGTACCGACAACAGTCTTTAAGTATGTTGAATTTGATTTATCAGGAGGTTTTTCATATGATGAGACTGCAAGCGATCTGGACAACATCGTAACGCCATCCATTATATGCTTAAGCATTTAAACGTTGTTTGTTTGTTTTAGGGTAGAGATTGTATCACAGTTCATATCTCTGGCCATTGCTGAAGGCAATCCCGATATCACAATTTCACTATCAGTTGAGGTGACATTGGGTCTTAGCGGTGATGTGATGAGGGTGCAGTGATGGAGGTCAGAGTAGCACAGTATGCAAAAAGTGTAATATGCCATTGTGAGAGGAAATTCAGGGTCAAGTAGCTATGCAAACAATTGGGCAATCTATAGGTAATAACTACATGATTGAAAATATGTGAGAGTGAGCAAAGCCCAGCCAAACAGATAGTGGGATCTTGACACCCAGGCCTGATTCTAACTACAAAAAACATACACAAAAATTGTAAACTATCCAGAGAACAATTTCAAGTAGTACGTAAGCGATGTGTGTGTTCTGTGTCATTTTGGTTGAGGTTCTCTATCTTTCAAGGAGGATTGGGATTTGTCCCGGTCTCTAGATCTTTATGTTCATCATTCTTGACAGTCACTGCCGAGTCTTTTGTAGGTACTTTTGAAGACTAGGATTGCCTATTTTGTCTGCCAACAATGATTCTAGGACTCTTACTGTTGCAGTGTTGAAGGTCCTTCGCGGTATCCATTGCAGAGGTCAGTAGGCAGCCAGATCGCCGTTTAAGAAGATAACTATAATGGTTGATTTAAGAAGGCCAAAATGAATGTCCTTTCTTGTCACAGAGCAAGGAACTTCTTCCTCTTAAGCTCTTAATCGTAGAAGAATAACCATCTTCAGTGTACTTTCTGGGGATGCAGCCACATGGCTTCAAGATTTGCATCACCTCGTTCCCAGTCAAATGTGTATCTTGGCATCAATCTATCTTAGCACGTTGGCGGTCCGCCTTTGAAGGCTGATGTTCTGCAGATTTGTTTTGCTGATCACAGTGGCTATCAGTGGATGGTCTTTCCCAGGATGCAGATCAGCACGTTCACAAACTTTTAGTCTGATGCAAATGTTTTGTTTACCTAGGAGGTTCTAAACATAAGCAAAGACACAGCATGGTTGGCATACAGGGCTATATGTGCATGCCTCGTGCCAGTGTACCAACGGTGATCAGGGGGTCCTGATGTTTACATCACAAGGTGTTATCTCCATGAGGTAAGGGGTTCAGATATCCCAAAGCCTAGTAAGTTGTGCCTGAGATCTGGGCCTGTAGAACCTGCACTCATTGATGTTTTTGACAGTAAGACAGTAGACTTAAGCCTATCCAATGGAGGCAGCCAGAGATAAGACACCAAAGGCCCAATCTATCAATGACCTTCCGAGTTCTCAGAAATCTCAGTCTTGGCCACCTGACTCAGCTGATTAAACAGGATCCTGGAACATACACCCACCAGTAATAAGTGGTGAAGGTGGCATTGGATCACCTGCTACGAGAAGGGACTTTCACTTCCTGTTACAAGAATTAAGGAGAGAAATTAGTTTCCTTAATTAAGATTTTTCCAAATCAATCTCCAAATATGATGCCATACAAAAAGTTGAAAATAAAGTATAGCACATGGAAGTTGCTGTAACTGAGAAGGCTCATGAGCGGGATGGGCTAGACATTTGAGTAGATTAGCTGGATAAACAATATTAATCCTCAACTCAAATGGTGGATGATGGAGAAACCAGTCACTGGGGAATAATGGGAGGAGCAGAGGCATTTCAGTTTCAGTTACAGATCGAGATCTGCAATAATATGTATAGGCCCAGTTTAGATCTCTGCTGGAGAGCTTGATTGAAGTCACAGAGAGTCTGATTCACAAAGGTAAACATACACTATAGTGTATGTATATAATTGTTTGCAATTCACAAAGGAAAATTGACAAGTAGTATCTTTACAACTGCCTATCTTTTTATGTCCAGAGTCTCCGCAGTCATACAGAAACTACTTGTAAAATTCATCCAAAAATCATAAACTTTCACAAATGTTAAGATTACCTTTGTTAATCAGGCCTCGAGTCTACCTGACCAAGGACAACGTGACTCTGAATGTCTTGACTCGACTTCAGGAAAAAGAATATTCATCATTATGAATCTGGCCAGACAAACACATTCAATAGGGTTTAGAGGATTTTTCCAGGATGTCTCTACGTTGACACTGACAAAAGGAAATCCCTGAAAAGGGCAACTGACCATTTGAGGGTCCAGAATATCCTCTGTAGATAGGACTATCTGTTCCGGCTTCTCTTTAACCTTAAATGATAAATAGGTTTCAATCTCTACCAAATACGAAGCAATTGCACTTATAAAGCCTTGATTATAGAGACATGGGTGGCCTGTGCCAGGACTTAAATTATTTTTCTTTGCTTGAGTAAGCTGATTGTCTGATATTTATCTAATTTCTTACAAAGTCTTATCATTCCAGAAAGATGTGGCTAAGAATGTATCCCACTGGATTGTTGAGATTCGAACTAGGTTCCTTAATTAGAGCGATTAAGTCCTCTCCTTGTGACCGCCAACTCTCTTTCTCTGTCCTTCCTAGTTAACTCTCAGCTTATGATGAGGCAGACAGTTACCCATGGGAAGGCATTGCCCCTGGCTGTCAAGAGGTTTACCCTTATCAGAGGGGTGAGATGATCCGCATACACACAATATTGGTACGTCCCATCCTGTTTTCAGGGAGTCACATATTGCACTTGTTAAACATTGTTTAGCTGGTGGAAAGATTGATGTTCCTGTTTTTTTTAATTTTGAACGTCATTTATTCTTATTCAAATATAATTAAAGCCAGGGAAGTGACAATTTACAAATGGAAGCAGAGACACCTACCTCACCTACTGAGGGAGGAAGCTGTGTAGTATTTTATGGAGTATAACTAATATTTAAGTGTTAAATGAGGAAACCAAAATCATTTCAGAAGCAACAGTAAACAGTAAACTTGTCAACTATAAATGAGTCCAGATGAGGCCAGAACCCTGAATGTGTGAACCCTTAATGTCAAGTGTTTAATTGTCTCCCCCTTATCGGACCTATGTATTATTATTACATGCTGTGATTTTTGGATTTGTGCTTTTATGGATTTTTTTTTATCCAAATAAAGATTTTGAAATGAAATGAAATAAACACTCCAATAAAGTGAAAAGCGCTGCTCAGCTTGCTAAAACAAAGGGTGCTGATAAGGTATTATTGGAGGAAACTCATATCCTGGAAGAAGGTGCCAGGAGGTGTAGTTTGTGTTACTACCTACTATAATTTCATTTTGATCGTGGTAATTTGGAATATCGTAAAAAACATCCTGGTTAAAGATGGAGTTGGCCCAAAAGCCTGATCCTTGATCCTTGCTAAATTTATTTAGACTACTGTTAAGATCATGTCTTTCTGAACCGACTGTCCTAGCGAGGGGAATGACACTGGGTTGCCCATCCTCATCATCAATGTTCACCCTGACAATGGTACCTTTTCAGTGAAAAGTAATAGTGAAGCCTGATATAACCGACATCCCTTCACAGTCGGGGCACATGAATTTGGCATGGTTTGCAGATATATTTTGTTTCTCGACCAATCCAACCGCTCTCCCAGCTTTATTGCTAGAGCTAAAAAGATTTCAGACATTTGCATGGTTTAAGGTCGAGTATTCAAAAATCTAAGGACATGGCAGTCTGCACTGCAGTGGAAGAAAGCACAATGACTCTGCAACATGGTTTCATGTGCCCCAAATAGGGATTAAATATCTGGGAGTGACTATCAACCCCAGAAAATTTGATCTATATGATATCAATGCCCCATCCCAGCTGATAGGCAATATAAAGATCTGTGTAGAAAGGGGAGACTCGAGATCTCTTGTATAGGGAGGCTCAACTGTGTCAGGATGAACTTTATAGCTAAACTGCTGTACATTTGTGGACCGCTGCCAATAATCTTCCCCCTAGACACCTTGAAGAATATACAGAAGAAGATCTGGATCTCGATTAGCTCCAGAACTGACCTAGTGTACAAGTGCAGTGATCAGAGTTCCCCTACAACATCTTTTGTGCCCTCCCGGGAGTCCATAGGCTTCAAGGTCCACCACCAAAACAACTCTAACTTGTTGAAATAAGGCTGTGTGGACTAGGAGCAACCCAACCTTCCCGCTCACCGGACCCCAGTAGTAGCCAATCCAGATTTTTAGTTTGCGTGTCTGAATCAGTCTGTTGTCGGAAGGTGATTGTTTTAAAAGCAGAGAGGACGCAAATGATTTAATTGAGAGAGAATGATGCTTGACGCAGCTCTGGTCCTGTGCTAGACAACCATTAATGAGGGAGAGTTGGGGAAGGTAGATCACTAGCAATAGAGGGTAGTTATCTGGAGGGAGACATGTCACATGCAGTGTCCCGCCTACACAGGGCACTAGACAAAATTACTCCAGTGCAACACTTAACCTACACCAAAAAAGTGTGTAAAGGATCTTGATTTTGGGCTCTGAAAGTGATTGGACGTTGATCTGACAGAGAACAGCCGAGTCATCCATTTGTACTCTATATAAGGCCTGCACATACAAACTAATGTTGAGATGGTACCAGACACCAGTGCGTTTAAAGGCGATACATGGAGGATCTGACGTACAATGAGTGGTTCTTACATACACGTGTTGGGATGGGATTGCGTTCAGAATTTCTGGAGGGATGTCTTGTCATCTATTACAGATATTACTAACATCCAATTCCAAATTAATCCCTTGAACGCTCTACTTGGCCATGCAGATGAGGAAGGACAAGAAACTCACAACACAACTGCTGCTGGCAGCCAGATTGATCATTGCACCGAAATGGAAAAAGGCTGATCCACCCACGACGACATTGTGGTCAACAAATCTTAGGATATTCATATTCAGTAGAAAGACAAACAGCGACACTTACAGATGAAATGACACAATTAAAAAAAATCTGGGCACCTTTCCAGACATTTGTTAAGAGAGATGTAATGGCTGGCCCAGAGCCCAGACCTCCCGAATTATTGCTGGTCGCAGGGTTATTCCACCATCAGAGGAGATGTCAAATAGCCAGGGAGCACAATTAGTAGCAAGCTACAGGTGAGGTTGCAAGCATGGGAAATCTATTTTTTTCTTTTGTTTGGGGACATGCAATTTCATTTGGGTCCTGTTGAGATGATGCTTTGTGTAATGTGCTGCTGAAAAATGAGACTACAAATGTATGAGATAATGTGTTTGATCTTAGCAAACTTTAAATGAACGTCATAAAAATGTAAAAACATGTAGATAAATAAAAAAGAAATAAGGCAGAACATACATTTATTTAAAAAGTTACCAGTAGGAAGATAAAAATATGGGGCTAAAAGACAGGTACAGTACAATGATTGTCTGCACATTAAGATAAGCGTGCAACCTCAGAAGTTACAAAAGTAAAATCTTTACAAAGTAAAGCAGTAATTATGTTCTACGTAGATCAACAAGGGAACCAGGTAAAGGATTTATTCAGGGAGAAGAGCAGAAAATAAAGCAATGGACTGTATAGGTAGATTCATTTAGGGAATGATGGTGCATTGTGTCGCTCCAAACACTTAATGTCAGTGGCAGCTACTGTATCGTATGTGTCTACTGTCAGTCTTCTATCGCTCATTTACTTTCATTACTGGCCCCACATCTGCTGAAAGGCTCCCAGGTAGGAATGGATTTCAGTGTGGTATAGGCATAGGTTCTTATGTTAGAGCCCGACTTCCTTGGCTTACCATTCCATACAGCCATCAAACATCAGAAACTTTTTTGACCTACATTGAAGGTTGTTTCTTGATGTGTAAATGGTATGGAAAACTTTAAATATGCATCCTAGAGTAAACCCTGAAGTGGAAGGAGAGATCCTTAAATCATTCAGTGCGGACTTTGAGAATTCAGAGAATCTGTCAGGAAAAATAAGTAAAATAAGTCTGTTACTAGATTAGGTCAGGAAGGAGAGGACAGCCAAATATCTTCACAGAATAGGCATCAAGCGAAGGTCAGACATGGAGTTTGTAACATTAACAGTCTGCAAAGAAGATATCACGCTGTAGATGCAACAATAACGAAAGCCAGTGGACATGTGGTGATGGCTTCATTAGAAATGAATACTAAGGGCCAGATGTAGGTAATCCCAGATTACTGATTCTTAAATACCGAATCATACCGATTCGGTATTTAAGAACAAGCAAATGGGATGTAGGTAATTTTAATCGGTAAGTTTCTGGTAATTGGGGGAAACATTGAAGGGTGGCAGGGTGTCACTTTGACACCCTGTTGCACCCATCAATTGTGCATGGGTGCACATGTTGCAGACATACATGCCCTAAGGGCATGTATGTCTGCAACATGGCACTGTTGGAAAAGCAAAAAAAATGCTTTTTCAAAGGTTTTCATTATTTACCACCAACTTCTAGTTGGTGGTAAATAACGAATCCTTAACTGAGGAATGCACTAACTTGAGTGCTTCCTACATCTTCGATTCAGTAATTTACCGAATCGGTATGTTAAGAATTCTGTATTTTACCGAATCCTTAAATTACCGATTCGGTAAAATACTGAGGGCCAGATGTAGGTAATCTCAATTTACCTACTCTTAAATACCGAATCATACCGATTCGGTATTTAAGAGTAGGTAAATGGGATGTAGGTAATTTCTCTTTTTAAATTACCGAATCGGTAAGATTCGGTAATTACCGAATCGGTATTTTCCAATTCAGTAATTGCCATTCATTCCTATGGGCCTGGAGGCCCAGAGGAATGAATGTCAATTACCGAATCGGGAAATACCGATTCGGTAATTGGGGGAAACATTGAAGGGTGGCAGGGTGTCACTTTGACACCCTGTTGCACCTCTCAATCGTGTATAGGTGCACATGTTGTAGACATACATGCCCTAAGGGCATGTATGTCTGCAACATGGCAGCGTTTGAAAAGCAAAAGAAATGCTTTTTCAAGGCTTTTCATTATTTACCACCAACTTCTAGTTGGTGGTAAATAACGAATTCTTAAAGCCCTGTAGCACTGATTACAGTGCTACCTACATCTCATAATACAGATTCGGTAATTTTACAGAATCAGTAATTTTACCGAATCTGTACAATTACCGAATCTGTATTTTAGGTGGCCCTACATCTCAGTATCCAAATACCGGTCGGTAACGTCCGAAAATCGGTATTTTTGGCCGTTACCGACCGGTATTTGGATACCTACATCTGGCCCTGAATCCATAAAAAATGCCACCTACATCTCAAAAACCCAATACCGGTCGGTAACGGCCGAAATTCGGTAATTTCGGCCGTTACCGACCGGTATTGGGCCACCTACATCTGGCCCTAAATATGGTTAGTTATACAAGAACACTATTATAGTAGGTTCTGTCTTCCAAAAGAAGAGTTGAAGGAGTACTTAAATAGCACTCACCAAACATTCTTTGATGTTACTGTAAAGACCAGATTGGAAACTCCAGACAAAATCACCAACATGATAAATTCATAAGGGGAAAAGCCATATGTAAAGGACTGTGATCATATGGCTAAATGTCTCAATTCAATAATTTTCTGAAGCAGAACGTTCTTCATACCTAACAGTAGTGTGCTATGTGCAAAGCCATCATGTACAAACTCCTATCAAACACCATATATGGTTCTTATGGACCATCACACTTAATCAATTTAAATGAGAGGATTCATAACAAAACCCTACAGATTATTGAAACCCACACCAGATTAGATACATCCTAACCAATCTGTTTTTGTGCAACAGAAATAACAGAAGGAATGGTGAATTTGTCATAACCACTGTCAATGCTCGGGTAATATTCCATTCCTTTTGCTCAATTTGCGGTTAAAGAGATTTGTGATGAACGCCGCTCACTAAAAGCAGCGGAAAGAACTTGGAGACTCTCCCCCTCTCAGACTAATCTCAATTTATTGAAACTAATAAGGAAAGCCTACAACAGGCATTTCAGAAGATTCAAGGCATCCTTCTTCAAACTACAACTTGATATGGCCGAAAACCATCCAAACAAAGTGTTCGAAATTGTCAAAATCGAACCAATAGGAAACCCAATCCTATTTCTTCCTCTGTGGACATACTTCAACCCAGTTGTGATGTATTTGCCTCCTTCTTCAATGAGAAAACCAAGGAAATTGACACTGAACTCCAAACCACTCTAGAGCTCTTGTCCATCACGCCACACCTACCTCACCCCCCATCTCTCAAGGTGTCCGCCTTGAAATCCCCTCCCCTAAACCAAAAAAGAACGCCTCTTGATCCATCTTTAAGACTCTTAACGAATCTAACATCTTAAATCTACTATCCAATCTGAAATACTCCACTCATACAATGACCCCTTACCCTGCAAACTTCTCAACGAGATCAAGCACTACCTGCTTCCTCTTTGAACCAGAAATAATAACGCTTCCCTAACAAAAGGCTCCATACCAGACTGTCTAAAAAGTGGCCAGGTCACCCTATATTTAAAAAAACAAACCAATGCTCATCAATCAGAGCCCAACAACTACCGCCCTATTACCAACATCCCAACTCTCGCCAACCTCCTGGAAAAATGCATACATCAACAGCTATGTAACCATATAGAACAATTCCAACTCCTTGACCAATACCAATCAGGTTTCAGACCAGGTCACAGTACCGAAACTGCCCTGGTTCATATCGTCGATGATGCCTTAAGACTTCTAGACCAGAAAAAATCCTGCCTATTAACTTTGCTTGTACAAAAGGGGGTGTGGTGATGGACGGAGCATCTGAACCAATCAAACACTCATACCCAGTCAAAAGATCTGGGTTTAATCCATCACCGTTCTTTAGCCCACTCTGTCACCCCAGTTCAGACATGGCTATATGCAAATCAGTCTGACCCTGTGCCTCATGGGAAGCTTTTGGGCCATGCCCATAAGACACTCAATAATAAAGGACCCATTATCCTTCAGAATAGGTTACACTTCTACCTTCCTGCCAGACCTCTGAGATCACAACATCTTGCTCTTGCCACAACAAAGAAAATAAAAAAGAATAAAGCAGGAGGACGTACCATCTCTTACCTGGCGGCACGTCATTGGAACGAACTTCCAGTGGAACTTAGATTAACTACCAACTATAATCTTTTCAGGAAGAAACTTAAAACACACCTTTTTCCTCAAGACTGACCCACGACAATTGGCTAATCCAGCTTTCATCTGATACTAGAGTCCTTAGCGCCGTGACATCCTTTGGGATAAATGTTGCACTCTATAAATATATAAATAAATAAAACAGTCCAGCCCGAACTGCCAAGCCATGCCTTCCCTGGACCGGAAACAAGCTTCCGAGGACCGGTTTCTGGCATTACAGCCGTCTTCAGCCCAGCTTGCTTGAATCCAGTGGCAAAGTGAGCAAGGGACTGACGTCTGAGCATACCCTGCCACACGTATGGCGGCCAAAAGCAGTACAAAAGGGGGTGTGGTGATGGACGGAGCATCTGAACCAATCAAACACTCACACCCAGTCAAAAGATCTGGGTTAAATCCATCACCATTCTTTAGCCCACTCTGCCGCCCCAGTTCAGACCTGGCTATATGCAAATCAGTCTGACCCTGTGCCTCATGGAAACAGTCCAGCCCGAACTGCCAAGCCATGCCTTCCCTGGACCGGAAACAAGCTTCCGAGGACCGGTTTCTGGCATTACAGCCGTCTTCAGCCCGGCTTGCTTGAATCCAGTGGCAAAGTGAGCAAGGGACTCACGTCTGAGCATACCCTGCCACACATATGGCGGCCAAAAGCGGTACAAAAGGGGGTGTGGTGATGGACGGAGCATCTGAACCAATCAAACACTCACACCCAGTCAAAAGATCCAGGAAATACATGGCTTGGCAGTTCGGGCTGGACTGTTCCCATGAGGCACAGGGTCAAGGCTGATTTGCATATGGCCATGTCTGACCTGGGGTGGTGTGGAGTGCAAAAAAACGATGGATTTAGGCCCAGATCTCTGTACTGGGGTGAATGTATGACATTGTTCTGCATTCTGTCCATCAATTGTTGTTTTTGCATTTATTAACTTTGCTTGAGCAGTCAGCTGCGTTTGATACCGTTAAACTAGAGAACCTTTGAACCTCCTAGAAAGTAGGATGGTACTGTGTTACAGTGGTTGTCTTCATTCTTACACAAAAGAACTCAAGGTGTTATGCTCAACCACGCCCTGTCCAGACGCCAGTCACGAGTGATGTCCTTCAAGGCTCCTCACTCTTCCCCACCCTTTTCAACCGGCTCATGTAAGCCCTGACTGAGATCCTCCAACTACCTAACATCTCATACAATATGTACGCTGATAACATAGTCTCTCCAGAAGACATCAGCATCCTCAACAATACACAAAAACTCAACACTGCCTCATAAGCAACCACCTGAAACTCAACACCCTCAAAACTGAATTCCTCTTAATCTCTCCTTCCAATCACACTACCAACATCAAAGAGTGGTTCGCCAACCTAACAGCCCTGAACTGTACACCACACATTATATCCTAAGCAAAATTGCTGGGACTAATCGTTGACAATCACCTCTTTATGAAGTTTCACATCAGTGCTGCCACCTACGAACTGCAGTTACTAAGAAAATGAAAACCTTTCATTCTGACTGCAGATCTCAAGACAGCAATTCAAGCGCTTGCGATCTCCAAACTAAATTATGGTAGTGTCACCCTCGTGTGTCTATCAAAAGCAAAACTGAAGGCAACCTCTAAGGCAGCAGCTCAACTCATACTTGCTAAAACAAAAAAGAAAAGTGATTGCATCACCCCAGATATCAGAACGCCAAATTGGCTATCCTATGACGTAAAGATCCACATATATATTGCTTGCTTGACTCACAAAGCTCTCACCACAACACTCTAACTACCAGGCCAAGAAACTCGTCCTATCAGGCAAGGCTAGATATCTAAGAAGCACAAGCTCCCTTCTACAGAAGCCCCACAAATTAAAAAAATATAATTGCCCCTATTCCGGAACTGCCCCCGAAATTTGGAACTCTCTTCCCCAGATATTAGATCCAACCCCTCAACAGCCATATTCAAGCGGAAAGTTAAAAACTATGATCTTGTGATGACACTCTACTTATTGAATGTCAATCCCGAATCTAGTCTGTGTTTGTCATCCCTCGTTCACACTTTGACTCACTTTTGCTGTTCCCTCGCATTTGTATAATCATATTTGTATATTTTTCCTGATCTACAAGACTCTGATTCCCGAAAGAGTCACTTGTATATTCTATTTGAATTAATGTTGCACAGCGCTACGATACCCGAAAGGGTCATGCTCGTGCTTTATAAAACTCAATAAATAAAAATAATAAGAAAGGAATTCAGTCCAGGTGACGAACTGCTGAAGAGTATGAGTTCTGAACAGCTCAAATCCCTGAAGCTCATCTTGCTCTGGGTATACCTGAGCAAGAGTTACTCATTTAATAATAATAAAAAAAGTGAAAACAAAAAAAAACAATGAGGCTCAATAATGTCAAATAGGACCCAGTGTTGCTATTTTTTTTATATTCAGAGAGATTACTGCAATTCCCATGAGCACATTCCCACCCGCCGTGTTAGAAATCGGACGGTCTCAATTAAACGCCCGAACAATACCTGAAAAAGGAAACAAACAATACCCGGTGTCTGCCCCTCACCCTCCCAGATTTCCAACCATTGGAACAAGTTACCTATTGCCCCCCGACGTAAAACATGTGTAACCTAAAGATGTCTCAGAGCTTTCCCGGTAAGCCATTTCCAAGCCACTATCCCCAGCTATAGTTACTCCTCTCTATATACCCCACAGGGCCATTCCAGCATACTGTGAGATAAGTGGACATTAGGTTGTGACCCGTAAGCTTGCCATATGGCCAATGCCCACATTATCTAAGTGTCAGGCACTCTGTTCAGCTTCTCTAGGTAAACCTCCCATTGCTCCAATGGGTGAAACCTCCCATCCCTAGCCCCTAGTGTCTGCTCACACTGATAACTCAGCTGACGCCCATCTGGCGACATCTTTCCGCTATATGTGAATGGGTGGAGCGGAATCTGCCTTTCATGACACGCCTATATGGAGTTTAGCCAGTACCAGAGTTCGGAAATCCAGCTATTTGTCTCGTCCGTTTGGTTACCCATTGAGCAGCGCAATGGGTCTATGGTAGGATGGAGGTAGTGACTTCCCTCATACATTTTAAAACCTCCTACCAGAACTCAGTAATTACCGGGCAAGCCCATACCATGTGAATAAA
The DNA here is from genome assembly GCF_964261635.1 of Lissotriton helveticus. Classification (NCBI taxonomy): domain Eukaryota; kingdom Metazoa; phylum Chordata; class Amphibia; order Caudata; family Salamandridae; genus Lissotriton; species Lissotriton helveticus. The sequence goes on along the minus strand of NC_136067.1, from coordinate 144,783,611 downwards.
TTCCGCTGATTTAGCCTCCATATATTTTTGCAATTCAATCTGGTGAGAGAAATGTGTGATGTTCTCTTGTACTTAAGGAGCTGCTACAGACAGAAACTCTCTCCTCCATACCCTTCATGGTTACTATTGAGCAATCTGTAACTCTCATAAGAGAGAAACTTGGACACAGGAGGTTGAGAGTAGCCAACCATGTGATCACCATATGCAGACAACTGCTAAGGAGCTCTAACCTAGACCACTAACTGAGGAGTATGTTGAACGTGCAGGATACCTGTGGCTGCATATTAAGAGGAATCCATCACATCTCTATCCTCAGACTAAGCACATATGCTAGCACAGAATGGATACATGTTTGAGGTTTGTGTTCGGAGCTTTCACATGAGTTTCATCAGAAACCTGAATATACTTGAATACAGTGTGGGCAGGTAGATCAAGTACTCAGTGTTCCATAATAACCGCATTGTTCCAGCTTTCATATAGATTATTGCTCTACAACAGGACATAACATATGTGAAAAGAAAATGCATCACACTACTTAGTTTAAAATATGTTTTAAAGATACCTCTAGGCCTAGGGCACTTGTGTCTGAAATTCAAACCTAGCCCTATATTTCGAGGTACAAAGGTATACCTGCACTCTTCAGTCTGGAGTCTGGGACTTGTTATAGCTAAGAAATAATATTGAAGACCGGAGGAAGCGAAACAGGTGGGAAGAAACATATTGAAAAATGTAGACATCACCAATGGCTTCTGTCCTCGCATAAATATCTATAGACTCATGTGGCGTGCAGTCATTTGAAAAAGATATATCGGTCCAGTGGACCGTAGTACGGTTTCTCTAGGAATTTTTCTAAATCAGAAGTCTGTTGGCACACCTAGAGATATCGAAAGACAATACTTGGCACACAAACTCATCAAAACCACAGAGCAGAAAAAAAACATATATTTTTAAATCTTCCATGTAGAGCCTTTGCTATGGTGTCGAGAGATCATAAAATATGATGGCATACAATTGGTTGGACATAGCAAAATCTTTAATACAAATTTTGCTCACTCTCAGCATCAGTTAAAATTTCCTCGTCCCCATTTCTTCGCTCTAGAGCAAATTCCCAAAATATGAACTAAGCATGTAAGATTCCAGCCAGTGGCAACAATGGACAGACCCCCAAAACACAGGCCTACAAATTACAGGAAACTGCTGCCACCTGAGTTTTCATAAGTGACCTAAACAAGCTGGAAGGAAGTAACGGTAATACTGCGGACAAAAAGAAATAAATTTAAAAAGACCAGAAGAAACACATTGTTTGTGCAAGTGCTGTTCCAGCAAATCAATGGATTTCCTTGTCAGGACAATAACTAGGCCAGGAGCTGTTGCAATAGTTTTGAACTTCATTGTGATTCATAATAGGGACATGGGTTTCCCACAGTCATGCCTCTTAAACACCAACTCCTTACAATCTTGATTTAATAGAACTCCGGTTTATCAGGTCTTTAGTACAAGGATCTCAGTGGGCCAAAAGGCTGGTATATTTTGCACATCTTGTTCGACACCAGTATGTTCATAATTGCCAATCGACTGGCATACATTTAACAACGTACTCTACATAACAAAATGTTAATGTTCCTTGCCCTTATAACCAGCAAAATACTTTATTAAAGATAATCTTGTGACACCATGTTTTTGCAGTATTGGTGCATGGAATGTCCGCACAGATTGCTGAAATGCTGATGTTGTGTGTAATGCTGTAGACTGCATGTCACCAATTACCCTATGTAGGAGGGTAGTGTGCGTCCACAGGCCGAGGAGGCTTCAAAGACAGTCCTTGCTTCGGCTGGTGTGTGACACTTCTCACTTATATTTTCTGTCACTTAAATAAAGAAGAATCTTTGTCATCTCTGTTTGTGTCAGAGCTCGCTCACTAGGGCGATCTTCAACCTACTCAAATACAGGATCCAATGTACCACAGGTCCAACAGAAGGTTTTCTAGGAAAAAAGGAATCTACGGATTTGAGTATTTATTTTAACTAGACAAAGGAAAAGAGATAGACGTGGCCTAGTTGGATTTCTATACATTATTTGGCAAATATGTCTCAAAGGATAGCATACAATTGGTTGGACATACCAAAATCTTTAATACAAATTTTGCTCACTCTCAGCATCAGTTAAAATTTCCTCGACCCATTTCTTCGCTCTAGAGCAAATTCCCAGAAATATGAAGTAAGCATGTAAGATTCCAGCAAGTGGCAACAATGGACAGACCACCAAAACACAGGCCTACAAATTACAGGAAACTGCTGCCACCTGAGTTTTCATAAGTGACCTAAACAAGCTGGAAGGAAGTAACGGTAATACTGCGGACAAAAAGAAATAAATTTAAAAAGACCAGAAGAAACACATTGTTTGTGCAAGTGCTGTTCCAGCAAATCAATGGATTTCCTTGTCAGGACAATAACTAGGCCAGGAGCTGTTGCAATAGTTTTGAACTTCATTGTGATTCATAATAGGGACATGGGTTTCCCACAGTCATGCCTCTTAAACACCAACTCCTTACAATCTTGATTTAATAGAACTCCGGTTTATCAGGTCTTTAGTACAAGGATCTCAGTGGGCCAAAAGGCTGGTATATTTTGCACATCTTGTTCGACACCAGTATGTTCATAATTGCCAATCGACTGGCATACATTTAACAACGTACTCTACATAACAAAATGTTAATGTTCCTTGCCCTTATAACCAGCAAAATACTTTATTAAAGATAATCTTGTGACACCATGTTTTTGCAGTATTGGTGCATGGAATGTCCGCACAGATTGCTGAAATGCTGATGTTGTGTGTAATGCTGTAGACTGCATGTTACCAATTACCCTATGTAGGAGGGTAGTGTGCGTCCACAGGCCGAGGAGGCTTCAAAGACAGTCCTTGCTTCGGCTGGTGTGTGACACTTCTCACTTATATTTTCTGTCACTTAAATAAAGAAGAATCTTTGTCATCTCTGTTTGTGTCAGAGCTCGCTCACTAGGGCGATCTTCAACCTACTCAAATACAGGATCCAATGTACCACAGGTCCAACAGAAGGTTTTCTAGGAAAAAAGGAATCTACGGATTTGAGTATTTATTTTAACTAGACAAAGGAAAAGAGATAGACGTGGCCTAGTTGGATTTCTATACATTATTTGGCAAATATGTCTCAAAGGATAGCATACAATTGGTTGGACATACCAAAATCTTTAATACAAATTTTGCTCACTCTCAGCATCAGTTAAAATTTCCTCGACCCATTTCTTCGCTCTAGAGCAAATTCCCAGAAATATGAAGTAAGCATGTAAGATTCCAGCAAGTGGCAACAATGGACAGACCACCAAAACACAGCCCTATAAATTACAGGAAACTGCTGCCACCTGAGTTTTCATAAGTGACCTAAACAAGCTGGAAGGAAGTAACGGTAATACTGCGGACAAAAAGAAATACATTTAAAAAGACCAGAAGAAACACATTGTTTGTTACAAGTGCTAACTTTAAGCTGGGTAGCAGGGTAGTGAATTGGACTAGATAGTGTGATTGTGATTTTGGTTATGCTGACAGCTCATTAGTATCACTTTTGTCTCCATGTAACTGACTGTTTGCATCTGTTTTCTGCACACGTGTACCATCTTAGTTCATCCTCTCATACCCACCTAAACCGCCATCCCAACATGGATCCCGTCGGTAAGCACACATATAAAATAAACTACCCGCCCACACTCACCAAAAAATCCGCTAAACGCTATAAACACAACTTCCTGAGATCCCACCCTGAAACCCCCTTTGTCGACACCTACTTCTCACCGGTCAATGGTTCCCTGAACACTGATATCATCTTCCACACCACACGCAGAGCTCAATGGAGAAAAACGTTCCACACCTTACTCACCGTCTCCTCCACCAGGAAATCCGCTCACGGCCTATCTCTCTCCATCACACCATCACAACTCTTCCTAGGCAGAGCCACCATTACTATTTACAATAACGGGATGGTCCTATCTCAATCCACAGACAGGAACTTGGAACTACTAGACAACTTGTTCCCCGCTCTCAAAGCTCACCTCTCCAATCCGCGGTCAGACTCTCACATTTCCCTCAGTCCCACCACCCCTGACTTCACAGCGCCCATCACACACAACCCCTCTAACCTAGCACAGCACCAGGTAGCTGCTACACACTCATCAGTCAGTGACACACATACCACCCCTAACTTCTCAGCTCCCACCCTCAACCCTTCTCTCCAGTTCAGAACCAGGTAGCAACCACTGACGCCTCAAACACAGACACAGACCCTTCCCCCTCTTACAACACTTGCACCCCCACCCCTCCGTCCGGACCTAGGACCTCCACACATACCATTATCACTCCTCACCCCCAGGACATCACAGCCGGCATTAACACATCTAACCTAGTTCTGCACCAAAACGACACGCACAACGACAAATCCCACCCTTTAGCCCCCCCCCCACTCTCAGCCCCCACCTCCCTCTAACCAACTACTCAGAACACACCTCCTCTCTTAATTTAACTCCCCCTCCCCACAACAGGACCATCTCCAATCCCAACACCATTTCCCCACCCACTCTCAGCCCCCATTACCCTTCCTGCACCCCCAGCTCCACTAACATACACCCATCCTCCACTCTGATCTCATCACCTAGCAACAATGCCCCCACTCATACCACCAACCTCCTCCCTACCTCATCCACACCACACCCGCCCAAACACTCTCTCCCCCCTAATACCATCTCGTACACTAACATAACTGAATCCTGCAACAACACCAGCCCACTCCCCCACCTGCACGACACCTCCCGGGTCAATCATCCACCTTTCGACCTCCACCCACACCTCCAACACCTACCCCACATTGGACATGATTATGGCCACCCTCATCCAGATCAAAGGAGACATGCACAGCATCAAAGAACTACTCTCCACACACCCCATACACACCCCATACACCCCCCACTCACCTCCACCTCCACCCCAAACATGCCCCCTACCCTACCGGTTGACCCTCTCACTCAGCACTCCACCCACCGGACTTCAATCCCTGCTCGTAATCGCAACCACCGCCCCCGTCGCCCCTGCAACCCCTCACCCACCTCCACCTCCCCTCCCAACATGTTCCCCACCCCTTCGGTTGACTCTCTCACTCAACACTCCCCACACTGGACTTCAATCCCTGCTAGCAATCGCAACAACCGCCCTCGTCGCCCCTGCAACCCTCTTTCTGACCTCGACACATTCACTCTCCTCCGTGCGTATGACCCAACCCCCCAAAATCACACATCCACCACACACCTCGCCATTCCCACGATACACTCAAACTCCCTTAGACACCCCACACTAAACAACAGAATCTCCAACCCCAATAACCTTAGAAAAGTCCCTCTCTCTCTAGAACCAGCTACCGCCCTCAACGCACCCCGTCTCAAATGCACTCTCCTCAACTGCAGATCGGCCTCGAAACGTTCCGCCGCCATCGCTGATCTCCTCTTATCGCTGGACCTTGACCTAATCATTCTGACTGAAACATGGCTAACTGAAGCCTCGTCACCTATAATGGATATTCTGGTTCCACCCAATTACCACATAATTAGACTTGACAGGCCAGGCAAAATAGGTGGTGGAATCGCATGCATCTACAGGAACAACCTATCCGTTCTGAAATGCAAGTCCACCTCCATATCATCCCCAACATCCTGTGAATACATCTGCCTCGACATTATCAGTGAAGGTAAACCGATATGCTCTCTACACAGCATTTACCACCCACCCAGAGACAACTTCATCTTTTCCCAACAAATCATGGATATGATCTCAACCAACTCCGGACGGCAGCTCACCCAAATATACCTTGGCGACTTCAACCTCCACTGGAATGATCGCAATGACGCGGTGGTAAATAGTCTTAAAAGCTTCCTCAATGCCCTTGACCTCACCCAAATATGCAACAGCCCGACCCACGAGAAAGGCTCTATCCTCGACCTTATCATCTCCAAAGAGAACTCTATCGAACTCGAGTCTATCCAACCCTGTGACTGGTCAGATCATCATATTGTCACATTCTTCATCAATGTAAAAGTTAAATCTAACCCGACTCAATCCTCCAAGCCCAAAGTCTGGAAAAGAGACCTGAAAAAACTTAACCTAAGCTCTTTGCCTCCTAACAGCTGCAATCTCCTAATACCACCGCCCGGCGCTCATGACGTTCAATCACTGACTGACCACTACCTCAATGCTATGACCTCAATAATAAATGAGGCTGCACCTTTGCAGTTAAAAAGAGTCTCCACTAAAATCTCCAACCCATGGTATGACGGAAGTCTCAATGAGGATAGACGAGACATGCGACTGGCAGAACGCACCTGGAGATCAGCTCCCTCTGCACTGCACCTAAAAACTATGAAGAAAAAGAGAAACGCTTATTTCAGGAAAATAAAACGCTCAAAACTAGACTTCTTCAGCCTCCAGCTCGACCAAGCAAAAAACCGTCCGAGAAAACTGTTTGAGCTAATCAAAACACAATCCAAGGAACAACCCCAACCACTCAGCATTGTGCGCGAAGCTCCCTCCTGTGAAGACTTCTCCGCTTTCTTTATCCAGAAAACTGACAACATAAAGAGCGATCTCCTCACTGACGCAAGCCTCTACTCCAAACCCCACTGCATAGCACCCATTGAACCTAAAAATAATGCTACATGGTCGTCCTTTGGTACATACTCTGAAGAGAAAATTGGTAAACTGCTCAGCACCTTGAAACCATCCAATCACCTCACAGACCCCCTTCCGGCTAACGCTGTAAAAGACTTTGCCCCTTTGCTTCTCCCACTCTGGACTAAAATTATCAACGGCTCCCTTCAACAAGGAACCATACCTGACTCCCTCAAAGTTGGACAAGTCACACCTTTACTAAAGAAACCTACAGCCGACCCCTCTGATCTGAACAATTACCGTCCCATCACTAATATCCCCACTCTCGCCAAACTGCTGGAAAAATGCATACAACTACAATTGACTAAACACATTGAACAATTTGATCTCCTCAATCCTCATCAATCAGGCTTCCGAGCTGGACACAGTACAGAAACTGCTATGACCCACATAATTGACGACGCACTTCAAATGCTAGACCAAAACTAAACCTGCCTCCTCATCCTTCTCGATCTCTCTTCAGCGTTCGACACCGTTAAACATGAGAACTTACTCGAACTACTAAGCACAAGAATGGGTTTATCTGGAACTGTTCTCAAGTGGTTCACTTCCTTTCTACACAACATGTCGCAGAAATTCAAGAGCAACAACCTGATGTCCTTGCCAATACCTGTAACACTGGGCGTCCCCCAAGGATCCTCCTTATCCCCAACTCTGTTCAACCTAGTTATGGAACCTCTCACCACCTTGCTACAAGCATCCAATTTACACTTTCACATGTACGCCGATGACACCCAACTATATCTCAAACTACATTCCCCCAAAGACATTCTGCTCCTGAACTCAACGATCAGAAGCACCCAATCTTGGCTTGCTGATAATCATCTCAAACTCAATGCCCTGAAAACAGAGTTCCTTCTGATCTCACCTCCAGCGAAGATCTCCACCACTCAAAGTTGGCTCAAACACCTAACGGCACTCAATGTCCAACCCACCATAGTGGATTCAGCAAAATCTCTAGGCATAACTCTCGACACCAATCTAAACATGCAGCAACACATCAGCAAGGCAACTAAGGGAGCGAATTTGCAAATAAATACCCTGAGGAAACTTAAACCGTTCCTACCAGCCAATGACTTTCAAACCGCAGTACAAGCACTAGTCATCCCTCGAATAGAATATGGCAGCGCCGCCCTCTGCGGACTCCCTCTAACTACTACTGCACCCCTAAGAGCCTCTCTAAATGCTGCAGCGAGGCTCATCACTGGGTCAAAAAAGCACTCTCATATTTCCCCTGACCTGAAATCCCTGAACTGGCTGCCTTTTGAAGCCAGAATACATCTGAAAATAGCCTGCATGACTCACAAGGCGATACACCTGAACTCTCCCGGCTACCTCACTCAGAAGTTGACAATCTCTGGCGGCGCTAGAAACACTAGAGGCACAAACAATCTTCTGCTGAAACCCCGCAGATTCCGGAAGGAAAAAACATATAAACGCTCCTTCTCAGGAATGGCACCCAGAATCTGGAACTCACTCCCCCCCGAAACTAGGCTCATCTCTTCCACTACACTCTTTAAGAAAGAAGTGAAAGCAATCCTCATGGCAAAATACACCTGAGCTATTAATTCGGCCTCCTTAAGATTATGCACTGAACTGTATTACTTGTTTGACCCCGCTGCATAATTGCATTACTTGTATTATTGATTTATTGATTTACATGATTGGCTTTGCCCTCATTTATGTGTACTGTGAGCTCCACTGATTTACTGGTTTGACTATGTTACCTAATGTACCCCTTTTGTGTAAAGCGCTCTGATATCTGCAAAGATCTTGTTCGCGCTATATAAAACTTTCAAAATAAATAAATAAAAATCAGGCTGACCATCAGGAGACCTAATGGCAAATAGTGCTCACTCTTACAGGGGTGCCCATTGGCATGCCACTGGGATACCAGTTTTCAATGCCTATTTCAGAAACACTGTTGAAGATATTCCCAGGGCACATTACGTGGCCAGACTGGCTGGGAACAGCAATTGATGATGTATACTATATTTAAACGCAAGGTATATGGCCTTCTCTGTGGTGCTTTGTCATTACGTTTAAAGGAGAGACATTTAGAGGGGAAGATAGTCGCTGGCCATTGGTCCTTATGTCCCTGCACAGTACCTGATCTGACAGTGAAAAGAGATGAACAACTGGGCAGTGTTTATTGTTATTTGCAGCACCTGTCGACATTTTATGGAGACAGATCCCGATGTGGATCTAGATGAAGAAGAAGGAGAAAAAGTCAAAGAGGAGGAAGAAGAGAAATAGGATGGGGGAAGAGTGAGGAGGAGAAGTCTATTCTATTTAGTAATACATTAAAATGTTAAAGGTTTGCTTCAGCCACATTTGTTTCATCATCTGTTAGTCAAATACATTATTACAATTAATTTCACTGACATGCAGGTAATTAGCAATGGATAAAAAGCAGAGATGCAACACATCAGAAATATATTCACTTGATAACTGCTTAGGTGGTGTGTGTGCCCCACGGATGGAGTGCAGGGGCACACCTTTCCTTCTTTTAATATGAGCTTTTCTCTTGCCTTCATCTTTGGGAACATATTACTAAGCAGACCCACAAAGAAAGGTGGAGATGCATTGGTACCATCCTAACGAATGCAAGTTGCAGAGAACAGTTTGGATTAATAGTGCATCCTTCCTAGACACAGTGTCATAAGGGCAATGCCTAGAGAAGCTGTACATTGTTGTACATATCGCGGCTCCATAAATGTGCCTGCTTGGAACACGCCAATGGAAGACGGCCCTCTCATTGCCCATTAGTTACTTACAATAAGTTATAATTCGAAACAAATGGCGGCGGGAGGGCCTGGATATCATTTGCTTTCCTTGCCAAACTAATGGGCAATGAGAGTGCCATCTTCCAGGTTAATGGTCTTACCTAGTTGTTGGCTTGGCTCGAACCTGATGGTGGTTTTGGTTTGGTGCTGATTCCGCTACATGAAAGGGAACAGGCGCATTAGTTCATCAAAGTCATGCTTCATTGTCTCTGATTAAACAATGAAAGTCATCGACATGAAGAGTTTGTAAATGCATTTTCCACTGAGATGCAAATAGCTGATGGAGACTTGCAAAAATCTATCCGAGATTTCCCCTCGGCCCATGTTGTATTCTTCAGCACCTGCGCACAGAGCCATGTAGCTGTTCTGCTTGCTCTTTTAATCTAGAAGCCTTCCTCCAGAATTGAGGGAAAAGAGATGTTTGATGTGTTACTGATTTACATTTTGGCAGACAAATAATACTTTAAAGGTTTGATTTGTTCCTTGTTACTCTGCAAGTTGGAATCACCAGACTGCAGATCAGTTGTGAGTTTTATGGATGGATGAGAAGGCGGCTAAGGACTGACCAGAGTTGGATCAGTGTAGGTAGTGCCCTAGAGGCCTTTGCATCTTAAGCAAAGAGATAAGTGTCCCCCAAGGCTTGACAAGTATTTTAGGTTAGCCTAGATAGGCATCCGTATTGTAGGACAGGTGGTTTTGCAGCTGGCTTCCTCCTGAAGTGCTACTATTAGATCCCTTGTGCTACAGCAGTAGCATCAGCAGAAGAGTCCTTATCTAGTTTGCTTCCACAGCTTTGGCAGGAATTTAGAACTGGCTGAAGTTTTAACCCATAAATGATATGCTGCACATAGGCAATTTGATTTAATGTTTGATTTTCAGTTCTGAAACCGTGCGATACTGACTGAAAAATCACAATAAACAATTTTCTTTAAAAAAAGGTTTTAACCTATAAGCACAACCATCTTACCGAAAAGGAGCAGGTGACAGACTCAAAGGAGCCCTTCACTGCATCTCAAAAGAGCTGTGATGACTGATATAATCTGTTCACAACTGGTTTGGAACCCCTTACTGAAATAACAAAGATGAATGTAGCTTACTTCACCTTTTTCATATATCATACTGAACTGATGCCTCCAGTGAAACACTACCAAAAGACACAACTCAAAAGGACTATCTCTGAAGGTATCTCATTCTGTACGTTCTCCTGTTGAAAGGTTTTAATTAGGGCTAACATTGGTCCTCCACTTAGTCCTTCATAGCAAGGAAATAATGATACCCAGAAGAGAGCGGAATACGAGATGATTAACCAGGGCAGCTCAGTCCTGATAGTGACAACTGGGGCAGTGCACAGGTGAAGGAAGTAAAGGTATGAGGAAGAGATCAAGCTATGCCGCTGGCCATATAACAGGTTCTGAAGACCAACCACCAGAAGAGATCATTCTTCTCAGCCAGCAACAAGGAATCAGCTTGAGCATTGAGGGAGATCCAAAAGATTTCTGCTAAATCTGGGAACTCAGAGGCCACCTCCGTTGACATAACATACACATAACATAACATGTGTATTTGTAAAGAGCACGTTCACCGCGAAGGATATATTGGCGTGGAATAACAGATGTTTATTGATGCCCAACTCAATGATACTCATTTCATCGACCTCGAAAGGATGCAAGGCTGAGTTGGCCCACCAGGATTTCAACCCGTGACCTTGAGGTCAAACACAGGTCCCTTTAGTGGGCGCATTAGTTCACTAAGCCAGCAGACCTGGCCACGGCCAGACACATCACTGACTTGCAACTAATTTGTGACACCTTGAAATCACTTCATTTTTAAGACACCTACATTTGTAGAAAACTGCCACCAGAACCCAAATGTGGAGACAACACACTGACGCAGAAGAACTTTTCTGCACCTTTTTTCCCCACAAGAACAAGAAGAACTCCCAAAAAATGCGAAGTCCTGCAATAAGCCCAGGTCTACAGAACCCTTCCTGTTAGGCATCTTCAAGGACACCTTATCAACAATCTTTGTGGATGCCCCAGAAAGGGCCTTTATAAACAACTCCCAGCTCTTCAGCTCACTGCTCTAGTGACCTCAAGGGGATCCGGCCTGAATATGCTAACTGCAGACTCATCACCAAGGGATGCTATGCTACAGGTGCCTTCTAACAACAGAGAAGCCTCACAGAGCTTCTCAAATTCAGCAAACTCCAGGGTGGATGTGCAGACAGAGTTCCACCTTGACATTGAATCATCACTAATTTCCTTTTGGGGGGAACTCAAGACACCAGTGGACCAGAATGGCTCATAGCCCTTCCCAGGCTGGATCTTTCCACTGTCTTCGCCACAGTGGTTAATGCTGCACTACTGTGTTGGCTCATGGGTCTTGGAATTCAAATGTCTGCCTTTGACTTGATCTCTTCGTTTCTCTGTCAATGGCAACCTATGACCTCACACCTGACCTCTGACTCACTGCCTTTCAACAGTGAGCCAAGTATCATTCAGGATTCCACAATTGCACCTCTGCTGTCTCCCAGGTATAATCGAGACCTTTGGCCTTTGCTCATACAACTTTCTTGACAGCACTCGGATTATCATCGGGGAGGGTGTGCTGCAGTGACCAGAGTGGATGACTCTGGAGCGTTGGGTTCACAGTTCGATCCCCGGCTCAGCATCATGTGACTCTGGACAATAGCTCACTTAATCTCCCTGACTGCCCTCAGTGCCTTGAGACCCCTAGGGGTGATTAGTTTGCACTTTCAAATACCGGATTTTTATTATTATCATCATACTAGAAATACAACATACATAGATCATGGATGTTTTTGGCCTCTGCAAGTTAGAAATTTAACACTGGAAGAACAACCAACTAAATGCAACACAGCAAAAACAAACATCCTCCTGTGTAAAGACTGGTGCGCCTATCAGCCATGTCCCATATAGTGAAACAAATTTGATGTAACACTTTCTACAGCAAGCAAGGTTTATGAATCTCACTATCGCTAAACTCTAGTACTTCTGTGCTACAACCTTCATTTCTATGATAAAAATATTGAAATTGTCGGGTTTTTTAGGAAGTTCTTACTTTTCCCTCTTCTACCATTGAAGGACTGCAGTCAATAAGCTGCCTTCTTTCAGGATCATTTTAATTTCCTACTGCAATTGAATTGTATTATTTTTGTCCCACTGCCTTCTAGAGGGAGGATGCCGTGACCTGTGATAGAAATAATCTAAGCAGATGTAATGACTTTTAGACGCCTGGCTGATCTACTAATATGGAGACATCTTATTCCTACTGGAGTTTGAAGTCTGGTCAAAGGAGATATTTAACCCATTTTCATCCTGATTTTTGGTTTCGGGTAGAAAACATCGCCACAGTTGCACATTGATAATGTGTTAGTTAAAGAATGTTTATGGCTAGAAAGTGCTTACATCCCATTTTCATAAGAAGATAGAATTTGTAGTTAATAAGAAACTAAATACAATTCATAGATTATATAGTTCACAGTTCATACATGAATGGAATTGGCGCCACAAGACAGGTATTTGTCCACTGCCATTCAATACATTAATTGGAAAAAGGTCCTAGCATTAAAGCAAGTGGGAAGACTAGTGTCTGATCCTCCAAACAGGACTGAGTACTGTGCTAATTCTAGCTTTACTTACATGGAGGGCTGAGGGATCTGGCAAGAACTCGGCATCCTCTCCAAAAATAAAATCTGGTGGCAGCTCTGGGTAGAGGGCATTGAAAATAATATCCCCTGGAACGAAAATTTAAAGTGACGTCAAGTAGCAATCAGGTACTAAGGATGCACTAATCATTTCAGCCTTTCATTCCAATTAAAAAGTCTTAGAGATGGTCACATTTAATAGAAAAGGGCAAAACAAAATTTTAAGTATTACACTCATTCATTCATGGCTGCAATTGATTGCCCAACAATACAAATATTCAAATTCTGCTTAAAAAACACTTAAAGTAATAATTGAAATGAATATCTGCAGATTTCAATACGACCATCTCTTTTAACTAGAGAAACAAATATGCTGTGCACATCTAGGGAGCATTCTTCGATGTAAAACTACACATTGACTTACACGTAGAGCATATGGTGAAAAATGCACAGTACCATTGCCGGCTGCTGAAGGTTATCAGAAAATTCATTCTTGAACCAACTCTATAATGTCAGTTCCAGACCTAATTCTGCCTACACTGGATTATTCAAACACCATTCTCCAAGGTATTCCTAAAGTCGGGGAAGCTCCTCTCCTGGTGTATCTTCAAGCATCAGTTCGTCCAGCCTCATCACACACATTCAACCAAGTCCATCCAGCCTCCATCACACATTAATTCAACCAAGTCCGTCCAGCCTCCTTCACACATTAATTCAACCAAGTCCGTCCAGCCTCCTTCACACATTGATTCAATCAAGTCCATCCAGTCTCCATCACACATTAATTCAACCAAGTCCATCCAGCCTCCATCACACATTAATTCAACCAAGTCCATCCAGCCTCCATCACACATTATTACAACCAAGTCCATCCAGCCTCCATCACACATTAATACAACCAAGTCCATCCAGCCTCCATCACACATTAATTCAACCAAGTCCATCCAGCCTCCATCAACATTAATTCAACCAAGTCCATCCAGCCTCCATCACACATTAATTCAACCAAGTCCGTCCAGCCTCCTTCACACATTGATTCAATCAAGTCCATCCAGTCTCCATCACACATTAATTCAACCAAGTCCATCCAGCCTCCATCACACATTAATTCAACCAAGTCCATCCAGCCTCCATCACACATTATTACAACCAAGTCCATCCAGTCTCCATCACACATTAATTCAGCCAAGTCCATCCAGCCTCCTTCACACATTAATTCAACCAAGTCCATCCTACCTCCATCACACATTAATTCAACCAAGTCCATTCAGCCTCCTTCACACATTGATTCAACCATATTGCCATGGTCCTAAGTTTCCTGCACTGGCTTGACAATGAAACCAGATGCCTGTACCAAATTGCCACTGTGATTCATAGCATGCTGCACTAGAACTAACCCAGTTCAGAAACAGACTATCTCATGCAGTGTACTTGTAGTGCTGTACTGTGTGAGGACAGGAATCCATTTTAGATCCCTTTGTTTGTATGATCTGGAGGATGGAGAGAGCTTGAAAGACAGGGATGTAAACAGTAGGACTACTCCTGAGGTTCTCTCAAAGAAACTCAGGTGTCTGTAAGAGAAAGGAGCCCCCTTTACAGATTAGGGACAGCCATGCCCCCTTACTGATTTATTCTCCCCCCAGAGGTGTTACCACCAACACTTGAGAGGTAGCTGATTGAGGAAGCCTCTTCCTCTTTTGTGCCTTTGTTTTGGGTCTCCTTGACACAAAGCTCTCAACCCCACCTCCCCTTCCTACTGACACTAGAAGACAAAGGCTGTGTCTTGCCCAGTCTGGAAGGGATATACACAATGTCAGAATATGCCTAAAGAGTGTCCATACCTGTAGGAAGCTGGCTCTGTATAGACTATACCAAAGTAAGCTATAGTGTGCAAAGAGTCCAGTGGATCCCCAAAGGTATTCTTATTTATGGAGAAGGGGGAGACTAGGAGTTGATATTTAGGTTCAGTGACCCTTGCTCCCCAAAAGTAACTATGACACAAAGGGAGTCACTGTTCAGACAGAGTAGCACACGACAAAAGTTCTTCTCCCTTTTCTTCTTCTATAAGGAACAGTGACTCCCTTTGTGTACTAGATCCCCAAAGGTAGGCAGAGATGAAAGTAGATAATACCTTATGCTTGCCGTCCGCAGCGCCGAGACACCCAAGGGTATTTGCGCGCTTTATAAATTGCATAAAATAAAATAAAATAAATACTCTCAATTTGTGGTACTGTGGGCGAGCAGTAAGGCTTTATCAGAGGGTAGTGTTAAGCATTTATTGTACACGCTTGGGCAAGAAATGATGTCACACACTCAAAGACCAATTTGTTTGTATAAAAATATTATTTAGTTGTATTTTATTTCTAGAACCAAGACAGGCCTGTTACAGATAAGTGTAATAATACATTGCAAGAATAATGCAGTTGAATACAGTTGAAATGCAGTTAAATGCAATTGGTTTGGTTACAGGTAAGTCACTTGTGCATACACAGTGCAAATTACTTTTCAGTTACTTTGCAGTTATTTTTTAGATTACTTTTAAAGTTACTTTTTCTACTCAGTGTGACATGCCTAGATATCACACTCGACCATTTCCTAGGTAAAAGGTGAGAACATCAGTTTTGGTAAAAATATAGTTCCTTATATGTTTTCATACAATTTCCCAACTCCACATTTTTTTTTGTTAAGAATTTTTATTGAGTTTTTCAGAATAACAAGAGAAAAATACAGAAAACAAAATAGAAAGAAAAATAACATCCTTAGCAGAACAATAAAACAGAGTACAAATAATACATGAGTAAATACTGTAAATTACAATATATAAAGAGCAACCAGAATAAAGAGGGGAGAAGAAAAGAAAATAAGGCAGAAAGATCGTACAAAAGAAATAGGAGAATGGAAGAAAAGTAAAGGATCAAATAAGGTGAAAATATCGACAAAAAAGAAAAGATAGGATGAATTTAAGACGAAAGTGCATGGGAAGCAAGCTAAGATGTGAAAGGTAACCATAGAAGGTCAGATTACATTTTTTGTGTTTAAGTGGAAGAGGAGACAGAAGCAATTCTATGTTCATCACAAATGAAATTCCACCATAACATTTTTCCCAGAAAATAGGTCAATGCAATCCTATGGGAAGAAATGAAGTTATTGGTTTACAGGTAGGTACTTGGTTTTGGGATTTGGGTTTCTGGGGTTCGAACAAGGGTTCCCCTAGGGTCAAGGATGCACTCTCAAAGCACTCTCAGCTGCACTAGGGTGGCCGGGTGCAGAGTGCTGAGGCCCAATGTTATCCAATGGGGGATAGGAGGCCTTCGGTTGGTGGCTGCTCACAAGTAGGCCACAAGGTTGTGGAAGCAAAGCTCCTGGACTTAAGGTTAGGGCAAAGGGGTATCTGATTTAGCACACAAGGTGCACCCACAGCGGCATAGGGGTGGTCGGGCGCAGGGTGCCGTTTTGGCATCTGGTGTCTGTTGTTTTCCATGGGGTTTCTCCGGTTACAGACGAAGATCTTTTGGAGGTCTCCACCAGTTGGAGAGGTAAGTTATTATGTCGTGGAATGCAGGGACACTATCTGTTGAACCACCCAAGGCTATGGGGTGTCGGGAGCAGGGGTGTCTTTTGGCGTCTGGTTTTTCTTACCGTCTCCGGTCGGGGGATCCTCCAGAAAGGGGCTGCAGGCATCGGCTGGAGACTTGAGGTAGGTCAGGGATCACTAAATCCCAAGCCAGGATCGCTGGGGAGACACCCTCGTGGTGTTGTCCCACTCGATTTAAGGCCGTAGGCGTTGGGTGCAGAGTGGTGCAGACTTGCGAAGACTCGCAGATTTGGCCGGAGCCAGAGTCTGTTGGTGAACAAATCCGGTGCTCACGGGAGACAAAGTCTGGTTGGGGAAGGCAGGGCAGGTCCTCAGGGTTCTGGGGGTTGCTGACTGCAGGACATACTGGGATTCAGCTGGGCAAGTCGAGGTCTTGACAGGCCGTTAGGGCGGGGGCCAAGTCAGTTGGTGTCCTCATCATCTTCCTTCGGCTCGGCTCTTCAGTCCTTCTTCTTCTTGTTTCTTCTTCTTTGAGCAGGCAAGGTTCAGGGATGTCCCTAAATCCTAAATTTAGGGGTGTTTCAGGTAGGTAAAGGTAGGGACCAATGGGTCCCTTGCTTGGGGTGGGTACACCCCCTATTATGCCATCCTCCAGTGGGAGGGAAGCATAAACCTCACTCTGGTTAGCTGGGTCCCCCCCATCTTCAAGATGGCGGAGACTGAGAGTTATGCTTCGCCTCGCCTCCTCACCCGAGGGGTGGGGTTGGCAAAGGTGGGCACACCTCTCCTCCTATCTTGGTTTTTCCGCAGATTCTCCCGTCCAAAGTGGGGGCCAGAACCGATGGGGGCCGTTGCTGGGAGCAGCAAAGGCTGGGTCCGCTTACAAAGATGGCAAGCCATTGAAGCTTCCTCTTCGTGGACCCTGCCTAACCTGGCAGAGGAGACTTGGCACCTCGACCCAGGATTTGCTTTATTTCAGGACCCCGAGAGCGGCAGGCTCTCGACCCAGGGGTCCAGAAACATTTCTGGTGATGGCAGCTGGCGAGCAGCCACTCAGCCGGGACACTAGAGTCAGGTCGATTTTCAGGGGGCATCTCCAAGATGCAGTCTGAGTGCATTTTTCATTAAATCCTACACTGGCATCAGTGTGGGTTTAATGTGCTGAGAAGTTTGAGATCAAACGTCCCAGATTTCAGTAAAGCCATCATGGAGCTGTGGTTTTTGTAATGACAAATTCCGAGACCATATACTCTTTTATGATTTTTACTGCACTTACAATGTCTAAGAATTGACTTATACACTGTAGGGGTATGGGGCTCATGCACCTGCACTCTCGCCAGTGGTATAGTGCACCCAGCTAGAGGGGTGGCTTACTAATGCCATGGCAATGGATTGTAGGCATGGCACACAGAGATGTGTGCCATATCGACTCTTCACTTTGCTCTGCACCAAAACATGCAGCCTGCAAAGGCAGTGTGTGGGTGTAAAGGTACAGCGCCTCTAAGGGTGGCACAATAAGTGCTGCAGCCCTTAGAGGCCTTCCCTGGTCACAGTGCCCTTGGTACCCATATTACCTTTTACAAGGGACTTATATGTGGCCAGAGAGTTGCCAATTTGGGTGCGCAACAGTACAGATTTAGGGAAAGAGCATAGACCCTGGGTACCTGGTTGGCAGGAAGCCAGGTCACACTTAGTCAAAGAGCATCAAAATCAGGCAAAACGTGGGGGCACCATACAACAAGGGACACTTTCCTACAATACCAAAAAAAGGAATACCCACAGACCAACATTAAACTTCTGAATTCGTAATTACTAAATATAGTTTTAGATGCCACCATCAACATAAAGTAGGGAATATTAGAGACAACAATATTCAACAAACCCACAAACTGCTACTGTCTTCTAAGAAAGTAAAAGTGAAAGCCCTTTAAGAGGACTTTTTCGGGTGCCCAGGGGCATGAAGGAGTTACAGGAGCTCGAATGTGATAACTGATGTATTTTACCACTGGCTTGATCAAATTGAAAACAAAGCACACCTCTTCAGTACTTTAGTCTCACGGTAGAGAGGCAGAGCAGTCCATGGCTTCCTCAAAGAGGTGATATGGGTTGAAAACTTATTATCCACCCAGTATTCTTTGGTGCAATTAATATAAAAGCTCAGTGCCATCTTAGTTCTGTCTGTCTTCCTCTTTAGAGTGATGAGGTGGGGCAAGGAATGGAGAAGGCGATAGCCTGCCTGACATGAAATGGAGAAACTACTTTCAGTAAAAAGGAAGCTCGGTCCTCAACACCAACCTATCTGGAAAGAATGTACGTTTAAGGTGGGTTTAGAAAAAGTTGCAGGCTAGCTATCACACCTAGCCAATGTTATGGCAATGAGAAACCGTTTCAAACATCAGAAGTCTTAATGGACAACTGTGCAGTGGCTCAAAGGGGTGCACATCAAAAAGTGAAAACTAATTTCAAGTCCCACTGCGGCATCACAAATGGTTTTAGTGGAAATAAATATGGCAAACTTTCCAAAACCCTCATCACAACAGATGAACTTGGAACTACAAAAAAAAAAAACTACCTGACAAATAGCCCTCAACAGTGCCCAAAGGGAGTCCTGGCTGGGCCAGGGACAAAACAAACAACAAAACTTCAGACAACTTAACTTGCAGTGGGTTAGTTTACCAGGTGCCACACAAAGCCACAAACCTATCCCAAAGAGTTTTATGCACCAATTTTGTGGAGGGACAATGCATTGCCAGGATCAATCAATCAATCAATCATATCTACTCACCCGTGAGGGTCTCAAGGCGCTGGGGTGGGGAATACTGCTCGAAAAGCCAGGTCTTGAGGAGTTTTCTGAAGGTCAGCAGGTAGGTGGATGAGGAGGGTGTGGAGAACGATCTGCCGCCTGAGGTCGTTCTTCGGAAGCGGGGGACTGTAGCGAGGGCGAGGTCGGCGGAGCGGAGCTGGAGGGTGGGGGTGTAGAAGCTGAGTCGTCTGTTGAGGTACGTTGATCCGGTGTTGTGGAGTGCCTTGTGTGTGTGGGTAAAGAGCTTGAAGGTTATCCTCTTGTTGACCGGGAGCCAGTGCAGGTCTCTCAGGTGGGGTGTGATGTGGCTGCGGCGAGGGATGTTGAGGCAGGCGTGCAGAGGCGTTCTGGATGCGTTGGAACCATCTCAGGAGTTTGGAAGAGGCTCCTGCGTAGAGGGCGTTTCGATAGTCCAACCTGCTGCTGACAAGGGCCTGGGTGACTGTTCTTCTCATTTCAGTGGGGATCCACTTGTAGATCCTACGGAGCATGCGGAGGGTGTTGAAACAGGAGGAGGAGACGGCGTTGACCTGTTTAGTCATGGAGAGGGTGGAGTCGAGGATGACCCCTAGGTTGCGTGCGTGGTCGGTGGGTGTTGGAGCGGTTCCCAGTGCGGTCGGCCACCAGGAGTCGTCCCAGGCCGAAGGGTTGGATCCGAGGAGGAGGACCTCTGTCTTGTCAGAGTTCAGCTTCAGTCGGCTGTTCCTCATCCATTCAGCAACGGCCTTCATTCCTTCGTGAAGGTTGGTTTTGGCGTGTGGGGGTCCTTGGTGAGGGAGAGTATCAGCTGGGTATCATCGGCATAGGAGAGGATGTTGAGGTCGTGGCGACGTGGGCGAGCGGTGCCATGTAGATGTTAAACAGGGTTGGGCTGAGGGATGAGCCCTGGGGTACGCCGCAGATGATCTCGGTGGCTTCGGAGCGGAAGGGGGGGAAGGCGGACGCTCTGTGTTCTGCCGGAGAGGAAGGAGGTGGTCCAGTCCAGGGCCTTCTCTTGGATCCCAGCGTTGTGGAGGCGTGTTAGTAGTGTGTGGTGACAGACTGTGTCGAAGGCGGCTGACAGGTCCAGGAGGATGAGGGTCGCCGTTTCTCCGTTGTCCAGCAGGATGACATCAATAACTGAAGGATGAAGGTCAAAGGAGGTCAACTGCCACTGCTCAGTCTCCAAGCACAGAGATGCCAATTGTGCAGGATCAGGTGCAGTACCCTGCCATACTACTGAAACAAAAACCCCTCCCAAAGCGGCACCTTGATTGTAGGACAGATGCTCATACCCAGGAGTTCCAGGTACCACACTCTCCTGGCCCAATCCAGTGCTATTAGAATGACTTAGGCCTGGTCGTCCTGAACTTCTTCAGAACTTGGGGAAAGAGATGCAGTGGTGGGAAGGCATACAGGAGTGTTGAGCTCCACTCTAGATGGGAAGTGTCTCCGAGTGACAGCTGTCCTGGAAACTCCAACCTGCAAAAGTGCTGACATTGTTCAGTTTTCGAAGTGGTGAAAAGATCGAGCCAGAGTTTTCCTCATTGATGGAAGACACTCTGCACCACCTCTCCGGTCAGTTACCATTCATGATCCTCTGAGCTTCGATGGCTGAGCCTTGTGTTTAGAAATCCTGCCAGGTGGTTCACAAAAAAAAAATTTACCAGGGCAACCGAGCCACTTTCAAAGTTGTAGAGCATCCTGGCACTGGACTCAAAACTACATCCGACCCTACTTGTTGCAGTACCATATGGCAGGGGTGTGTGTGAGCACCTGCACCAGCCTTCCTCTAATGGTGGCCAAGCAAATCGCCCGCAACTCTAACAAATTTATGTGGAGTCAAACTTTCTCCAGGGTCCTCTGATCTCCATCCCATCTAGATGGCCTCCCCAGCCCTGAAGTGATGAATCCGTCGCCACTGTCAGTTCTGGGTGGGGCCAGGAGACGGGTCTGCCAATGGCTCAATTGCAATTCCGTAGCCATCACTAAAGATAGTCTGCAGTCTCTCCTGAAATCTGGATACAATCCGACAAATCCCCCCGGTGCTGCACTCACTGGGACTTGAGGTCCCACTGCAGATCCTGCATATGCCACCTGGCACGTTTCACCAGCAGGATACAGAAGGACAACAATCCTAACAGCCTCAGAGTCATTCATACTGAGATCCATGGCAGAGGCTGAAACATTGGAATCATAGTCCGAATGTCCTGGACTACCTGCTACAGGGGAAATGCATGAAACCATACCATATCCAGGATGGCTCCAATGAATGGAAGCCTCTGCAAAGGAGACAGGTGTGATTTCAGCAACAACATTGTGGGGGTACTTGTCTAACAGACAGAACCATGCTGTAGTCCCACTCTCCTTGAAATGTTCTAGGGCTCAATCTGCCTTTTCTCCAAAAAGTGAGAGTCATCATATGGCATGTCCTTTAGGGATGCTTGGACATTTCCGGAGAAGCCCATCTACCCCATCTAGGAGTGGCGCTGACGGGAGTTATTTGTACCCATTGCACAACCTAAGCAATCAGCTGTGTTCAAGTAGCAACAGATTATAAATTTCACTTCATAGCGGCTATCCTGGATAGCTTGAGTAATAGATGCCCGAAGGTTGTCTGGAATTGACACTAAAATGTGTGCCACCGCTTCCTAAAGCGCATGGGAAGAGTGGCTAAAAGACAGCTGGCATTCAACGACCTCAGAGCAAGGCTCGTTGAGGAGACAATATGCTTTCTAAATGTCTCTATTCGTTCTGACTTGTTATCAGGTGAGGTGGTAGAAAAGGTGTTGGGATTTACCTAACTGGTGAACACCTGCATCACCAAGCTCACTTGTATAGGGTGTTGCGTAAACAAGGCTGGGTCTACTGGTGGCGGCGACCTGCCTGACTGATTGTCCTGAATATGCCCGAGTGCCTAACAGGGTTACCATAGGGGCTTTATTAAATGGTAACAAAGGTTCTATAAGTGCTTGCCAGTCTGAGGTACCTCTGTCAAAACATTTGTTTTCACTTCCATAGTGGGAAGTCTAATACTTTTGCCAGACTATGCATAACAGCGAAGGGGCGCTTTCCTCAGTGTCAGGACCAGGAAAAGAAACAAGACCTCACAAGACCCAACGGCTCAGCTGGACCACAACCCCTCTCCCAAAAGATTCCCAAAAGAACAAGAGCCACCATGTCCACAAGTGAAGTTATGGATCTTGCCTCCTCGTATGACACATCGACTACTGTCACCTCTGGCTCCAAGATCCAGGTTATCACTGGAGTAGGAAGAGACTGCCCCAACCCTCAAGACCCCCAGCCCTCCTCACTAATATCCCCAGGGCCCCCCTAAAGAAGAAACTCAAAAACGAGGGATCCAATACCAACTGCATGCTCATTAACTGCAGGTTGGCCTCCAAACACGCAACAGAACTGGCAGAGACCATCCTTACACACGACATAGACATCACGTTCATCACCGAAACATGGCTAAATGAGTTCTCTCCCCCAATTATGGACATGCTTGTGCCCCTGGGCTTCGCAATCATCCACAAGGACAGACAAAAACAGAGAGGAGGGGTTATAGCAATCATGCATAAGAACAACATCTCCATGACGGAAAATGATGCCCTCAAATATAACTCTTTTGAATGTCTTACTGCCACCATTAAGATGAGAGACAACAGAACATTACTCTGCCATCTCCTCTACCATCCGCCAAGAAGGCTCTGGAGTCTCAGAGTGGTGGGAAGGGACAGATTCCTGGTTCGACTTCTTATGTTTTTTGTTGGGCTTACCTAAAAACATTTACAATGATATGCTGTGAACAACTTCAGGAAAGGGACCTCCTCTTTCGGAGAACATCTCTCCGACCTGATAACTCAATGCTCACTCCACGACTCCAACAACATAATTCTAGGCGACCTCAATCTACACTGGAATGAGGAAAATAATGTGCTAATCAAAACCTTAAATGATCTCCTAAGCAACAACAACCTCACCAAACACTGCATAGAGAAAACCCACAACAGAGGCTCAATCCTCAATGCCGTTATCGCTCAAGCAGATATAGTCTCCATTGACCACACCTTGTAGTCTCCATTGACCTCACCTTGTCTGTTGACTGGTCTGATCACCATATCATTCTGTTCCACTTGAACCAAATGATCCAATGCCAGCACAACACGCAGGACCCACCCCCCTTGCTGGGTGAGAAACCTAAGTCAGATTCCCCTTGCAGACCTAGCGGAAAGGGTAAGCTCCCTCCTCCCCAGCCACACTGATGAGCTCTCAACCACAGAACTCACCTCTCATTACAACACTACTATGACTTCCTTTATGAACCAAATAGCCCCTCGGAAAGTAAAAAGAGCCAGGAACATACCTTCTAGATCATGGTTCAACACATATAAACTCCGAAAGAAGAGAACTAAGAGCGGCAGAAAGACTTTGGCGAAACAACCCGTCCACAATCCTACGAGCTAGATTCAAATCAGTACGTGGGAGATACAAAGAATGAAAACCTTATTTTGCAATGCCCTTAACAACGCAAAAAACAGACCTAAAGAACTCTTCAATCTCATTAGGCAACAAGCTTCCAAGCCCCCTTCGACACAAGTTGTGGCATCCAAAGACCTGTGTGACAACTTTGCCAACTTCTTCAATGATAAAATCACCAAGATAGCACTCTCCTTGGACATGCAAAGTAGTCCTCCCAACAGTAAATCGCCCCCAGAGACAGAAGATATCAAACCAAAGCACCCTCTTAACTTATGGAAATCTTTCAATCCCATCTCCGAAGCAGAGGTCATCAAAATGATTTCCACCACTAAACCCTCAGCACACGTCTTGGATCCCTTCCCTGCCCAACTGGCTAAACAGCTCAAACTCTCCCTAGCCTCGCACTGGACCAAGATTATAAACAGCTCCTTGAGTATTGGAGTCATGCCTGATTGTCTCAAAATCAGTCTCGTCACACCTCTACTGAAAAAACCAGGCTCGGACACAAATGATCTGAATAACTTCAGACCCGTCTCCAACCTCCCTCTCCTAGCGAAAATCCTGGAAAGATGTGTTCTCCTCCAACTCACTCAACACCTAGACAGCGCCAACCTTGTAGACCCTCACCAATCGGGTACAGTACAGAGACAGCGAACCTAAATGTAATAGATGATATGCACAAATCTCTTGATACAGGCCACTGCTGCCTACTCATACTCTTGGTCTATCGGCAGTCTTCGACACGGTTGACCACAAACTACTCATTAAAGCACTTCAAGAGAGGGCTGTTGCAGAGGCGGTGGTCTTACAGTGGTTCACCTCTTTTCTACAGAACCGCACCAAAAGTATAAAAATCAAAGCTTCTAGTCGGACTCACTCCCAGTTAGCAGGGGTGTCCCCCAAGGACCAGTACTCTCCTAGTAACTTTTCAACATCTATATGGAATCCCTTACCACCATACTAAAAAAAAAAACATTCCCTTCCACCTCTATGCAGACGATACCCAAATCTATCTGGAAACCTCCTCCATTGAAGACATTCAGAGACTGAATGACACTCTAAGAGAAGTCCAACACTAGCTATCACGCAACCACTTAAAACTAAATCAAGAGAAGAAAGAAATCCTCCTCATCTCCAACAAAGAGAAGAACCCCCAAATCATAGAATGGCTAAAAGCTATTGATGCTCTCAACTACAACCCCACTCTAGCCGATTCTGTAAAATCGCTGGGAATCACTTTGGACCCTAAATTTTACATGAGCAAACACATCAAGAACACCGCAAAGAGCGCCTTCCTCAACCTTAAACTAAACAAAATAAAACCATTCATCCCTTTGAGCGACCTCAAACAAGCTACTCGATCCTTGGTACAGTCCAGACTGGACTACGGGATTGCAACCCTCACAGGAGCAGCAAAATTGCATCTAGCAGCAAAATTCCACCTAGCTCCCCTCAGATCAACTCTGAACGCAGCAGCCAGAATGATCACCGGAGTAAAGAAATATGAACACATCTCGCCTGCACTCAGAGAGCTAAAATGGCTCCCAATCGAATGCGTGCCAACTTCAGAACTGCATGCCTCATGCACAAAGCGCTAAGCACAGGGAAACCCGCCTACCTGGCCTCTAAACTGCAGAAGGCCGGTCAGACAAGAAGCATAAGGAGTACAAACACTCTTACTCCTTATCCCCCCAAAAAACGCATCTCGATCCTTCGAAGGAAATGCGTCCAAAATCTGGAACTCAATCCCTGTCCATATCAGGACTAACCCCTCCTACTTAAAATTCAAAAGGCAACTCAACCGATCTCTCCCGAATGGATAGCTACAACCTAACCGCCGAAGCCAGCCCACAGCAGCACACAGACACTTAGACATTAATGATCTCTACCTCACTCTCCTAATGACTACCTCCTATATTTCCCCTCCTCCCTGGTCTAATCTCATTACAAGTCATTGTGCTTTTTACGTCGACATTACGCGAGGCGTCATATTTCTTTGTACATTCTACTGTGATAACATACTGTACGAGTGACATTTTGCCCTCTACAATGGTATCATGTAATGCGTCATGAGTCATTGTATATACTAAAATGTTAATGTATCTTACGAGTGATCATGCTGTAAAGCGCTCCGATACCTTCTGGTCTGGCTAGCGCTATATAAAACTCTTAAAATGAATAGAAAATAAAAAGAAACAAGTCTAGTGTCTGTAGAAGTATCCAGGCAACTGGATTCATTCAGGTCTTCTTACCAGCTGCCCTAATCTTATTGTGAAATAAAATCATCTGCTTCTTTAAAGTTGTAGTTATCAGTGCCGAAAAGATTATGCAAAGTTTCAGCCATATGCATGGTAAAGGCCAAGCATAGGAATTAAAAGGATTACTGGTACAATATGCTGCAAGTCCCCCCTCCGGTGTCAATCCACGTGGAACCAGACCAGAGGATGCAGCCAGGACAAAGGCCTGCACCAGTGCCGGTGCTGAATCTGATTTGCGCTCGAGGGACACAGACGCCGCCCAGAATGAACCCCGACAGAAGGACCCTGAGGATCCTTGGAGACCAAAGGCGCGCCAGAGGGAACATGTAAAGTGCCAAAAATACACCGCATGGCCTCTTGGAAGGCCTCTACGTGCTGCAATGTTGAATACAGACCTGGAATTTTTGGATGTAGGGAGACTAGACTCAGAATTGGCTCTGATGGAGATCGGGAGCGTGACCCGGAAGTCCGCTGAGAACCTTGTGCCGTCTCTGGAGTCTCAGAGTGGTGGGAAGGGACAGATTCCTGGTTTTTGTCAGTCACGGTGAAGAGTTTTCATGTGTTTGATGACATAAAACTTTGCCTCACAATCCCATATGGCACTCAGATTCTTCGACCCGAGGCGCCAAAGACATACTGCTTTAGGGTCCAGCACAGACAGCTGTTTGCGACACCATATGCACAGTTTGAACTCAGTTGTCTTTGGAGGGGTGGAAGGAGGGGGGGCATTTTCCAATGCAGAATTGGAAATCTGGACATGAAGTGGTCTAAAAAACCAAAGAGAAGCTCTGGATCTGCATTTAAAGGTACAGAAAGAAAGGTACTGACGTCAGCAAGCATGGGTGGAGCTTCTATGCAGTTTCTCTCATCACTTTGGAGCTGAACAACAATGGAGCGGAGCCGTTCAACGTCACCTAGTAGCGCGCAAGAGATCTACTTTTAAGTCTCTATCAATTGTACTGATCCAACCTGAGGAATATTGTAAAGGTGAGGAATCTGAGGTTAGAAGTATCCATCAGTGTTAGAAAGGCGAACCCGGGGGAGGCAGAAGGTGTCTGACTGACCACCCCTAGGTCTACCCCTCCTTCAGAGAAGGGACCGAGCGATGTCGAGAGGCCTCCGACGGGAGGGCCCTCTCCTAGAATCGTACAGCAGAGTAACCACACCACTACAAATATACACCACACGTAGATAGAGTTTTCAATCTTTATCGGGCAATTAGTATCGTTTCAATATGTACAGCAGATCCCGAGATCTGGAAAGTCTTGTGGCAAGGGGCAAGGTAGCGGGACAGTCTTATAGATGGTCGGATGCAAGGAGACCCTACGCACAGCTCTCAATCCTCGAGCTGGGGGGTTCCGGAAGGTTGGGCCGCGGCAGCGCCAGCAGGCTCCAAGATGGTTCAGCGAGTGTGGACCGCGGCAGCGCCAGCAGGTTCCAAGATGGTTCAGCGAGTGTGGACCGCGGCAGCGCCAGCAGGCTCCAAGATGGTTACAGCAGAGATGGATCGCGGCAGCGCCAGCAGGCTCCAAGATGATTCAGCGAGTGTGGACCGCGGCAGCACCAGCAGGTTCCAAGGTGGTTCAGCGAGTGTGGACCGCGGCAGCGCCAGCAGGCTCCAAGATGGTTACAGCAAAGATGGACCGCGGCAGCGCCAGCAGGCTCCAAGGTGGTTACAGCGAAGGTGGACCGCGGCAGCGCCAGCAGGCTCCAAGGTGGTTACAGCGAAGATGGACCGCGGCAGCGCCAGCAGGCTCCAAGGTGGTTACAGCGAAGATGGACCGCGGCAGCGCCAGCAGGCTCCAAGGTGGTTACAGCGAAGAGGGACCGCGGCAGCGCCAGCAGGTTCCAGGTAGAGCAGCAAAAGGAGTTCGTCTTAGGGTCAGCCGCGACAGCGTCAGTAGGGCTCCTCGACTCCGGGATACAACTGCCGTCCTACTCCGGGGCTGGCCCAGATATAGGTCTGGAGTCCTTTGATGTCCGGACCCTCTCGCCTGGGGGTCAGAGGGGCCGGGATGATGGTGTCCAGACACCCAGCAGGGGTTGGGGCCAGCGCCCAGGGAGGCCGGAGGTCGATCGAAACCAGGCATCCGGGGACGGTTGGAGAGCCATCGAAACTCCCCTTTCCTTGTCTCTGGTTGAGTGGCCACTCTACCACCCGGAGGGTTCTTGGTGCCTCGATGGCGGGCTCGCTGGGGCCGTGGCCGCGGCTGGTCCGGGACCACGTGTCTGTGACGTGATGGGCCCAAGATGGCGTTGGGCCTGGAATGTGGGTCCGGGGTGGGCACCGGACCAGTAATGCTGGGGCGGCCCGAGTGTGCCGTGTCAGTGGTTGTGGGCCGCCGGGTGGCGGATCTGGTGGTTTGGAGGGCGTGCAGAGGTGTGCCCGAGACCGACCCGGGCTGGATGGAGGGCCGATGTCGTCCGGGGCCCGCCATGCGGGAGGGGTAGGACCACGCCACGAGGCCGGGTCCAACACACGTCCCCTCCAGCTGAAGGCGGGGGAGAGTCACCCATCTTCTTGGGGATTCTCCTCGCCAAGGCGGAAGAATCTGGAGAGGCCGTCAGCGTTGGCGTGGTCGTTGCCAGGGCGATGCTCCACGGTGAAGTTCATCCCTTGGAGGGAGATGGACCAACGTAGCAACTTCGGGTTCTCGCCCCGCATCTGCATCAACCACCGCAGGGGCCGGTGGTCGGTCTGTACTCGGAAGTGGGTGCCTAAGAGGTAGGGCCGGAGCTTCTTTAGGGCCCATATGACGGCGAATGCTTCCCTCTCGATGGTGCTCCATCGTTGTTCTCGGGCCAGCAGGCACCGGCTGATGAAGGCCACAGGAAGGTCAACTCCGTCAGAGTTCATTTGGGACAGTACGGCCCCAATGCCGTGTTCCGAGGCGTCAGTTTGGACGATGAACTCTCGGCTGTAGTCGGGGGCCTGGAGCACCGGGGCGGTGCACATGGCAGTCTTTAGTGTCTCAAAGGCTACTTGGCACTCGGGGGTCCAGTGCACCTTCGGGGGTAGTTTCTTGGAGGTTAGTTCTGTGAGTGGTCCCACAATGCTCCCATAGTCCTTTATGAACCGCCGATAGTATCCAGTGAGCCCCAGGAAGGCTCGGACGGCGGTCTGGGTGACGGGGGGCTCCCAGGCCTGGATGGCGTCGATCTTGGGTTGAAGGGGAGCCACTTGGCCGCTCCCCACTTGGTGTCCCAGATAGGTCACGGACCCTTGACCGATCTGGCACTTGCTGGCTTTTATTGTTAGTCCGGCCCGTTGGAGGGCCGTCAGGACCTTCCCGAGGTGGGTCAGGTGCTTGTCCCAACAGAGGCTGTACACTGCAATATCGTCCAGATAGGCGGCACTGAACTCTTCCAGCCCTGCCAGCACCCGATTCACTAGTCTCTGGAAGGTGGCCGGAGCATTCTTCATGCCGAAGGGCATCACGTTGAAGTGGAAGTGGCCATCGGGGGTCGAGAAAGCGGATCGTTCTTGTGCCCCTGGCGTGAGGCCGATTTGCCAGTATCCGGCCGTGAGGTCGAAGGTGCTGAGGTACCTGGCGGCTCCCAGGCGATCGATCAGTTCATCCGCTCGGGGAATGGGATGGGCGTCGGTCCTGGTGACGGCATTCAGTCCCCGGTAGTCGACACAGAACCGCAGCTCCGGGGGCACCCCGGGGGCGGTGGCCTTAGGGACCAGGACGACGGGACTGGCCCATGGACTGTCTGAGGGCTCGACTACCCCTAGGGCTAGCATCTTGGAAACTTCGGCTTGGATGCAGGCCCGGACTCGGTCGGGGACTCGGTAGGCTCGGTGCCGCACGGGCGGACTGTCCCAGGTGTCGACGTCGTGAACACACCACTGTGTGACTCCGGGGGTGAGGGAAAATAAGTTTGCAAATTGACCCAGAAGTTTCTGGCAGTCCTGGCGCTGTTTGGGTGTCAGCGCGGGAGAGAGGGAGACTCCCTCGACGGAGCCATCTTTCTCGGAGGTGCTCAGGAGGTCTGGTAGAGGCTCGGAGTCGTCCTCTGCTCCGTCATCGGTAGCCAGCAACAGGCTCAGTTCGGTGCGGACAAAGAGGGGCTTGAGCCGATTGGCGTGTAGGACCCGGAGGGGGTTCCGGGGGGACTCCATGTCCACTAGGTAGGTGACGGGGCTCTTGCGCTCCACCACCTTGAAGGGCCCCGTCCATTTGTCCTGGAGGGCGCCGGGGTCGACCGGGGACATGACCCAGACCTGCTGGCCCGGTTCGAATTCAATGGACGAGGCATTTTCATCATACCAGCGCTTCATCTCCTCTTGACTGGCCTTCAGGTTGGTTTCGGCCAGTTCCCGGAACTTCCGAGTCTGGTTGCGGAGAGTCAAGAGGTATCGGAAAACATCGGGCGGAGTATCGGAGGCGGCCAGCTCCCAGCCTTCCTTGACCAGGCTGAGGGGGCCTCGCACCGGGTGTCCATATAATAGTTCAAAGGGGCTGAACCCCAGGGACTTCTGGGGTACCTCCCGGTAGGCGAACAGGAGGCATGGCTGCAGAACGTCCCATTTGCGCCGGACGGGCTCTTCTAGGCCCTTGATCATTCCTTTCAGGGTCCTATTAAATCGCTCCACTAGTCCATTCCCTTGAGGGTGATACGGGGTGGTGAACTTATACGTGACCCGCACTGTTGCCACAGGGACCGCATATATTTCGATATAAAGTTTGCGCCCCGATCACTGACGACCTCTCGGGGGAAGCCGACTCTGTGGTAAATAAATAAATAATACCCTATTTTTGACTAGACATATATCATAACAGATAGCTCAATAAATAAGAGTCAAGATTCGAGGTAGTAGGAGTTTTGCAGGTTTAATACAGCATAAGGACAGGAACAGGACAACCTGCATAGGAATAGGATGACAGGGTGACAGGGCCCAGCAGCTGCTGGGGCTGGATCTGGGATGAGCGCGCTGGCTTTTAATAACAATACATGAGCATATATACATAACGCAAACACATAGCATTACATTGCAGTAGGCGTAGCAGTGGGTGGAGCAATAGGTGTGACGCGTAGCAGTCGCGAAAGATAAAGGCAAAAGTAGGTGTAACTGGGCGTATACATAGACATGTGGTGCAGACGTAACAGGATATGTCATGAATGGGGCGGAAACCATGGAGGGGGCTACCTGAGGAGCCGGGACCTCTAACCTGATGGTGCGCGCAAACTAGCAATGACGTATCACTAGGAGAAGCTGGGGGCTATGAACTCTGTGCTAGGAGCAGAGACTGAAATCTGGAGGGTCGGAGCGACATGTACCTAAACCCTATCTAGTATCTGATGTTTAGGGAACATGTTGATATGAACTAGAAGTTAGGAGGGGAAAGGCTAACTTGATTCTAAGACTGGACCATGCATTATTCTACATGTAGTGCGTGATGAAGAATATGAAATGACCATTAAATGCAGTATTTCTCTAACGTGGAGACGTGAAGGCTAGACAATGACGGAAACTATTGATGCAGTTCAGTAGCTTAGGAATGCAGAGAAGGAGGACTGAACTGATAACTGGACTCATAACATACTCTTGGCAGACTCAGAGACTGAGCCAGGCTGGGCCGGGCACTGCGAGGCAGGAAGTAAGTGAAGGGTCGAGGATACAGGTGGGGGCTGTATCCCTCCTCAGCGAGGCTTCAGGAGACAGGAGCTGAATCTGGTGTCCGGGCCCTTTTGAGGCCTAGAAACGGGGACTTTATAATAGAATAACGTGCACACTGAGAAACGTGGCAACGTAGCTTTACATAGGCCTGATATTCGTATTATTCACGAGGACTGGAAACTGGCATACTAGAGGGGGACACAACTGTAATTGCGTCATTAATCAGACATGGGGAATGCATATGCATATTTAATCATGCACACATAACATATGATGGATGACACGTAGGGACACAGAACATGACAAAATTTACTTTTCCACATTCCCTCCTTGTCACTACGTTTCCATCAGGAAACATCAATATTCATGATACCATCTATCATTTCATACAGTATCATTTGCTCGTCTCGAATTATCCTGGAACGGGATTTAGAACTGGGCTTGGGACTAGGAATACAAGAGGTAGCACAAATGCCGCAAATCGCAGGGCCACATTGTATACAGAGGCAGCAGCTGAATATGATCGCTACTGCAATACCTAGAAAGGACAATATTTTCCATCCCCATGCGGAAATTATATTCCAGAACCAACCGGACCATGTCCAGGTGCCTGGATCTTGGTGTATCAGATGGGCAATTTTATGGAGTCTGGTTATAGCTGAATAAACAGACGGCGCGTTATTTGGAATGAAAATGCAGCAACTAGATCCGATGACTCTACAGGCCCCGCCCCTATCGGCCAGTATGACGTCAAGGACGAGACGATTTTGCAAAACGACAAATCTCATAGCAGATTGCTCTTCAGTTAAGTTACCTAGAGCAGAGGCAGTCTCATTTATTACAGCTTCAAGGGTTCTGGTTAACCTACGGATTAGTTTACTATTCTGGATAGGTCCTATAAAGAAAAAGAAACCTTTATTGAAATCGGTATATTGTTCTAGAGCAGTTTCAGTATAATCGACAATTGGGGACTCCCTTCTATGTCTAATGTGTACTAGATGTGTATTTCTATGATAATCAGGTGGGGCTAGGAAAACTGGTGGCAGTAGGAAGGCAATGTAACAGGTTCCCTCCCAATCGAGGGGCAGACGAATATATGCGGTTTGACCACAAATAAAATATGAATGACGTGAAGCTTTGAAAATAGATTTCCCACTGTCACTATACTTGACAATAGTAGTACAATCACTATGTCCTACATGTACGGAACCATTATTTCGGACACATAATTCGCCTTTGACTGGTAGTACTGAAATAGCAGGTAAGTCTGGAGTAGTATCAGACTGAACATTCAAGACCATGAAATTCGACGAATAATTACCTAAATTATACACTTCATTTTCTAGATCTAAACCTGTTCGGTGAGGGAGACCTTGCTTGTCTGGGAAACATGTACTGTTAAGAAAAAACATATCTGTTGAGGATGACGTTAACGTGGACCATGCTCCACACGAACCATTATGTGAAAAAGGATAAGGAAAGAGTGGCAGAACTCCCTTCGGTGTCTGGAAAGGGGGGAGTCGACCACACACCCAACAATTAGTGGCATTGCTGGTCTGGTGTGAGTAATGTAACATGCGGATAAATGAGTTATTTCGCATAGCGAGGCGGTAAGAGAGTTCATGAGGGGGCAGATCACTAAACGTGTGCTCTACTGTAGCATTAGCAGACTTATTTACATGTGAAACTGGGAAACATAGGTAAAATGCATAACTGGTGCAGGAAATCATAAGGCTGGAAAACAATATGAAACATAGAAAAACGATACATCGGATTGAGTTTTGACTAACTCTCTCACTATGGGGGTCTATTTTATACATGTCAGAAACAGTCTAACCGTTTCACCTAGGGGAGGACTTAGACAATCAAACTGACTGACTCATTTTACTAGACCTTAATTTCTGTTTATACTCCTGCTGCGGAGTTTTCTCTAACAGGGGGTTGTAGCAATGTCTTTTGCGGGACAGTCCTTGAGAACAATATTCTGGCAATCCTTTGAATCCTGGGAAATGTTCTTTAAGACGGGTTTCAGTCCATTAAAAAGTTTGACATGAGAAAGGTGTACCCAGCCTTTGCGTCCTTCCAACTTCACGGCTGTACGGGTAGTGAGGAGGACCTGTCGGGGCTCTTTCCATCGAGGCTCCAGCGGACTTGATCTGTCAAAGTTGCGGACCATCACCATGGATCCTGGAACGATTTCATGCGGTGCCACCTCGGTATTGTCTGGAAATGCGGCGGCAACCTGTGAACGACATGAGTTGAGGGCAGACATCAAGGAAGCTAGGTAATCTGTCAGCATATTACTTGAAACATCGGTAATACTTCGGGGTCTAGGAGTACCCCACATATTAGGGGGGCGGCCGAAAACGACCTCATATGGGGACAGACCTGATCTGGAATGTGCGACCATGCGCATATAAAATAAAGCGACTGGCAGGGCTACTAGCCAGTCCACACCTTTTTCTTTACATATTTTGGCGACTCGGACTTTCAGAGTCTGGTTATGTCTCTCAACGAGACCGGCTGCTTCAGGATGGCGTACACAATGGAACTTCCACTGGTACCCTAACAAAAGGGAAACATGCTTCATGAGTTCAGATGAGAATGGCTGGCCGTTATCAGAATATACGACTCTAGGGAGTCCATAACGGGGGAAGAACTCACGAACCAACTGCTTGGCAGTGGTCGCGGCTGTGTAATCTGGGACTGGATATGCTTCTGTCCACCTGGACAAAGCGCATACAACTACAAGGACATACTTGAAACCTCGACATCGCTCCATCTGAATGTAATCCATCTGGAGGACTTCAAAAGGGTGGTCAGGGGGCTGGAAACCACCTTGTTCCACCGGGACACTTTTACCTGGATTAAACTGACAACATATCATACAGGTACGGACTTTCTGCTTAGCTGCAGCTCGTAAATGCTTGTTGAACCAAATGTTCTGGATACTGTCTAACATGGCTTTTTCCCCTAAATGTGCTGGACTATGTGCGGTATTAATAATGACTTGAACCATAGAGTCGGGGAGAAACCATGTGGCTTTACCCTTCGTTACCCATCCCTGATCTGTCTGGACCCCTCCTTGTTCGGACCATTTCTTGATTTCTTCGGGAGTAGCATGTAACTGGATATCTATGACATCTTGAGTAGGGTCCTTAACTGTCATGCATGTAGTCGGATCTGGAGTATGTGTCTGATTAACTTGAATGTCTGGAGTCTGTGCTGTAAGCTTGGCTGTGCGATCTGCTAGATCGTTACCCTGGGAAATAATGTCAGTGACCTTCGTATGTGCTTTGCACTTCATGATAGCGATAGATGTCGGTAAGTGTATGGCATCTAACAGAGCTTGAATAAGGAGACCATGCTGAATCTTGGTTCCATGAGAAGTCATGAAACCTCTCTCCTGCCAGAGCACTCCGAAGTCGTGTACAACTCCAAATGCGTAGCGTGAATCTGTGTAAACATTAACTTTCAGGTTCTTGGCGTGTATGCAGGCTTGTGTCAGAGCAACTAGCTCTGCTGCTTGAGCGGACAGAGTATCAATACGGTGTGTCTCAATAACTTTAGTGTCAGTAGTCACTGCATACGCGGCTACTAGTTCTCCTGTACTAGTTCTCATACATGAACCATCCACATAAAGTGTCAGGTCGGGGTCTGGTAACGGAGTATCTGTCAGATCTTGTCTTGGCTTTGTCGTAATGTTAACTACTTCCACACAGTCATGTGGGTCAGGATTCGAAGTAACTGATGGTAACAGTGTAGCAGGATTTAAAATGTTGCAGCGTCTGATTTCTATGTGTGGCTGGAACAGTGTCAATTCATAACCTGTTAAACGTGCAATTGTCAAGTGCTGAGTTTGTGTTCGGTTCAGAAGAACTTCCACAGAATGTGGAACTTGTACTGTCAAGGAATGTCCTAAGACTATGGAATCACTTTGTCTGATAGCTAGTGCTGTGGCTGCAACTGACTTGAGGCACGCAGGCAAAGCCTGGGCGACTGGATCTAGTGTGCTAGAAAAATAAGCACAGGGCTTGTATTGTCCTGCTTGATCTTGTGTGAGAACAGATAATGCTGTACCTTCACGTTCTGTGACGAAAAGTGTAAAAGGCTTACTGTAGTTCGGTGTGGCTAGAACTGGAGCTTGACATAAAGCTTTCTTTAACTCGTTGAAACTAAGTGTATGTTCAGATGTCCAAGGGAGAACAGTCGATACGGCTGCCTCCTGTGTCGTTAACTGTATCAGTGGTTTGGCTAGAAATGCATACTGGGGAATCCATTGTCTACAATAAGAAGTAAGGCCGATAAAGGCACGTACCTCCTTCTGGGTCTTGGGCTGAGGAAGACTCGCTATTAACTGGATACGGTCTGGTGTCAACTGCCTACCCCTCTTGGACAGTAAGTGTCCTAAGTAGACCACTTGCTGGACACAGAATTGAAGTTTAGAAGGGGACACCTTGTGCCCCATCTCGGCTAGGAAATACAAGACTGTAAGGGATGCTTGCTCGCAAGCACGTTCAGAACGGGCTGTGATCAGTAGATCATCGACATACTGGAGCAGGGCAGTGTCAGTTGGCATGTGAATGTTGTCTAGTTGTCTCTTAAGTGCTTGACTGTACATACTAGGACTTTCTGTGAAACCTTGAGGAGCGCGTGTGAACATATAGCTCCTTCCATTTAAACAGAATCCGAAAAGGAACTGGCTGTCTGGATGAATAGGAACACTGAAAAATGCGTTCTTGAGGTCTATGACAGTGAAGAACGTGGCTTCGGAATCAATGGCTGTCAATAGGGAAGAGATGTCTGGGACAACTGGGTACTGCGGAATAATACATTTATTAAGCTCTCGTAGGTCGATCACTAATCGATATACTGGGGGTGCATTTGGATCAGTACGTTTCATAACTGGAATGATCGGAGAATTGCATACGTTGGAGTCAGTTTCTACAACCACTCCTTGAGCGATGAGCTCGTCAATAATTTTGGATAAGGCTGCTACAGCCTCGGGTGGCAATCTGTACTGTCTGATTCGTGGTAACACTACACCTGGTTTGAGAGTCACACGATAAGGTGTGATTTGCATATAACCTACATCAGTTGGACCTTGCGCCCATAAATGCTGTGGAACATTAGACAGTCTTGAATCAAAATCTCGTAATACATAGTGACCCTTAAAGTCACGTAGGAACAATCGTATTCCCTCTGGGGAACAGCATATAACTGCACCTAACTCTTTCAGTGTTTTAATGCCCAATAGGTTTTCTGGACATGACTTAGTAAGTAACAGATCAGTAGTACGGGACAATGGACCTACTTCTAGAGTAACTGGCTTTGAAATCTCATTTACGATAGGTTTTCCTGAAAATCCAAGGGAAACATTTCTTGAGCCTGAGAGCGGAGCCCCTGGAACTTCGGCATGACTAATTGTGGTCCTACTTGCCCCTGTATCAATCAAAAACTTTCTGTCTTTCCCTAATACTTGACTGTGAACATAGGGACCTTCTTGATCTACAGGTATCTCGATGAGAGGCAAGCCTACCTCCCTCTCTAGGCTGTTTCATGAATACTGCTGGTACTCTGGATACTCAGACTGTGCATACTGGTACATCTGCGATGTAACATGCTGTGTTGCAGCGATAGGCTGCGGTACTGTAACTATCTGTTGTGCATTCTGTGGCTGAGGAGTCTGTGAAACTTGCTCTTGTCTAGGCGGACGTGGTCTTTCCTTAGTCTTACCAGTAGCTATGTTGTGTTTCAGAACTGCACACTCATTTATAAAATGACCTGGCTGTTTACAATAATTGCAGTTCCCTTTAACGGGAGCTGCAGGATGACTGGCTTGATTCGGACCCCTCTTCTGACTGTCTTGAGGAACAGATTGTGCAACTAGTACTTTCATTTTCGTGTCTTTCATACGTTTTCTCTCGTGTTCTTGCTCTTCCCTGATTCTATTCTGGTGGTACTGGAGCATCTGGAGCATCTGGGACGGAGTATTAGCTTGCCAGGTGCTTTCGACTTTCAAAACTCGATTTTTAACTTGTGGGCTTGAATTCTCGACTAATTTAGTAACAAAAAGGTGAGGGTATGACTCACTACTTGTCTTGAGGCCACTATTGATGCTAAAACATTTTTCAAACCTAGAATAGAAATCACTAATATCTTCCTCTTGTTTCTGTTTACAGGCTGAGATTGCATCCCAGTCTTCTTTTCTAGTTGTCAATAATCTGGGTAAAACTTGAATCAATAATTCTGGTAATTCTTTACATTTCTCTCCTAGACCAGTACCTGGTACTCGTGCCTTGTCTTCAGCTTCTAGAACTGCCCAATCGATCTTTTTCTCTCCCACCTCCCATTCTTTTTCCTTTAGCTTTTCATACACCCCTGCGGGCAACAGGACCTTTAACATTTTAATGATATCTGGGTAAGTGTATTCTCCCATACGGAGCATGTCTTTTAATTCTCTATGGAACCCTGCTGGATCTTTGTCATGACAGGGAATTAATTTCTTCATTTCGAGGAGTTCCATCTTTGTAATCGGGGTGTAAACAAACACTCGTTGCATTTCACCGTCCTCTGTCTTAACTGGATGCACTTCTCGTAACGGGTTCTGTCTTTCCATGTAAAATGGTTTACTTTCTGGGGGTGAGACATGAACAAAATGCGGGTTCAGAAACGTTCTATATTTGTGGCGCTGCTCTAGAATGACACTAATTAAGTCGGTACCTAGACCTTTCCATCTATACTGGAGTAACTCGTTCAGGATATCGTGTAACGGACCTGGATCAGAGTGCTGACCCTCATACAGAGTAATGAGGTGCTGGATCATATACATACCCACCAGTCGCTGCTCGGCTGGGGGCAATTTCAGAAACATTTGTGCCACTATTTCGTCTGGAAAAGTGGTAGAATCAGTAATCCATCGGACTGCTGATCGGGCTAGTTCCTGTTCATGCATGGTACTTAACTCACTATAACCGATTCGTGATTTCAGAATGTGATCGGTAGCTTGAAACACTTGTTCTAGTGAACCTTGTTCTGGTGCTGGATGATGGAAAGTAGACTTGTGTTCTAGGCGTAAATGGCGATCTGGAAATCTAGATTTTCCTACATACGCTATTCTGGCGGGATTCTCGTCCTCTACCTCTTCAGTATCAGAGTTACTTTCTTTCTCGCTTACTTGTGCTGCTTTACGTTGTTCGTGTATCTTTATTATTTCTCTACGGATTTTCTTGTACATACTCTCCATGGCACTAATGGTATTGTGCTTACCCTCGGCTATATTATCACTCCACTTTGTCAGGGTTTTCATTTCGGCCGGATCTTTAGACGGGTAATCTTGTTCTCTTATTAGACAGTTAATTAAAAACTTTAATATCATACGCTGGATCTCAGCTTTCCTTTGAGACATGGCATCACTAATACTTTCTGGATCATCCCCTGTACGGATGAAACGATATATTCTGTCTAGATCTTCTTTCATATTGGGTAGGGTGACTAGATACTCGGTCACCCTCCTTACGCGTACTGAATATAAAACCATATTATTCTCGCCTGGGACTGGGTCATAGGCACATTCGCCAAGGGCTTGCCTGATTTCTGCAACAGACTTATTACTCTTGGGAGTACGCTGTGATGCTTGAGCATGTAATTCGAGTGCTGATAAACGCTTGCGTGGCGGCGGGGTTTGAGGAGGACCTCCTCCTGCGGCCCCTAGACTAGAATCGTCGACTGATATTCTTCGTGGTGGAGCGGGAAATTGAAATGCTGGCTGGACCGGGGGTACCGTAGCAGGTACTGCATGGGGTGCCCCGGTGTCTGGAAGAGCAGGATGTGCCTGATTTACAGGGACTGGCGGAGCGCGAACAGGATCTGCATATTCAGGGACTGTGTCGTCCAGATAGGACGAAATAAAAATATCAGCTGCGGTCGGTTTGTGACGTAGCTTGGTCGGAACTAGTGGTGGCGGGAAATTACTGGATGCCTCCGGGGTCGCTTTTGGCAAGCCCTCGGCAAGAAGAGGATACATACCCTTAATAAGGGCATGCCTCTGTCTGTCTGACTGTTCGGCTTTGACTTGTTCACCTATCTCGATTAATTCTTTTTCTTGGGCTCGCTCTAAGGATTCTCTACTTAATTCTGACTTTCTGATTTCTTTTTCAGTTCTTTTATGAGCTTCTTTACGCCATAACTCGATGGCATCTTTCTGTGACTGTCTGGCTTTCTTTTTCCATAATGCTTCTTCTACTCGCATGATGCATTCGGCATCCCATGTACCCGATACGGGCCATCTATACTTTTCTTCTAACTGTTTGGTATACTCTACCCATAAATCTAGATACAATATGGCACTTATGCCATGTTTCTGATACATAAAGTGACCTGGACTGTCCCTGGGCGGGACGGGAACTGCTGCTTCCAGCAGACCCTTTCTAGTTTTTAACTGACGTAACTTGGAAAATATGGGCATGACTGAACTGTAATCTAGACACAATACAATACACAATGAACACGATACTTATTCCCCATTCATACCACGACATTGAAATACATGAAAAACATTTAAAATAACAGTTCGAACAGAATACAACCTGGAAATACTGAGAACAGAACACATAAATTTTCTCGAGAACAGAAACTGACTAGAACAGAAACTAGATGCACTGCTGAAACAGTACGAAACTTACCGGTCTCATAAAGAGACACGTCAGGACCCGCATCCACCGAAATGGACACTTCGTTTGTGGGACTGTGTACCACCAACCCACAGACCAGAGTCAATTAAATTGACCCTGTCTAGATACCACCCCAGTAACGGTACTCACCGGGCAGCAAGAACGGAAAGCCTCAGACTGGACTGGACTGCTACGACGACGGACGACGAACTTCGGGCTTCGGACTTCAGTTACGGGTGGACCTCCGGATACCTCGGACCTTGGACTCTTGGCTTGGGCTCTGGTCGGGACTCGCCGCGTTCCTCCACCGTCTCGTCTGGATGCTGGACCGCCTCCTCCGTCTCCTCCGTGGGCCTGAGGGATACTTGAGCAGAAATATCTGCCACTGCGCAGAAGAGTTCCGTCACGACTGCAGAGGGTCAGGGGGTCGGCGTGGCTTCACCGACGCGTGGGGAAAGGGCAAGTCCCTGTTCGGGCGCCATTATGTGGTAAATAAATAAATAATACCCTATTTTTGACTAGACATATATCATAACAGATAGCTCAATAAATAAGAGTCAAGATTCGAGGTAGTAGGAGTTTTGCAGGTTTAATACAGCATAAGGACAGGAACAGGACAACCTGCATAGGAATAGGATGACAGGGTGACAGGGCCCAGCAGCTGCTGGGGCTGGATCTGGGATGAGCGCGCTGGCTTTTAATAACAATACATGAGCATATATACATAACGCAAACACATAGCATTACATTGCAGTAGGCGTAGCAGTGGGTGGAGCAATAGGTGTGACGCGTAGCAGTCGCGAAAGATAAAGGCAAAAGTAGGTGTAACTGGGCGTATACATAGACATGTGGTGCAGACGTAACAGGATATGTCATGAATGGGGCGGAAACCATGGAGGGGGCTACCTGAGGAGCCGGGACCTCTAACCTGATGGTGCGCGCAAACTAGCAATGACGTATCACTAGGAGAAGCTGGGGGCTATGAACTCTGTGCTAGGAGCAGAGACTGAAGTCTGGAGGGTCGGAGCGACATGTACCTAAACCCTATCTAGTATCTGATGTTTAGGGAACATGTTGATATGAACTAGAAGTTAGGAGGGGAAAGGCTAACTTGATTCTAAGACTGGACCATGCATTATTCTACATGTAGTGCGTGATGAAGAATATGAAATGACCATTAAATGCAGTATTTCTCTAACGTGGAGACGTGAAGGCTAGACAATGACGGAAACTATTGATGCAGTTCAGTAGCTTAGGAATGCAGAGAAGGAGGACTGAACTGATAACTGGACTCATAACATACTCTTGGCAGACTCAGAGACTGAGCCAGGCTGGGCCGGGCACTGCGAGGCAGGAAGTAAGTGAAGGGTCGAGGATACAGGTGGGGGCTGTATCCCTCCTCAGCGAGGCTTCAGGAGACAGGAGCTGAATCTGGTGTCCGGGCCCTTTTGAGGCCTAGAAACGGGGACTTTATAATAGAATAACGTGCACACTGAGAAACGTGGCAACGTAGCTTTACATAGGCCTGATATTCGTATTATTCACGAGGACTGGAAACTGGCATACTAGAGGGGGACACAACTGTAATTGCGTCATTAATCAGACATGGGGAATGCATATGCATATTTAATCATGCACACATAACATATGATGGATGACACGTAGGGACACAGAACATGACAAAATTTACTTTTCCACAAGAAGATCCCCATTAGCGCCCGACCCACTACGGGGGCTGTGATAGTCCGGAGGGGGATAGCTTCTGGATAGCGGGTGGCATGGTCCACCAGGACGAGGATGAAGCGGTGCCCCTGAAAGGTTGGAGGATCCAGGGGCCCCACGATGTCGATCCCTACTCGCTCGAAGGGAGTGGTCACCACGGGAAACGGTTGGAGTGG
This sequence comes from Lissotriton helveticus, assembly GCF_964261635.1. Lineage (NCBI taxonomy): Eukaryota > Metazoa > Chordata > Amphibia > Caudata > Salamandridae > Lissotriton > Lissotriton helveticus. The sequence goes on along the minus strand of NC_136067.1, from coordinate 144,741,161 downwards.
GGCCTTGATTTTCCCCCCACTCTTTCCGCTGGCTTGGCAGGTCGGACAGGTTCGGCAGTGGTTGTACACATCGCGGCGCATCTTCGCCCAATAAAAGTGGGTCACCAGGCGGCTGTAGGGTTTGTCCTGCCCCAGGTGCCCGGCGAGGGGCACATCATGTGCCAGGTTTAAGAGAAAGTCTCTGAAGTGGAGGGGGACGACTAGCACTCGGCCGGCCCCCAGCTCGGCGATCTTTTGTTCACTGTACAGGAGGTCCTGGTCCCAATAGATCCAGTGGGACCCCGAGGAGTCTCCGGTGGCTTGCGTGGCGGCTTGTTAGCGGAGTCCCTCAAGGGACGGACATGTCTTTTGTTCCCGACGGAACTGCTCGCGGGTGGGGCCCCCTTCTTGGCGCCACTGGGCTAGTTCGGGAAGGGGCCCGAGCTCGGGAAGTTCTTCATGTCTGGGGCCTTGCGGCCCCAGTTCGGGTTCGGCCGTGGCAGTGGCGGGTGGCGGAGGTGCCGGCCATTCAGGTTCTTCGGGCAAATTGTCTTCGGTTGGGACGGCGTCCCGGTTGGACATGGATCGGGTCGTTACGCAAACCCATTCAGGAAGGCCTAGCATCCCCAGATGCTCTCTTCGCTCGATCTGTGCCCAGGGGGAACTTTCCAGGTCGTTCCCTAGGAGGCAGTCCACCGGGGCATCGTCTCGGACGGTGACTTTCAGCATGCTGGACACTCCTCCCCACTCGAAGGGGATGCGAGCCATCTGGCACAGGCTCTCGGAATTGTCCGCTGACCGGACAGGGCTCAGAACGTGGGGCAAGATTTGTTCTGGGGTCACCAGATGGCAGCGGACGGCGGTTATGCTGGCCCCCGTGTCACGGAGAGCCTCGGCCCGGCGTCCGTTGATGGTGACCCACTGGCGGTACTTCTGGGTGTTGATCGGAATCTGGTCTCGGGGGATCATGTCGTTGTCGCCCAGGGAGGCGAGGCACATGGCCGCGGACTCCCATTCTTCTGGTTCCATAGGGACCTCTTCTTCTTCATCCTTTTCTTCGCTCAGAGCAGCTGCAGTGATTTGTCGACCGGGGGGCCCGGTGGTGCCGGGCCGCTGGTTCATGGGGCAGAGAGGATCATTGGCATAGTAACCCAGCCGCTGGCATCTGTGGCACGTAACGTTGGGGCATGGCCCCGGTCGGGCTGGATGGGCCCCCCTCGGGCTGGAGGCTGGTGTAGAGGAGGCGGGCGAAGACCCCGGCGGGAGGTCTCGGCCTCGGCTGATGCCAGACCCGCCGCCTCGCGGCCGGTGGTTCCCCGGGGACCCTCGTCCGTATTCTCCTGTGGTGTTCCGGTAGACGCGGTTGCTCGCCCACCGATCTGCTTTGACCGCTAGCTTTCGCGGCTCGGTCAACTTGCTGTCGAGGAGGTGCTGTCGTAGTTCAATGAAGCAGTTGTTGGAGAGGTGCTCCCATAACATCAGGTCGACCAACTGCTGGTAGGTAGTGACCTGACTGCCTTTGACCCACCCCTCGAAGGCTCTGCTAAAAAAGTTCACATATTCTACCCAAGTGGTACCGGGCATTTTTTTACAGTCTCGGAACCTCTGCCGGTACATTTCGGGGGGGAGTCCGTAGCGCTGAGTAGGGCCGTTTTCATGTGTTCATAGGAGGTCATTTCGGTGTCAGGTAGTTCCAGCAGGGCGTCCCTCCCTTCGTTGACGAACTTCGCCCACAGGCCGGCGCCCCAATCCTTCAGGGGCACCCGATGGGCGGTCATGGCCACCTCGTAGGCTTTGAAACATTGTTGGATATCATCGTTCTTGTAGTATTCTATGACTACATCTTTCGGTAGGTGAACCTTGGTGTCCACGGGAGGGGCCGAGGTCTTGGCCCCGGCCGCGCTATCTTCGTTGATCTTGGCCTTGATTTCTAGTTCTCTCAGGCCTCGTTCGTGTTCATATGCTAGTCGTTTTTCTTCGAGGTCACGTTGTCTCCGTTTCTCTTCTAGATCCCCCTCCAGCCGTAGTTGCTCGAGGGCTATCTTTTTCTCCGCTAGCTGGAGTTCTCCGTCTAGCCGGAGTCGTGCAAGCTCCACTTCGTGTAGCCGGTTGCGCTCTCGTTCTCGAGCGTCTTCATAGATGAGGTCCGCGTTTAGTGTCGCGGTTCTTTCCCCCGTTGGGGGTGCGCTGGTTTCCTGTGGCCCGTTCGGGCCATTCTCCTCTTGGGGTGGTCTGTCTCGGGTTTCCACCCAGGCTTGTAGGGCCGATTTGAAGTCCTCTTTTGTGCTCAGGCCAGTGGTAGCGATACCCATGTCTTTACAGAATTGTTTTAGTTCTTCATGGCTGTATTCTTCTATCTTCTCTTTCTGGAATTCGGCCGGTAGGTTGGTTCCTTGGGTCGTCATGGTCTCTGTGTGTTTTTCCGTCGTAGCGGGTAGATCACTCTCTGTACGATTTTGCATTGGCTCGGATCGCAGCGCCTGTGTTAGAAAGGCGAACCCGGGGGAGGCAGAAGGTGTCTGACTGACCACCCCTAGGTCAACCCCTCCTTCAGAGAAGGGACCGAGCGATGTCGAGAGGCCTCCGACGGGAGGGCCCTCTCCTAGAATCGTACAGCAGAGTAACCACACCACTACAAATATACACCACACGTAGATAGAGTTTTCAATCTTTATCGGGCAATTAGTATCGTTTCAATATGTACAGCAGATCCCGAGATCTGAAAAGTCTTGTGGCAAGGGGCAAGGTAGCGGGACAGTCTTATAGATGGTCGGATGCAAGGAGACCCTACGCACAGCTCTCAATCCTCGAGCTGGGGGGTTCCGGAAGGTTGGGCCGCGGCAGCGCCAGCAGGCTCCAAGATGGTTCAGCGAGTGTGGACCGCGGCAGCGCCAGCAGGTTCCAATATGGTTCAGCGAGTGTGGACCGCGGCAGCGCCAGCAGGCTCCAAGATGGTTACAGCAAAGATGGACCGCGGCAGCGCCAGCAGGCTCCAAGATGATTCAGCGAGTGTGGACCGCGGCAGCGCCAGCAGGTTCCACGGTGGTTCAGCGAGTGTGGACCGCGGCAGCGCCAGCAGGCTCCAAGATGGTTACAGCAAAGATGGACCGCGGCAGCGCCAGCAGGCTCCAAGGTGGTTACAGCGAAGGTGGACCGCGGCAGCGCCAGCAGGCTCCAAGGTGGTTACAGCGAAGATGGACCGCGGCAGCGCCAGCAGGCTCCAAGGTGGTTACAGCGAAGATGGACCGCGGCAGCGCCAGCAGGCTCCAAGGTGGTTACAGCGAAGAGGGACCGCGGCAGCGCCAGCAGGTTCCAGGTAGAGCAGCAAAAGGAGTTCGTCTTAGGGTCAGCCGCGACAGCGTCAGCAGGGCTCCTCGACTCCGGGATACAACTGCCGTCCTACTCCGGGGCTGGCCCAGATATAGGTCTGGAGTCCTTTGATGTCCGGACCCTCTCGCCTGGGGGTCAGAGGGGCCGGGATGATGGTGTCCAGACACCCAACAGGGGTTGGGGCCGGCGCCCAGGGAGGCCGGAGGTCGATTGAAACCAGGCATCCGGGGACGGTTGGAGAGCCATTGAAACTCCCCTTTCCTTGTCTCTGGTTGAGTGGCCACTCTACCACCCGGAGGGTTCTTGGTGCCTCGATGGCGGGCTCGCTGGGGCCGTGGCCGCGGCTGGTCCGGGACCACGTGTCTGTGACGTGATGGGCCCAAGATGGCGTTGGGCCTGGAATGTGGGTCCGGGGTGGGCACCGGACCGGTAATGCTGGGGCGGCCCGAGTGTGCCGTGTCAGTGGTTGTGGGCCGCCGGGTGGCGGATCTGGTGGTTTGGAGGGCGTGAAGAGGTGTGCCCGAGACCGACCCGGGCTGGATGGAGGGCCGATGTCATCCGGGGCCCGCCATGCGGGAGGGGTAGGACCACGCCACGAGGCCGGGTCCAACAATCAGAAAAACCCTGACTCTTTCTAAGGACACACAACATCACCATTTGGCTTTCTCAAAATACTCAACATAAACAGAAATAATGTTTGAAAAAATTCAAAAGAAAATAGGTATTTAAGTTCCCTTATTGTAGGCCTGGCCAATGTAGAGTGAGTGAGTATATACTTACATTTCAGTGTTTCTCCTGCATACGGGATATGTAACTTAAAACGGTCACAGTTTGGTCCAGGTGTCAATGACGTACAACTGAAAGAAAACAGAGCAATCATTAAAACAGAGAGTTGCAATGAATATAATAGTGGCATTGTTACAATATTTTAGTGGTCTCCCTCGTTATCTATGAGTACAGAGAGGACAATGTGCTGGAGGAGGTGTCACTTGAAAGGAATTTCATGCAACATCCGACATTTTGAGTGACAAGGACTCACTTGAAAGTGCTGTTCCTCATTACACTGATTAACCTGACTGCATGTCACTGTAAACCCTCAGTCCTTCCTAAGGCTGCAGCAAGTGAGAGTACAATAATGACTATGATCAAGCTACATTCGAGTCGAGCAATAGAGCTTCAACAGTTTCATGCTTCTATTATTATTTTAGGCGTTTTAAACAGTAGTCCTGTTTATTCATATAAAAGAAAAACATAATGTTTAGTTCCGATCTGTTTACTTTGTTGCTGAGCCCATCTGCTGTGGAGTGAGCCTAATAACCCCAGTAACTGGGACAGTCGGGGTGGGGGGCGGTTGGCCTTTACAAACAAGCATTTGCAATGCAATAGGTCACGCATTATTAAAGTTTGAGCTATTGGCATTGCTAATAATAATGCAACACCAATAGCTCAAACATTCAGTAATGCGAGACCTATTGCATTGCAAATGCTTGTTTTTACTGCTGGGAGGGACAGTTTGTGCTTTATAACTTCAATATTCATTAATTCATTACATGTGATTGTAAAGCACACGTTCATCCGTGGGCATCTTGACACTGTATAACAGATGTTTATTGTTACCCAACTCAATGGTACTCATTTTATCGACCCAGAAGGATGAAAGGCTGAGTGGACTGGATGGGATCTGAACCAGTAACCATGAGGTCGAACACAGGCCCCTACAGTCGACGCATTAGTCCACTAAGCCACCAGACCCAGTTAATGTCTTGTAATCTCTTACGTTGGGACGGGCAGAACGTCATACCAGGTTTGGAAGCCCCATGTCCCATTGGAGGGATCCACAACTTAACAAGCCCAGTACAGAGTCTTGAGTGAATGGGTGATATTTTCCAAGGCAAAAACATTTCATATTCTGGAGCAGCCAGACAGAAAGCTGGGACCAGAGATTTGCTTCAAACACCGATGAGCGCTTGTTCCATTACTAGACGCGATCTACCCTCTCACGTGTCGCAGATTACCCTTAAGTGGCAATGTCCATGTATACACTGCATCGATGCAAAAATAATAGCAAGTGATATTAAATGGACTGAGAAAGAACATAACTTGCAGAAAATGACAACATTTACCAAGCGGGCATAGAAATCTCTGACCAGATGGTGTCTTCAAATAATATTTATTCAATGTGACAGTGTTTCCTGGTAAACTCAGGGGGTGAATACTCGACCACCCCCCTCTTTTGTCCATGTTTGAAGCTCTGGCATTATGCTGTACCTTACAAATTCATTCCCTTTAACAAAAGAACTACTGCCAAATATGCTTTGCACCTGTTTAGCTGTGTTTATCTAATTTTGTTTCCATAGACAATTACCATTGTTTTTGCATTTGATGAATGCTTTTTTTCTGTAAGATCGACTTTGTGGCCCCATTACAGCCTGCTTAGCCACGGTCTGTTCTCTGTCACCTGGCATGTGCTTTCCATGCTTTCACAGATCAATCAGTGGCAGCAGTTCCTTCACTGCACTAGAGCAGGTTACATCCGAAACGTTGTGGGGGGGGGAGGTGGCGTGGACCTAAGACATAGGAAGGATTCTAACAATCAGCCTCAACTCATTTGCACGTTGCACTTTTGGGCTTGTGGTCCCACTGCTGTTCTGTCTCCCCACCTCCCACATGTCGCCTGCAGCTCCTTCACCAACCTGGAGCAGGGAAAAGCTGGCATGTCAAGGGGGCAGAGCCTATACACAGGCAGGATGGTGACAGGCCATAAGCAGTCACATTGGCTGGCTCTTGGCAATGCAAAAACTGAAAGAAGCACACATGTTTGAAAAAGACTGTCCACAGTCAAAATGCGGTGTGTGAACAAGATTGTACGCCGTCGAGGCGCAGTGTGTCAACAAGACTGTCCGCAGTCAAAACGCAGTGTGTGAACAAGACTCTGCAGTCGAAACGCGCTATAAGATTCATTAAATCTACACTGCAGCCTGACCCTCCTGAGTGTGCGCTTTTCTTGCATCTTTTGGAAAAATATATACATATCGATCTATCTATCTATCTATCTATCTATCTATCTATCTATCTATCTATCTATCTATCTATCTATCTATCCCTCTATATATATAGAGAGATAGATAGATAGATATATACATACACACACACATACACATAAACTGGGGCTATCAATACCCTAATTAAGGGTTGCACAGCTTTTTTAAAGAGTTAAAAGGGGGAGGGTAAAATCATCCCCAGTGACAATGGTATTCTGTATTTTTAGGTCTCGCCTAGCGATGCAGCACATGCGCTACACGCCTTGGCGAGACCTATTGTCGTCGGTTTGGTGGCCGAAGGGGGGACAGGGATGTGCACGCTCACTGCGTCTCTTTCAGACAGCTGACGTGCAAGCTCATGGCGTCTCTTCCAGCTAGTGCCCGGACAGCCCATGTGCATGCTCATGGCGTCTCTTTCAGGGTGCACCTTACAGACAGGCGAAGTGCACGTGTACGTCGTCTCTAGTGTTTGAGCACATGGCCTTAGCACGTTCGCTTTCGCAGCCGCGCGTGTTTTACTTTGGATTTCTGCGGCTGGAGAACTCTGCATAGGCAGGCACCTGTGGTCTGTCTACGAGTGCTCAGCATAAGCCTGCGGTGCGGGGCTGGCACTTGCGCTGCGGACTGTGCCGTGCCCCGGCCGCCCTTCACAAGGCGCCGCAGGATGACGCAGGATAATAGCCTTGAGAGGGTTCCGGAGCCGGCAGCATGACCGAGTGCCTCGGCGTTAGAGTAGAGGAGTGGCCTGCCTGCCGCACTTGCTTCTCCTTTGGACTGCAGGTAAACCCAAGAATGCGCCACGCAGCTGCCTCGGTGTGGGTACAAAAGGCGTGTCTTTTACAAGCGTGTGCTTTGTGTGCTTTGTGTGCAGCCTTTGGCCTTGCGTTTATGCTAGCCTCCTAGAATATGCAATGATATTGCTTTTTAAAATAAACATATATCTATTTTGCCAGCCTTTTTCCTCAGAAGCCCTATGGGAGTGTTCCCAGCACAGGCAGAGGGAGAATCACGAGAACGAACGCCGGAGCAGACACCCCATTTATTACCGATAGTCTGCAATGAAACCTCGAGTCTGCTCAGGTTTTATGAGGTAGCTGCATTGTGCATGACATTATTATTTTACGTTGTGTTTTCGGTGTCGATGAAAGTGGAGAGAAAGGCAGATAATGGAGCCCCCACCTTGAAGGAGCTCGGGGGATGCAGCGCCAGAATATAGTCCTGTTCAAGCACTGCGTACTTTGCAGAAGGCACTTTGACCAGCCACTCCTTTCTGTCCATCTGTGGTGTTTTGGGGGTCATTGTTGCAGATTACATTGTGGTTGTTGAAGAATCGATCTGGAAGCTGTTATCTACTGAGGATGTTCTGGTTATTGACCCTTTGCTTGCCTCTACCTGGCTGTGCAGACGATTAGATGGTCGCTCCTCTGCAACAAGGCTAAGTGACAAACTAAAGCAGGTCTCTGTTTGCTCATATGATTTGTTCTGGATTGTGCATGCCTAAATACTGCTGATTCACCAGTGCTGCTGTGATGGAAATCACACTCGGTTGTCACTGAAGAGAGGCACATAAAATCCTCATGCTTCTATAAGGTGTGCTGCAGGGACCATTAGGTAAAACTATATAGAGTTAGAGATTGGTAACTCTGAATAACGGGGTCTTTTTCACCAAGTTGTCTGAGCGAGAACCAGCACTTGATTTGTACTGGTGGGACCCACAGGTCCCATTTTTCATCATCGGACATTATCTGACAACAAGAACGGGAAAACAACGAGAAGATAGGGCAAACACGCAAAGTAAAAGAAGGAGAAAGACGGAAATAACATCACAAAGGGAGAAAGCAGGAACCTGTAGGAGTGAGAAAAAGGGGCAGGGAGTGTCTGGTAGTGGATTAAATAGGGCATGAGGTGGATTGGAGACTAAGCAGTCTTGATTTTTGTGCGTCAGTGCCAACCATGGGCTTCTGAGCAGAGCTTTGGGTGCTGCACGTATTTTTCTTCAAATTAAGTTCTAACGAGAACCCAGTTCTAAATGGCATCAAATGGACAACAAGAGTAATACTCAAGTTGACTGTGATATCATCCAGAACCTCACAGGGAAACACATTCTCTTACTTTACAGTTACTGATAGACAATTCTATGCTATGCATGTCCCCAGATTCTCTTTCCTATTGTCCTATAAGCTGTGCAGGGGTAGAGCACACTTGGAGGAGCTATGAACTTGAGCTTATGTGCCTCAGGCCCCCGTCCCATCTTGTGTTACCTCTTGTTTCACACCACCCACACCCGCCACAATATGGCCATCTCTCCTCTATCCAAACAAGCATTTGCAATGAAATAGGTCTTGCAACTGCAAGATTGTGAGCTATTAACTTTGTTAATGACAATGTATTTTATTACTGCAGGTTTTTCAAACACAGATATAAGGCATTGTCAAACTCTCGCAATTGCGAGACCTACTGCATTGCAAATGCTTGTTATTCTTAGTGAGAACAATTTACACCAATGGACCAAAACTTCACCTTTACGTGACTTTGGAGGATAGTTCAAAAGTAAGAGAATGACATTACAGAAGCCTAGATTCTCTCTTGATTCAGAAAAGGGGGTGGTGATGGACAGAGTATCTGAATTAAGCAGAACACTCCTACCCAGTCAAAAGATCAGGGCTTGATCCATCACCGTTTTTTAGCTCACTGCACCATCCCAGTTCAGAACCTGGCTACATGCAAATTAGTCTGTCCCTGGCCCAGTGCATCATGGGAACAGGGCAGACCAAACTACCAAGCCAATTCTTTACTGGAAAGGAAACAAGCTTCCGGGGACCGGTTTCTGGCATTACAGCCGTGTTCGGCCCGGCTTGCTTGAATCCTGATGGTGCAGTGAGCAAGGGACTCATGTCTGAGCATACCCTTCCACTCCTATAGTGGCCAAAACGATTCAGAAAAGGGGGTGGTGATGGACGGAGTATCTGAATTAAGCAGAACACTCCTACCCAGTCAAAAGATCAGGGCTTGATCCATCACCGTTTTTTAGCTCACTGCACCATCCCAGTTCAGAACCTGGCTACATGCAAATTAGTCTGTCCCTGGCCCAGTGCATCATGGGAACAGGGCAGACCAAACTACCAAGCCAATTCTTTACTGGAAAGGAAACAAGCTTCCGGTGACCGGTTTCTGGCATTACAGCAGTCTTCGGCCCGGCTTGCTTGAATCCTGATGGTGCAGTGAGCAAGGGACTCATGTCTGAGCATACCCTTCCACTCCTATAGTGGCCAAAACGATTCAGAAAAGGGGGTGGTGATGGACAGAGTATCTGAATTAAGCAGAACACTCCTACCCAGTCAAAAGATCAGGGCTTGATCCATCACCGTTTTTTAGCTCACTGCACCATCCCAGTTCAGAACCTGGCTACATGCAAACTAGTCCGTCCCTGGCCCAGTGCATCATGGGAACAGGGCAGACCAAACTACCAAGCCAATTCTTTACTGGAAAGGAAACAAGCTTCCGGGGACCGGTTTCTGGCATTACAGCCGTCTTCGGCCCGGCTTGCTTGAATCCTGATGGTGCAGTGAGCAAGGGACTCATGTCTGAGCATACCCTTCCACTCCTATAGTGGCCAAAACGATTCAGAAAAGGGGGTGGTGATGGACAGAGTATCTGAATTAAGCAGAACACTCCTACCCAGTCAAAAGATCAGGGCTTGATCCATCACCGTTTTTTAGCTCACTGCACCATCCCAGTTCAGAACCTGGCTACATGCAAATTAGTCTGTCCCTGGCCCAGTGCATCATGGGAACAGGGCAGACCAAACTACCAAGCCAATTCTTTACTGGAAAGGAAACAAGCTTCCGGGGACCCGTTTCTGGCATTACGGCCGTCTTTGGCCCGGCTTGCTTGCATCGTGATGGTGCAGTGAGCAAGGGACTCATGTCTGAGCATACCCTTCCACTCCTATAGTGGCCAAAACGATTCAGAAAAGGGGGTGGTGATGGACAGAGTATCTGAATTAAGCAGAACACTCCTACCCAGTCAAATGATCAGGGCTTGATCCATCACCGTTTTTTAGCTCACTGCACCATCCCAGTTCAGAACCTGGCTACATGCAAATTAGTCTGTCCCTGGCCCAGTGCATCATGGGAACAGGGCAGACCAAACTACAGAGCCAATTCTTTACTGGAAAGGAAACAAGCTTCCGGGGACCGGTTTCTGGCATTACAGCTGTCTTCGGCCCGGCTTGCTTGAATCCTGATGGTGCAGTGAGCAAGGGACTCATGTCTGAGCATACCCTTCCACTCCTATAGTGGCAAAAAACGATACAGAAAAGGGGGTGGTGATGGACAGGGTATCTGAATTAAGCAGAACACTCCTACCCAGTCAAAAGATCAGGGCTTGATCCATCACCGTTTTTTAGCTCACTGCACCATCCCAGTTCAGAACCTGGCTACATGCAAATTAGTCTGTCCCTGGCCCAGTGCATCATGGGAACAGGGCAGACCAAACTACCAAGCCAATTCTTTACTGGAAAGGAAACAAGCTTCCGGGGACCGGTTTCTGGCATTACAGCCGTCTTCGGCCCGGCTTGCTTGAATCCTGATGGTGCAGTGAGCAAGGGACTCATGTCTGAGCATACCCTTCCACTCCTATAGTGGCTAAAACGATTCAGAAAAGGGGGTGGTGATGGACAGAGTATCTGAATTAAGCAGAACACTCCTACCCAGTCAAAAGATCAGGGCTTGATCCATCACCTTTTTTTAGCTCACTGCACCATCCCAGTTCAGAACCTGGCTACATGCAAATTAGTCTGGCCCTGGCCCAGTGCATCATGGGAATAGGGCAGACCAAACTACCAAGCCAATTCTTTACTGGAAAGGAAACAAGCTTCCGGGGACCGGTTTCTGGCATTACAGCCGTCTTCGGCCCGGCTTGCTTGAATCCTGATGGTGCAGTGAGCAAGGGACTCATGTCTGAGCATACCCTTCCACTCCTATAGTGGCCAAAACGATTCAGAAAAGGGGGTGGTGATGGACAGAGTATCTGAATTAAGCAGAACACTCCTACCCAGTCAAAAGATCAGGGCTCGATCCATCACCGTTTTTTAGCTCACTGCACCATCCCAGTTCAGAACCTGGCTACATGCAAATTAGTCTGTCCCTGGCCCAGTGCATCATGGGAACAGGGCAGACCAAACTACCAAGCCAATTCTTTACTGGAAAGGAAACAAGCTTCCGGGGAGCGGTTTCTGGCATTACAGCCGTCTTCGGCCTGGCTTGCTTGAATCCTGATGGTGCAGTGAGCATACTCCCTCCCCCTCATTGTCATCTGAAGCCCTGGCGGGTGTAAAACAAGCAGTTGGACATGGTATCAGCAGTTCACAAGACTCCCTATCTGAAACCTGAAAAAATACTCTAGAAAGCATGCAAGGTATTTATTTATTTAAGAGGGAGGACTTTCAGCACAAACTAAGATCAAGGAGGTGCAAGACAATACATATGAGAGCCAGTTATGGAATCTAACATGTGCAGCATGTCAACTGCTGTGTAAATCATGTGGTCCATTTTTTTACAGAGTACGGCCTAAGGACTTTGATATTATTCATCACTACAATAGAGACCCAAGCAGAGCTCCTGCAAGCTGTGGCGATTTGCCTGTCGTTGATGGATTTTAAAAATTGGGAAATTGCAGATCTGAGTTTCAGGAAGGTTACCAGCTCCACAATGAATGGAGTATTGTTTGTGGGCCTCCATCATGGACAAGCGGACTGTGCGATTCAAAGTATTTTGCAAGTTATGATGCATGGTGGCAAACCAAATACATCATACCTTGATTTTCTTAGAGAACGTCTTTTTGGTTAAAATTTTAATTTATAGACTATCTTTCTTAAAGACATGCACTCCCTGTAAGACCGGGTGTTGGATCACTCCCCCCAGGAATGGCAATGCATATCGGAAAGGCTACATTATAGGAAGGATGGCACTTGAATGCATGGACCTCGAGGGATGAAAGAATAAAGGGTGACCACTGCAGCTTTCTTGAAACAAAAGAACATTACCTCCAGACAGATGTGAGCACTGTTTATTCTGAAGTAACAGTCTGGGCCTGACAATCTCAAGCATCTCAACTAAATGTTACTCCACTGCACAGATAAGTAGGGAATTGAAGAGTCACTGATCCAGTTAGAGGGCAGCACACAGAAGTAAGGTATAACCTGAGCAAGCACGTCACACTGGTAAGGGAACAACATGTCAGCACCCAAAAATGGCTGTAGAAGTGGGGGCTATTTTACTGTCACAATGTGGAAGACGGAGCAGCCAAGTTGAAACCTAGCTTTAAGGGTCCTGGGTACATATTCCCAGTTAGTTCCAGCTCCTGTAGAAGATGTGACAACCGATACAAACCCAACAGGATTCCTCCTGGTGGGCCATGAGATCGCTTGTAGTCAGTGAACGATGAGCAGGGTGATAAATGCTTTGTCAAGGCATTCTTTCCAGGGAAAGGTGGGGTCCATTTTTAAGGTGGAGGCTTTGCCCCAAGACCTTCCCTGCAAAATACTAACCTATCCTTTCTCCTCAAAGATAACAAATCTCACCTCCTCTAAGCCAAAGCCTTTTCAGAATCAGTAAAGGGAACAGGCAGACCATAGATGGGGTATTTAAACCCAGAATATGAAAAGAATCACCAAGGAGAGCAGCAGACTCTCATAGTTAGGTTTCGGAAATGGAAGCAAGCTCACATAGGTCAAATTGAGTAAGGGAAAGAGAGGGACCAGCAGACCCTGGTGACAGAAGCTTCTTCTTCTTTGTTCTAGGGTGTGGAAGACTTCCACGGAGACACAAGGAACCTACCTCCAAGAAAGCACCATCAGACAAGTTGCTGGAATGCATGTTTTGCATGCCCTTTATAAGACTTAATATGATCCCTGGAAGTAAACTTTAGAGAAGAGATTAAACGACAATTGTTGACAGAAGAGGGGAAGAGCTATGAAGGATACCATCTCAAATGGGATGATACTAGTTGTATACAAAGGTCTTTCTCATTCAACAGTACAGCCATACTTTGTCTGTGTGGTGCAGAAGTGGGATCTAAGTACCCTAATACTAGAGACCCTTATCCACAACCTGGTTGAAGGCCAACAACAGTTGGGGCTGGCTATCCAAATACAGCAAAAGACACACAGTTGATGGACGGAATGCAGAACAAATCAAAACATTCACCCCCAGTAAAGAGATCTGGGTTAAATCCATCATTCTTTTGCTCACCGTGCCACCCCAGTTTAGACCTGGCCATATGCAAATCAGTCTTGACCCTGTGACTCATGGGAACAGTCCAGTCCGAATTGCCACGCCAATCCTGGCTGATGAGGGGTGAAACCCCGAAACCGGTCCTAGGATGCTTGTTTCCAGTCCAGGCAGGACCTGGCCTGGCAGTTCGGGCTGGACTGTTCCCATTGGGTGCAGGGTCAAGACTGATTTGCATATGGCTGGGTTCAAACTGGAATGGCATGGTGAGCGAAACAACGATGGATTTAGGCCCAGATCTCTGTACTGGGGTGAATGTATGACATTGTTCTGCATTCTGTCCATCAATTGTTCTTTTTGCATTTGTCACCCGAATGGGACGGGTATGCCCAGACATAGGTCCCGTGATCTCCATGCCACTGGAGTCAAGCTATCCTGGCTGATGACGGGTGAAACCCTGAAACCGGTCCTAGGATGCTTGTTTCCAGTTCAGACAGGACCTGGCCTGGCAGTTCGGGCTGGACTGTTCCCATTGGGCACAGGGTCAATACTGATTTGCATGTAGCTGTGTTCAAACTGGAATGGCATGGGGAGCAAAAAACGATGGATTTAGGCCCAGATCTCTGTGCTGGGGTGAATGTACGACATTGTTCTGCATTCTGTTCATCAATTTTTTTTTGTTGCATTTATCCAAATACAGAAGCATCTAGTGTTACCTGACTGCCAAATTTCCCTACAGGCTATACAGCTACACGTAGCCCAACAACGGACATCTTATGAGAGAAAACATAAAAAGAAACTAGCCCAGCTCACAGATGTCATTAGAGGCTCTCTGTGTTCACCCAAATATTCCATACTCTGCCCTGGTGAAGATCCCAGATATTCTTCACTGTCTTTGAAAGGGTAGCCCAGACAGCTGTGTGGCCCCAAGAATGCTGGCTCCGTCCATAGTTCATCTGTTAACTGGGGAGATGCATTGCATGGTGCTATTAAATGTCAGTGCACTGAATACCAATGCTGCATAGTCCTGAATACACCTCTGGTCTCTTTACCCACTTTCAGACACTTTATATCACTCTACTTGATGATTTTTCTGTCTTTCGCCTTCTTTCCTGCTTGCAATTGTGTACCCTCTCTTGCTCTCAGGAAATGTCTGATGAGAAAGAGCTAGTCCCAAATAAATAGGTGCTGGTGCCCCCCACTAGCTCAAATTAAACACTAGTCCAGCTCAAAGTTCATTGTTGGTATCTAGATATAGGAGCATTATGCAGAACTGCTGATTAGAAGCAGAGTTCTGGATAAATCATTGATCTAACTGAACAATTTCTCACTTTCCTTAGTTTCTGAAGAAACTCTTGTGAACTGCTCTGGCATGTTTACGTTTGAGCACTCACTTGATTTCAGAAACTTTTACTTTAAGCAACCCAAGTTTATACTTGTGCTTCAGTGCAGAGGTTGCCAACTGAGGATCAAAGAGACCACCCACAGTCGGACCCTCTCCAACTGACCACACTGTGTAATTTATAGGGCACATCACTTTATCATACTGTGCCTCAGTTCCCCTGTTTGCCATCACAGTAATCAAACACCAAGGACTATATCAATAGCTGGACATTCACACTTTGCATACAGATTAACTCTGCAAGATCTGGTCAGACTTATTAACGTTATGAGCCTGATTCTCAAAGCAATCGGCATGTGTAGGTTTAAGTTTGGTGTACATGCACAAAAGGGGGTTTTGCATGCATTTATGATTTACTAACATTGAGATTTTCATGTGGGCAAATCTAATCACAGGGCCTGAAAGTAGGTGGGAAGTGGAAATTATATAACTGGAATGCCATAGGCACTTGTGCATGCCCAAATGCCGATAATAGCTAATACAACTCTGTAAGGTGGGACAACTTCCTGCCCCAAAGCCAAACGCACAGCTCTATGCCGCCATTTTGACGGGCATGTATAGCTTCAATTTAAACTCGGTACTCATAGTAAACTTTTCAGTAATCAACTTTAGAACATCTTTTCTTCATTCTTGTCTGCGAATCCACATGCTAGATATATTGCCAATATAATACAATAATTGAATATGGACTACAGGGTGTGCATCTCATCTTTACAGTGTATTATTTATAAATTGCCCTACCCTGGGACGGCACCCGTTGTTGAAGAAGTTTATTAATGCTGATTACTGAGATGTATTGAGGAATCTACAAGTCCGGCGGAACACCGTGGTTTTTCACAAGCGGACAAAGAACTCTCATGGATTCATTATAATTAATTGGATGTTGATTAACAATTATGTTGTGCACGTGCAAGTCTGATCGCAATAAGACAAGGTCACATTGTACCATTGAAATGCATTATGGGAATCTGGGTTTTTACAACCAACATGTAATAGAGAAGGAGGGTAATCGTCACCCTCAGGGCCAATCAGGAGGGAGCGTAATGTAGTTGAGTTGGTGAAAGGCGGGAGAGAGAATGGCGCCACCATTATCGTTTGGAGTACGGGAGAGAATGGAAAGGCTTTTTAAACTTCCACGGCAGGTACGTTGGTAAAAAGACATGTATGGGGAAGCGCAAGCTTAGCCTAAAAGAGGAGGAAGTCAACGGTTAATGTTTGCTACTTTTCAAAAAAACGAGCGAGACAAACATGATGAGGTGATTAGCCTGGCGAAAGCATTAAGATTTCCTGTTGTGCCGTATAAGGTCATTATATAAACATAAAACAAGAGCATGAGGGGTAATTGAGTTAAGAGAGTTGGAGACGATATTGGGGAGCACGAGGATGAGCATCTGGGTATGTAAAAGGAAGGGGGATAGTCATAGAGAAACAAGGGGTGAGAGGAAGGAAGAAGGTAGAAGGGATGAGTGGGGGATGGGATTGGCGTGCGAGGCAAATCTCTTG
This sequence comes from Lissotriton helveticus, assembly GCF_964261635.1. Taxonomy (NCBI): domain Eukaryota; kingdom Metazoa; phylum Chordata; class Amphibia; order Caudata; family Salamandridae; genus Lissotriton; species Lissotriton helveticus. The sequence continues at coordinate 144,724,674 of NC_136067.1, read as the reverse complement.
AATAAATTTCTTTAATGCAAAGACTATTGATTGATAATCACATAAGGAGTAATTATTATTTGTGGCACAATGTTGAATTTTAGTAACACTTGAGTTGCATGATGAAGTGAAATACATGTGTATGTGCAGTTGGTAATGGAGTAATTTTGCTGTTGTTATTTATTGTGACCCCCGAGGAAGGGCTATCTACAGCCCGAAATGCATTGGGTTTTGACAAAATAAAACTGCTTGTGATGAACCCCGCATCAGTCGTATTCTTACAAGAGGTCCGGATGGGCACAGTTCGAATATAAGAAATTTGAAAAATGGCAATATATCTAGCATATGGATTCGCAGACAAGAATGAAGAAAAGATGTTCTAAAGTTGATTACTGAAAAGTTTACTATGAGTACCGAGTTTAAATTGAAGCTATACATGCCCGTCAAAATGGCGGCATAGAGCTGTGCGTTTGGCTTTGGGGCAGGAAGTTGTCCCACCTTACATAGCAGCTTCATTTTAAACATCCTAAAGGCAACAGATTTGAAATTTAGATAAGCCAACCAGGATTGCATTCCAATAATCCAAACAGATAGAGGAACCATGTTCTGAAACAATGTTTCTTCCTCATATAAAGTGCTCGGATACTTCCGGGTCTAGTCAGCGCTATATAAAACTTAATAAATAAATAAATAAACTACTTGGATCACTAAACTACTCCCCTAAACTCAGGGGTCCATCATGAATTTTCTTTAAGCTCTTCAAAAGGTAATAACTTGCTAATGATCTTGTTGAAATGTGTGCAGAAAGGAAGATAAGCCTTGATAGTAACACCAACACTGTTGGTCATTGTAATAGGGACTGGAGGTGGGCAGAGAGCCATTGACTATCAAACCAAGTTTAGGCCTTAGTGTGATTCCCTACACCTAACACCTCAATTATATCTCCATGCAAGTTCAAAAGGTTATTGAGCATCAAACAAGCATCCCCTGGGGCTAACTACCAAGAAATCGGGGGTGGGGTGGGGGGGTGAATTGGGTTGCGGGGGGGGGGACTCGCGGACCCCCATGCCCCAGGGACCAATAGCTCCCCAGGGCTAAATAGGTCGTATTGGGGTATTCTCATGAACCCTCCCCCTCCCCCCCCCAGACCCTGGAGGCTATCCAACTCCTCTGGGCCAAATTAAACATTTTATATAGGGAGGGAGTCGGCGGGCCTCTCTCCCGGGCCATATACGGCCCGGGGACCACCACTTCCCTGGGGCTGGCCCATGAACTACAAAGGAGGGTGCCTCGCGCCTCACCCCTCCTCCTGAAGCCATACATGCCCATGGGGACCACCACCCCCTAAAGCCGGTTCTTGTTTGTTTGGGGGGCCACCCTCAGGACATAGCTGTTTGCTTTTGCTTGGCGGGAGCTATCAAAGTGCTCCTGCCCTCGGGGAAACTGAGGTTTCCTCTCTTTCTCTGCCCACATGTCTGCAGGCACAGAAAGAGTTGGAACAGATTGCTCCTGCATAGAGGCAGCTGGCTTTCCAGCAGTGAGATGTCATCACCTATGCCACTGACCATGTTATGAGTGATGTAATATGTGAGGTCATAAGCAGTGCATTGCGGGGGCGTAAGTTATATTTAGCTCAGCTAACTAGAACTGTTGAACTTTCCTGATTTTGTACTAGTGAAATCTGGGACTAACTATACCGTCCCTGTAACCATTGGCTTCTTCACTGAACATACATATATATACACGGACGACCTTACAGGAAGGCATGAAACAATAAATGTGTGGGAATGCTGTAGCTGCAGGTGCGCTTCTCTTTGTAAGCATTTCTCACACTGTTTGTTATCGTTCATGTTGGCGGCGGGTGGAACAGTGACTGGCCCCTCCAATCAGTATGTGGGCCACGGTGTGAAGAATAGGGTAGTTCTTACCATAGTTCTGAGAAAGGTATGGTTTCCTGCACTTAAAAATAAAATCTAATCTTAATTTCCCTGAAACGATCTTCTCAGTCATTTCCTGAGAATGCCTGGCCACCGTGAAACTTTTCAATAAGAGTACATTTGTTTGATGCTTTTGCCAAACGCTAACACGTTTTGTTTTTAAATAAGCAGCCCACTTGTTTAAACAGCAATTGGGTTAAATCCTATTTTTGAGAAAAAATAGTAGTTTTTAGTGTAAAAGAGCAGAAGCCTCTGCTATACTTCAACGGTTAAAATTAGAAAAATATATTTTAATCTGATTGAGATATGTCGCTTTACTGATTGTCATATTAAATTATAATTACCACTGATCACCTACCTTCTTCAAGATCTTGTCAAAGAATCGCCCACTATATATCCTCCGGGGAATCTGTGTAGATTTCGTATATAAAATAAAGATGATTGTTGGTGAGTTTTTTTTTTAGGCCAAGCAAGCTATTTTTGGTGAAGTGGAAGGGTCATTAATTCCTGCATTGCATTAATGCTATTGTTTCATTGCACAATACACAAAACCGAGGCTGTGACAGAAACCTATGCATTTTATTGAAAATATTGATACTTTATACACTTGTCCAGTGGGGAACGATACAAAGAGATACACCCTTGGAATTTGCGAGCAAACACCCCAAAAGACTAAAAAAAGGTGGTGGTAGGTAAGTAGGTCAGAAATAAATTGGTAAATTGTTGGCATAAACTTCAGCTACTGACGTTTTGCTCCTATACTTCAATAATGTAGACCATCATCTGGACAAACACTGTGGGGTTCCCGCAGATTCTCTGAAATGTATGGTCACACAGAGAGACAAAAGGACATTGTGCTAGTCTACCAGTCAATAGCCTTGAAGTACAAATTCATCCAAGTTCAAGAGCATTCAATAAGGTCCCAGCTGCTTAGAGCTGTGAAACCAAGCTACAAGTACCATAGATGTTGTGTTCTCATTCACAGATGTAGAAAATATTTACCTAAGACCAGATCCGATCCCAAAGGGGCTTTACAATATTGCATTACGAGATAAATTTGCGTCCTTTATTGACGATATCAAAGTTTGCAAAATTCAAAAAGATAAGTTCTCCTTTCCTAGTAGTTAGGAGTCAATTAACCCTATCCTTCAGCGCTTAGACAAAATGTAAGCGCTTAGACAATATGTGTGTCAAAATCTCAGTATTTACACTTGTCCACGGTTTTAGCTATATGAGAAGCAACCATTATCATGATGCAGAATGAAGTGTTAGAACAAATACTTTTCTACTATTCTTTATAATGCAAGTCTGGATTACAGTTTATGTTCCCAACTTACTTTGAAGTACTTTCTTTGTATTTTTTTGTATATTTTCCTTGCATAGTACAAGGAATCATAAATAGAAGATTTTAGAAAAAAACACTCTAACGTGCATCTGTGAAGTAATGCGAGATAAAGTAATAAAAAGTAGGTAAATATGGCGCGAAGTGTCTTATTGTTAGACTAATTTAGCAGGAAGTGTGAAAACACATATTGACAGGCTAATTATCCTGTTTTCACATATTTAGGGTATATAACTACCGCCCAAAATACCAACAGAGCACTGGAAAAGTAAGAGAAAGGGAGAGGCATTTTTGCGGTCCTTTCAGTAGTAAACGTGTCCCCTGCCCCACATCTTGTCTCCACATTCATGCCCACACAGTCGTACCAACCCACACACTTCAAACCAACAGACATTACACACAAGCTAGCACACTACTCTTTACATGCAATTGCAAACAAATACCCACTTCCTTACGTTATGTGATGATCTTTGGATTTGAATAGCGATCAAGTCACCCTATACAGGGTATTGGGTGATGGATAGACAAAAAGAGTGAGAGCCAACCAGAGAACTATCCAAGGGGAATAGAGAGCAGAGAGGGAGACAGGCTCTAAAATAACCAGGTTTTGAGCACTTTACGGAAGGAGTAACGCTGGAATGAAGGCAAAAAGTGCTGGGGTAAAGAAGTCCAACGATATGTGCGTACGGCACAAGAACTTAAGGATATGGGAGAGGAGTTGATTGGCAGTGATGGTGTAGTGCCTTGTAGGTGAATTTGAGGAGCTTGAAGAGTGCTTGCTTATGAATCGGAATCCAGAGGTGCTTGAGGTGTTTGGATATGTGTAAGTGTGAGTCTGGTGGCAGCATTCTGTATGATTTGGATGCCAACGTAAAGAGCGTTGCTGTAATCCCGTCTGCTGGAGATCAGGGCTTGTGTGACGGATCTTCGGCCTTCCAGCAGAAGCCATTTGTAGATTTCTTGAGGGGCATGAGGGGGTGAAAGCAGGTGGAGGCGACTGTGCAGATCTAGCTGGAGAATGAGATTTGATTGTCCATTACGAGCCACAAGTTCCTAGCCGAATTAGACTGGCTTGGTCCTGGCTCTGAGGGCACCAAGCTGAGGGCAATAGAGAGGTGTCTTTCCCTACTTGGACCACTTCTTCCTTGTGAGTGTAGAGGTACAGAGAGCTAGTTTACATCCAGTTTGTGACCTAGGACATGCAGATGATGAAACTTGCTTGGGTGTTCGAGGTGTCTTCAGAGAGGATGAACTGTATATGGTCAACATAAAAGATGATGCTGAGCCCGTGAGCATGGATGATGTTGATGAAAGGAGTCCTGTAGATGTTGAATAATGTAAGACTGAGTGAGGAGCCTTGAGGGACATCTCAGATTCTTTGGAGGCAGTGGACACATTACTGTTCTGCAAATATAGAGAGAGAGACTGTGTTTGTGTGTATGTGTATAAGCATGAACTGCTGCAACCTGTGTTGTGGCAGACTGTCCTAAGGTAGCCTTACACTGCTGCAGCATGCATCTATACCTGTAATGCAGCGAAACTAGACAAAGTGAAAACGTTTGTCTTTGTGCTAATTAAAATTAACTGATTTTAACTGTACATTTGCAGCAAGAAGTTCATTGAAAAAATATTGCAAACAAATTTAATGCAGGAATATATAAAAAATTGTACTGATTAGGACATGCTCTTTTATATTGCACTGCAACTTAATGCTTCCATTGTCATGTGTTCCATACATGGCTCATTGTGGTTTTCCCTATGTTAGCCTAACTGTGCATAACACAAGCCACATTAGCTTTGCACACGTTTGCTTTTGTGCCACGTTGAATTTTCACACAGAATCTGCAGTTGTTTTCTCGTAGTGTTCTTTCCTGTGATTTAGTCTGAACACAGCAGACATGGTCAACAAACAATGCCCCTTGTTATTTTTTTTCTAGTCAGACACTCATGCCTAGACACAACACAGGAATGCAGCTGTTGTTAATGTAGATGTAGACCTTGTCATGTAGGTATGTACAGCAACATAAGAGAGAGAGAAAGAGATTTCTGAGAGAGGATCACGGCTGTATCTGATATGTCGAGCGTTCATTTGTGTATGCTAAACTACAGGATCCACTACTTATCCCAGTGATCTATGCTGTATAATCACAGGTCTCGAAAAATCTACCTGCTCACTCACAATTGTGAGTTAAACTTTATCAGGTCGAGCTATTTTTAGCACCTACTAGTCCCATCTGGTGAGTAAACTTAGGCTGGAAAGGAACAGGTGTTCTGTTCATTCAGAAAGTGAATGAGCAATAACGATGCCATTAAATCTTGTTTTTGTCTTGACATATTTGCTGTCTGTGCCATGAAAGATGTCAAATATCAGTTTGCCTTTTAACTAACTGCTGCTTGAAAAAAGGTGGTTTATTTTTCTCTCGTCAGAATTAGAGGATTTTGTCAAGTTGTCTAAAGATTAGTTTTCTATAACACATAACATTTAAATAAATAGCCTGTAAATTAATATTACAAATATTTAAAGATATATCAGGAATTACGAAAGCATTTTTTTGTAATTAAAAAGTGTGATGCAAACAAAGAGTTAAATAGAAGCAAAACAAACTAGAACACTTTACTTGGTGATGTGCGAATGACACATATTTGCAGAAACTCTATTTCCAGACATTATTGTTTGTACACTATCTTTCTCAGAAAAGCCGCATGTCAGTAGAAACGTTTGTGGGCATTTCAATGTAAAATATGCTGATAACAAATGACAGTTTGCTACCACTTCATGCTATAGTTATGTATTTATTAAAAGTGATAGTTTTTAAACATGATTTGAGAAACATTCCTGCCCCCGCAATGATGAAAATGCTGTTATTGAGTTAAGAGGCAAGTCAGGGGTCATGTGTATCCTATATATGGCTAGATTTGTATGAAGAAAATGGTGGCTCAATAAATTAAATTATTTGCCCATGATCACATCATTTGAAACTAGTTTATGGGTCAAGAGCATTAGAAATAGGTCGAGTAGATTATTTAAATCACAAGACCTGTAAGTCTAGTAACATAGTAATGATTTTTCGAGGCCTGAATCAGATTGCTTCTGTAGAAGGGAAGGGGGGTTAGGCTAATCTATCTTATATTATGACAGGGCTTTTCATAATATATGGTTTACTGACTTTGATGATGGTATTTTTCCTGGGAAGCTATTTCCTGATTGTGGCACATACACTGCATTTTAGAGCCCGCTTATGTAAAAAAAAACAATTCAAACTTCCTTCGTATCTCGTTCATATCTTATTGTGGATGAGTATGAGTGGGTGAGCGAAAAGGTGTATCCTGTTACTGCGATCCTTGAGAGGGTCAGGAGTGTTGTGTTTTGGGGTGTCAATTCACTTGTCTCTTTGGATAAGGGTAGGAGGGCAAGCTAGTTGGACTCAGGCTCATGGTGGTGAGGTGGTATGGTGACTCAGTCCCCATCTACTAATGTTCTATTGCCCCAAGCATAGTTCTGTTCCTGGACAGAATCCCTGCAACATGGCGCCACCAACGTTTGGTCAGGTACTTATTTGCGGAAAACCTGAGTAGCAATTCTGCTTGTCAACAATACCCTTGCACCGTTCTGCGGAGACGCCCGTGGTGCTTGGAACTTATCCTCCACAGTTTTTAGAGAACACATAATTCTGTTGGTTATTCATGCTTGAATATTGAAAGGTTTATACCATATTTTGTGCTGCCTTTTTTAATTCTTTGCTTATAGATTATGGTTGTTGCCATTGCGGCTAATTACTTCAGCATGGAGTCTCTAATGCGGGGGCTCCTGTAGATTTTTGTGACTGAAGCAGACGGTGTGTACCGCTTTGAGGTGTTTTTTAATTCCTGGGTCACCTTCCCGGCTGTCGACGCTAATAACAATATGTTTCACGCTTATACTGCTGCTGCAGCACCAAACGTTTATCATCCCTATGTACTACTTGAAATTCCACTTACGGTATTGAAACACGAGACTTGGTTTAATGCCCACCTTCCCCATGTCCCCGGAATTGTTTGTTTGGGTTCCTTAAGTATTGATGGGGCCACCTGGCCTAATCTTGCAGGCTTCACGCCATACCCGAATTTAGCTGGTCTGAATGTGTTATATAACCAGGTTGTTCATTTATATCGACTCTTTATACAATGTGTTTCCCATGCCTTTCTGGCTGGTCCAACAAGAGCGACAGCGCCTGCTCAGGAACAACAAACCTTAGGACTTGTTGTTAGTCCGTTCATTGTAAATTCAGTTTTGGGCAAGCGCTCAATTAATCGTGAGGACATTACCTTTTGGATTGCCCAAAAAATTGAACAATTTGATGCTGTGTTTCCCCTTACATGACCACAAGAAAAACATAGGTTTGAAACCATGTGTTTGCCTAATAGTCTGGTTCCCCCTTTTAGCCGACTGCGCTGCAGAAGTCACCATAGTGGGCAAGACACTCCAACAGCTTCTGGAGGCGAGAGCAACTGAAACTTTTGTCACAGTAGAAATCGTGGACAACTGCGTTGCACACCCTGACACACTCTATCACTTGTTTATTCAAATTTAGGGTGAAGTTAAACGCACCATTAAAAATATCTTTTGGGACAATTTGGCTTCTTCAAATGATATTCTTTTAGTGGAGGTTGATTGGCCTTCTTTCATTCTTGCTTATCTCCAATGTGAGGATGTTATCCTCCCTTCCTTTTCACATCTAGACCCAGACGCAGGTAAGCAAGCATAGGCTTCTAAATGGGCCAATGTTTTGGCCCCCGCTTTGTGTCGCAACCAAGCTGGTTGGGATAAGAACTCTCCCTTTCATGTTATTCCTATATGTTCCAAGCCTTAGCCGCAGTATCCAATTAAAAGTGATGCAAAAGTGACCGTTAAAGACATTATTACTCTATTGGAGTACTAGGGAGTAATTGAAGCCTGTGTATCTCAGATGAATAAACATCTTTCTTCAGTTTCCAAACCTGATCAGTTTTATTGTATTGTATTAGATTATAGAAATTTAAATAGTTATATCCGCACTTTCGCTGTCCAGAATACACATAGAACTGCTTTAAATAATGATATAGTTCATAAAAAAAATTAAAACAACACTTGATCTTTCCAATTTTGTATTGTCATAATCTAGCTCCTGAGAGCTGTGATTGGTCTGCGTTTACCACCCTTGGCTCCCAGAGGCGATACGCATGTTTGCCTATGGGGTATATAAATAGCCCAGGTGTCTTTGCAGCATGGATTGTGTTGATTCAACATGAGATTGACCCAGATGCTTTGTCCTATGTCGATGATATTTGTTTAACGGATAATGAATTGCATAATTACTTGGTGAGTGTGGATCGCGTGATAACGCCTATTTGCTGAACTTGGTTACAAGTAGAATTTTTCGAAATCTCACATAGCTTTCCTCATTGTCTTTTTCCTTGGTTATGAAGAATTAACCGATGAGGAGAAGAGCCTGGCCCCTTCCTTTTTAGAGAAATGAGCTCAAATACAGGCACCCAATAATCTTAAGAAATTACAACCTTTGCTTGGCTTTTTGAATTTTGAAACAACTTACATTCCAGACTGTGTGCAAAGTATTAAATTGCTCTATGCTTTGATTCATCCAGATTTTTCGGCATCCTATTGGATGCCTGAATTTACTGTGATTGTCCGACCTTTACAGTCTGATTTGCTCGAAGCGCAACATTTACATACACATATTAATACAACAAATGTGGTCATCCAGATTTTACCGGGTTCTATTGGTTTTTACTTTTGTCACATTTAATGAAGTTTAAGCAGTTCCTATTGCACATAAGTTGCATTTATATTCCCTGGCAGAAATGTGTTTTGTATCCATTGAAAAATACTGACAGTGGTCCAGATGGCCATCCTCAAGGAACAGCCTTTGGCTCTGGGGAAACACATTATTCTTATTTCTCCTGTGCCCGCCTTAGAGGCTGTCACAAAAGCTAGCATTCCTAATTCTAAAGCCCTGCATCCCGATGGATTTAGTGGGCTACATCCTTAACTGCTGTTGATATCGATTTTGTTTTTGACCCTTCTTTGCAGACGCAGTCATTTTTAACAATATGAGCATGTTTATCCTGTACCCTCTTCAGTTCTTCCACTTGATGAATACAAGTGTATTAACTACATCGATGGTGCAGCACAACCGGCTATAGGTTCTAAACAGCAATATTCCACAGCATGCGCCATTGTTTCAGGCACTATGTCAGATGGCATTTTTCAACCTACTATTACTCACACTCGGTCTCTAAGAGACTGTACTTCGCAATTGGCTGAACCTAAAGCTTTGCTTCTTGCACTAGAACATACTGATCCTGAATTCCCCACACTTATAGTGTGTGATTCTATTTATTGTGCTCAATCATTTACTGACTTTAAGGATTCCAAGGGTAGCACAATCAAGCATAAAATACTTTGGATTAGGGTGGAGAATTTCAAAGATAAGTTGCCACTAGTTCATGTTATACATACATTGGGTTATCAACGTGTGGGAGCACACGCAGTAGGGAATTCTCTGGCTGATGAGGTAGCCAAATCTCTAGTAGCCACATGTAAGATAGCAGCAATTACTCATTCTAAATCGTGCATTGATAATTACATTATGGTTGTGTGACCGCTTTCAAAGCCAGGACCACTTTACCTAAAGATTTTTCTTCCAAATACTCTTTATTACCTTAATGAACAACAGGTCCCTTTTGTAACTATACCTGGGGTTGACGTTCGCACATTACCCAACCTTGACCACAGACATTCTTTTAGTCGCTGTTCATGAGGGTGTCGCTTCTGCACATACGTGAGTGGCTGCCACAATTTCCCTTCTACAACGGTATTGGTGGCAGGGTTTGTACCAGCAAACCAGGAAATTTGTCCAACAAATTAAACGTTCCACTGTGTCTAGACCACCACAGACACACTTGTTTATTTTGTATCGGGTTTTTGGCTTTGTTTATCTAAATCATTGCGGTTCTTTAATCTAATACTGCATATAAGTATATTTTGGTTGCAGCTGATTCTTGCTCCAGGTTCCTCTGGGTTTGGCCACAGTACTCAATGTAAACCATGGATGTGCAAGAGCATTTTTTTCTCCGTTTAGGCCGGAAGGCAATTCTGTTGTGGAGAGAATGAACCGTGATTTAAAGCAATCCTTAATGGCTTGAGTATTAGGTACAGGGTGTGGTTGGTTGAATCGTCATCTCTATGGGGCTCAACGAGTATTGAATATCTCCCAAAAGCATATCTGGGTGGGCGGACTACATACGAAATCCTTTCTGGCAACAAGGTGTATGTTCCAAACCTTGATGGTCCAGATATTGTGGTGGGTGCTACGACCTTTGACGTAGATAACCACTGTACTGTCTTACAGGATCTACAAAAGTGCTGTGATACCCTGGCTTGCACGCATTTGCCTACAACTCTTTCTTCGAGTCCAGATACCCAAATTCCTGTGTCTAGTTGGCTTCTCAAAGTTGGAGACCTTGTTCGCGAAAAAGTGGCTCTCAAAAAAGAATTTACCCATGCAACTGTACGGTACACAAACTGTAATTTTGCCACCACTTTCAGGTCATACAGAAAATCACGTTATCTCCATTAAACATGTCAAGCGACACCATATGGCCAATTACTCATAGTATGCCTAGGAGTGGTCCCTCACAAGACTCCAGATCCACGGTACTCACAGTCAACCCATTTCAACATTATTACTACCTGTTCTGTGGGAAAGTTATGTCAGTAATGGTTGGAACATTCTACATTGTCTGCAGTGAAACATCTTTCTGTTCTGTCCGAGGACATGAATCCATCTGATTTTATGTTAGGTCCCAAGTCCCCTCATTCTAAAACATTCCTATATGCAGCTTATAATGAGGTTTGGAAATTGTCACAAAATAAAAATGCTATGCGTTTGAGAAAAATTGAGCAAGATAATTTGGATAGAGTACTTGCTGTAGTAGACAACAGTATTAATAAGTTATCATCCCATATTTATAATGTGAATAGCATTGTGTCATCTGTTATTGATATTGTACAGAATGATGTCAACACTGTATCATGGTCAGAGTCAGCTCAAAGCTATTATGCAATTTAGCTAGAGGCTTCTAACACTCAAAAAGGGACGCGTTCCTTGGCTTTAACTGAACTGTACTGCTTTGTTTCTGCCTTTTAATTTAACACTCAAACAACAATTAATGGCTTACGAAGACGCATCTTGAACCATGCCACATTTAAAGAAATTAGACCAATTCCTGTTTACTATAGCCGAAACGCCTTCAGCTGTATGGATAATGCAAGGGGTTATCTCATTGCCCATATCAACATTTCAGTTTACAGCTTGCATGAAATATTTTCCTATAGGTGGATTTGAACTCTTTGGGAGCAGCTACATCCATGAGTTACGGTCACTGTCGTTTACCTATGGCTGTGACCGTGCTGATAGAGACGGTCTGCTTATGGAAGAGGAGTGCGACTCTACTGCCGGTCATTCACTTGTTTGTCAACATGTTAAAATCCACGGCGCTTGTAATGTTTCGGCACCTAATTTGGCTTGCTATTGAAAGGGAACTCCAGCTCCCGCAATTCTTCCCTTCATTGCCATACTTTCAAATGGAAGCTATCTCATGCTGAATAATCAAGACTGTTGCAGTATGCGGGCAGGAGTGCCGTGTATTGTATTCATTTCCCAATTAGTCACTTGTTACAACAACAACCTATTTCCCCCTCTGCATAGTAGATAGCTCGTTGTGGCCTTCCATTCCAACTTTGAAAGCAGATATCAACAAGTAAGCAGACCCAAAGCATTATTGTTCCAAAAAGAAGTGGCTCTCTCATCTGCCTGCGAGACCTTCGAATTGCAGGTGGTTAGAACTACTGTTGAAATACAAACTTTCTCTTGCAATGCGGTGAATTGATACATCAAATATTTAATGCTTCTGATACAGCGGGTGAGCCCATTTTTTTTAAACTTCTTTCCAAACTATCTTTGGGGTAACTCTGGCTTTTATACACTCTATTTTTTTTCAGCGTATTTGGTGGGTTCCCAGTACTGCTGTTCTTCATTTGCGGCATTCTCATCCTGTTGCTGCTATTCCGTAATAGATGTTCCTTCTGCATCACTCCAGCACTACCGTGAGTGTTTGCTGCGGCTCTTTGACATGATTCGGTAGCATTGTGCATCAGAAAACGGAGTTCTTTTTTTTTAATAACCAATTTTTTTGATTTTAACAACAGTAGTACAATTCACTCAGGAAGTGTAAACGTACATTTTGGGTAAAGTACATGACAAACAACTTTATATCGAAGGCAATTGTGCAAAAGAATCCAGCCACAAAGAAACATGAAACTCACTGTATCCATCAGATCATTCCATCTGACCCAAACATTTTCCCCAGACACACTCATGCTCTGAAGGGCAATCTCTAGCCTCGTATAAAGGTTTCTCCTGCATCACACACCAGTCCACTCCTCTGCGCCTCCGCGCTATGGCAGGAGGTGTAGCATTTTTCCACGTGCCCGATATATCTAATTTTGCCACCATAGTGGCTGTGCCACGAACGCCCTGTCAGCCCAGGAACCCCCAGAACCCTCCAAATCCCCCAGCAGCAAGGCCAGAGAAGAGAGTGGAGTCTCCCACACCAGCACGTCAGTGAGTTCTCCTGTATGTTAGTCCAGTATTTGTGTATCCAGAAACATGACCACACCATATGATAGAAATCGGCAGGGGCCTCCAAGCAGCGTGGGCAGTTGGGGTCTGTGAGGAGACCAGCTTGGTGCAGTCTGGCCAGGGTGAGATAAGCGCAGTAGAGGTAGTAGATTTGAAGTAATCACAGTCTGGAGGAGATGGTAATGACCCAAGGAGCCATCATGGCATCTCACAGATCGCCATCCTCCAGGGGGCTCAACTAGCCCCCCAACGCACTCTGAGGCGGTCTTTTGTGTTGGGGCTCTAATGATGAGAGTGCGGTAAATCTGTGATATACCCAGTGCTCCAATCAGGAATTTGGCCTCTACAGGGTTGAACTTCAGTATGGGGCTGTCGCTGGGAACATGGGCAATGAGTGTGAGTCTTAGTTGGAGATATTTGTAAAATTGTGATGGAGTGAGGGTGTAGGTATCCTGTCAATTTTTAGATGAGCGTTGTGGGTCCTGGACCAGCTATCACCAAATTGAGTTATGCCAATTAGGACTCGTTTCCTAAAGCCTTCTAGCACGGCCACCTCCTGCAACCAAGAGCCATGCCACAAAGGAGTCTGGAGTGTAAGTTTATCATCCCAGTGAGTGCGTGGAGCGCAGCCCTCCTCGCAAGTAACACCATCCAAGTCCCTGCTGGAATGGTGGTTGGGATCAGGGATCCATGGAGTATCGCCATGAGCTGAGGAAACCCTAAGAATATGAGCTCCAGTGGGTAGGCAGTATCCAACCACCCAACCCCCGGATCACCAAGAGTTGGGTTGCAAGGTAGTAGAGGTGAAGGTTGGTCATCCCTAGGTCTCAGTCATAAGGAGCACGCTGACAATGGATAAAAGCCAGACAAGGTCTTGAGTTGTACCAGAGGAACGCTGAGGAAAGTCTATCTAGGTTCTAGAACCAATGGCGTGGGAGGAGGGCAGGAAGATTCTGGGCGAAGTATAGGAACCGAGATATCAACATTTTGTATAGGGCTATCCTACTCATAACATTCAATGGAAGGGAGGATCCAAGGAGGTTGAACTTGGCGTTCCACATCAAGGGGTTGAGATTGAGGGACCAGGTGGGCTCAGGACAGAGTGCCGCCCATATACCAAGGTAGTAAAAACTGAGGTGCGCACTGGGATGTCCATCTGCCACATCATACAGTCTTGGGACTCGGCCAGAGGCACCAAGACCGATTTGGCTGGGTTGAGCTGCAAGCCCGAAGCTTCACAAAACAGCTGGAGGATCCAAAGACACCAGGGGCCAGTCATCACCGGATCAGCTAGAAAGAGCAGGATGTCATCTGAGTAGAGCGCAATGCTATCCTCGTGGCCATTATCCCACTGCCAACCTCGCAACTGGGCATCACATCAAATGAGGCGAGCAAGCGGCACAATCGCCAAGGCGAAGCAGAGGGGAGACAATGGACAGCCCAGCATAGTCCCTCATCTAACGGGAAAGGTATCCAAAAGGACTCTATTGACCTGGACTCCAGCAGTAGGGTTGGACTAAAGCACGAGAACAAAACCGTGGAATCGAGGTCCAAAGCCCACCCTCAACCACCGCTGTTCTAGGTACGTCCAGTCCACAACATCAATGGCCTTTTAAAAATATATAAGTAAGGCTAAACGGAGTGGGAGGAGGTGATGGTGGGCCAGAGCAGCGTGAAGAAGTCAGAAGCAGTGCTGTGTGCTTCAATTGGGCAGGAATTTTTTATAAGAGTCAGTGGTCCCTGAGAAAATCAAGAATGTGTATAAAATGTATACAGATCCAGTCAGTGCTATATTTATTCCAGTATCCAGCCGGATTAAGGCAGTTTGAATATGCAAAATAGTTTAAGAAAATAGAACAGAATTGCGAGTCCTATGACAGTGGGATACAAGCCTGTATCTCTAGACCCACATGAAAAACAGACAAACAAAGTAAAATGGCTCAGGCAGTTTGTGGTTGTTTTTATAAAGCAATATATGGATTGTGAAACAACAATTACCAAGGTCACCTTTAAACAATATCAAATGGGGGAATCACTGTGAAATAAGGTTGACAACTATGTCGACGGCGTGTTGATCCTTATCTGTAAGATATTGGATCATCATCAGGACTATTGGATAAAATGCCTGAAACAGTTGCCTGCAAATAACTATACATTAATTATAAACATAAGGGGAGAGAAAAGGAACAAGCATTTACAATGCAACGGTCTCGCCTTTGCAAAACTTAGAGCTATTGGCATTGTAAATGACAAACTTTTTATTTATGTGTTGGTTTTGAAAACAGATAAATAAATGGCATTGTCATTTACAATGCAAATTCGAGACCTATTGCATTTGCACACACACACACACACACAGAGAGCCACACACACACACACAGAGCCACACACACAGAGCACAGAGCCACACACACACACACACACACACAGAGCCACACACACACACAGAGCAACACACACACACACACACACAGAGCCAAACACACACACAGGCCACACACACACACACACTCAAAGCTACACACA
Organism: Lissotriton helveticus; assembly: GCF_964261635.1. NCBI lineage: Eukaryota > Metazoa > Chordata > Amphibia > Caudata > Salamandridae > Lissotriton > Lissotriton helveticus. The sequence continues at coordinate 144,709,210 of NC_136067.1, read as the reverse complement.
CACTCTTACCCAAAATAGTATACGAATGGGTTCACAATGGACATTTAACAACACTACTAGTGCCTTAAATTTTTAAATCGACGGGATTCAAGCGAAAGTACAAGCACTGGCAGGAAAAATCAAAAAGAGGAAGAAAAATGACTGAGCTAGAAACAGGTGGAGTAGAGAGGAAGAGGAGAGAATAAAATGTAAAGAAAACAGCTGAAAAATAAACAGGCCTTGTGCGTCTCAGATCAAAACTCGGAATGGGCTACCACAGGGAAGGTTAATGTGCCTTTTGCTTAGTGACGGACTATAAGGTGCAGTGAGATAGTTCCCATGGTCAGTGTGTCGACAGTAGAACTATAAATCTGAAAAGTCACGTGTTCTAAATGTAGTGAGATAGTTAAGGAGGATAATGCACCGGCTCCAGTGATTGTTTATAACTGTGTACCTGGCCGGCCCTGTGACCTCTAAGCCCCCAGGAGGTTGATATGTGAGAGGAGAGGTTAGGTGGCGGCTTGCTACTGTGTATCCACCGGCCCTGCATAGATCCTTCGGTGGCGTGGGGGGCGACTGCATCTATGGGTCCTGCGTAGAGCCACCGGGGTTTGCTGCTGTGCATCCATCGGTTCTGCATAGAGCCATGGGGAGAGGGGGTACTGTGCATCTATGGGTCCTGCATAAATCCCCCAGGAGGTTGATATGATGCAGCCATCGTTCCTGCACAGAGCCCCCGGGGGTCTGCACTGTGCATCCATCGCTCCTGCGCAGAGCCCCCGGGGGTCCGCACTGTGCATCCATCGCTCCTACGCAGAGCCCCCGGGGGTCTGCAATGTGCATCCATCGCTCCTGCGGAGAGCCCCCGTGCCCTGCAGCACCTCTCACCCGACCATCCACGGTGTGACGCGGGTTTAGCTGTAAATCATTGACGTGTAAACCGCGCCGGGCGAATCAAAAATGAGGCAGGAAAGGCGAAAAGAATATGGTGCAACAAGAAATCAACGGGATTCAAGCGAAAGTACAAGCAGTGGCAGGAAAAATCGAAAAGAGGAAGAAAAATAACAGCTAGAAACAGGCGGAGTAGAGAGGAAGAGGGGAGAATAAAATGTAACGAAAACAGCTGAAAAATAAACAGGCCTTGTGCGTCTCAGGTCAAAACTCGGAATGGGCTACCACACGGAAGGTTAATGCGCCTTTTGCTTAGTGACGGACTATAAGGTGCAGTGAGATAGTTCCCATGGAGGGGGTGGGGTGGGTCGAGAGGACGGACGTACAGTCTTACATTTTCTGAGCCCGTAGATGTCTATCCTTGGTCTTCTATCCCACTTTAGTAAGCCCGACACAGCTGCTGCTTAATGCATTGTGTGTAATTCACAATTTGTGCAAATCCGGTGGGAGGGGTGGATCACATTCAAGCTGCCTGTAGGTTCTAAGCACACGAGGCACTCGCTGTTCACGGGGCCGGAGGGGGGGGGGGCACCGTGTGCTGCGCTATCCCCCCCTGCCGGGTGCACCCACGATTTCACAAACTACAGTAATAACCTCACTGTCGAGCGCCATGAAACGGGCACTGTTTGTAGTGTATAAACAGAAGGCAAGCAGTTACTCTTTAGTTTCCATTGGTATTTGACTGTATCCGGCGATCCTGTGCTGGTGGCAGCGCCCGCCCGGGCAGCAAGTCTCCGGAAACAGCAGAGCCGGTGCAGGGAGGGGGGTCGCTCTGTGGTGAGGGAGTTAAAGCGCGGAGATCAAAGAAGCCGCATGCCAGGGACGTGTGCGCCTTCCAGAAAAAAGCTGCATGGAGGGGGTGGGGTGGGTCCAGAGGACGGACGTTTTAAGAGAACATTTTGTGAGACGTGCCTCAGCCCAGGCCTGACTTCCTGCTGGCGTAAAAGCTTTCTTATCTTCTTTATGGGGCCCATAAGAAAGCTTTTACGCCAGCATGAAGTCAAGTCAGCCAGTCTGAAAAGGACGGGGCTTACTGAGAAAGAAGAACGTCACTAGGACCTCTTCTCCAATGGCTGGCCACCGTTTAGGAGGCCAGCCAATGGAGAAGAGGGGCGGGGCTTAACCTCGCTAGTGAACAATCATCTATCTCATTAAATCTCGCCAGCTCAACTGCGCAAGTGCAGCCATTGCAGGCTGAGACCTAAAAAGGGGAAAATGTACAAGGTGGTGAGTTAGGGGTTATATATTCAAAAAGCATGTATAACAATCTACACACTTTAAATTGCATGATGCTTGAGTGACAATAGCTGAAGAGGATTGTGCTTAGGATATGGCATTTTTTACCATTCAAATAATCACGATATCTATGGAGGTGCTCTCCATTTCCATGCATGCGGAGAGTTCGGTGCCTAAGGTGAACAGTTCTAGAACCCAAGGGTAAACGATCCTAGAACCCAAGGCATCTTGCCCATTTGGTGGTCTGAACAATAGGCATACCTGTGAAGGAATGAGTGGTAACAGCCAAAGAGAGGCCGTTCGCAAAGCGCATTAAAATCATGCAACTCAGCACCTGCAGTAAGGCCCTGTGCTGGAGAGCAGACGTTAAAGTAGCAGGATTGCAGGTGATGCTTGTTAACCTGCAGGAAAAAGGAGCGGTTGCTGGGTGGTGGGTGGTAATGGGAAACCGTGAAGATAAGTAGGAATACGGCTAAAGCAAGCTTACCGGTGGAGACCGATATATGAAAACTGTGCAGTTGCCAAGACGCGGTGCGGTGTCTGGGGATTGAAAACAGGGGTGGCTGGCCGCGGAGCATGGGGCATGATGAATTGGATATGGCAGCCTAGAGGAGAGGGGTGGGAGAAGTAAGTAATTAAAACCAGGCAGGAGTGCAATGCTGCCTGTATTGGTGTTTAATTATGGAGAGTCTTACCTCCGTATGTGAGCGATGCTCGTGATGCTGTGGGGGTTGTGAGGAGTACGGTCCGGGACCGGTTAGCCTGCAGGGAAAAGGGGAGGACAATTAATGGGTTGCTATCGTGGTCCACTGAGCGGTGAAACAGGACGCAGGGCAGGCGCTTGCCTTAAATGCGGTCTCAGCGAGGCGTGTGTAAAATCCAAGGAGACCGATAGTTGTGTGAGGCGGGGATATAAGTATCATGTGACTGGAGTGATGGGTCACATGGTAGAAAAGGAGTGACACGCGTAATGACTAGGCCAAGGTCAGGTGACCAGAGGCGCCCTTTTCCCTGCAGGCTAACCGGTCGCTGACCGTACTCCTCCCAACCCCAACAGCATCACGAGCATCGCTCGCATACGGAGGTAAGACTCTCCATGGTTAAACACCAACACAGGCAGCATCGCGCTCCTGCCTGGTTTTTAATTACTTCTCCCACCCCTCCTGTTAGGCCTGGCATCATTGGCGTGAGTCTCCCTTCCATTTTGACGGATTGCCTCCTCTGTTTTGATATGTTTTTGCTGGATTTATGCTTTGGGCACTGTGCCACTGCTAATCAGTGCCACAGTGCAAGTGCTCCCCATGTTAAATTAATGTACTAATTGGTTATTGGGGTGCCACTCGAGAGTAAGACTCTGTCCCTTGGTCTCTGCCTTGCTCGCTACAGGAGTAGCTGGGAGCTAACACGTCTTTTGGGGTCATTCTGCAGCTGTTCAAAGGAGGACTCGGCCGCAGTGGAGGTGAGAGGCGCGGCGAGCGGGACTGCGAGGACCAGCATTCCTGAATAACACCGACAGCTGGTTCCTCTTCCCGCCGCGCCGCGCCCCCTCCCAGTGCCACGCCCCCCCGCCTGAGCCTTCATTACCTCTCGCGGCCCCCGCTTCGCGGGAGCCACTCGAGAGTAAGACTCTGTCCCTTGGTCTCTGCCTTGCTCGCTACAGGAGTAGCTGGGAGCTAACACGTCTTTTGGGGGCATTCTGCAGCTGTTCAAAGGAGGACCCGGCCGCAGTGGAGGTGAGAGGCGCGGCGAGCGGGACTGCGAGGACCAGCATTCCTGAATAACACCGACAGCTGGTTCCTCTTCCCGCCGCGCCGCGCCCCCTCCCAGTGCCACGCCCCCCCGCCTGAGCCTTCATTACCTCTCGCGGCCCCCGCTTCGCGGGAGCCACTCGAGAGTAAGACCCTGTCCCTTGGTCTCTGCCTTGCTCGCTACAGGAGTAGCTGGGAGCTAACACGTCTTTTGGGGGCATTCTGCAGCTGTTCAAAGGAGGACCCGGCCGCAGTGGAGGTGAGAGGCGCGGCGAGCGGGACTGCGAGGACCAGCATTCCTGAATAACACCGACAGCTGGTTCCTCTTCCCGCCGCGCCGCGCCCCCTCCCAGTGCCACGCCCCCCGTTATACTTAGGAGCACTTGGGCACGCACATCGCGGGACGCGCGCGGGGCGGAGAACGGGGCGAAGACCGGGCAAAGAGCGGGCCGTTCTAGGCCGTTAGAGGCCGGTAGAGACCGGACTGGGCCACCCCTCTGACGCTTCCTGTCCCTCAGCCCCTCCCCGCTTAACTCCAAAATGTCGACCAGGGCCTTAAGGCGTAAGCCCGCCCAACAGTGTTCAAGTACACTGGAAAAATTCTTCCCAAAAGCGAGTGCTCTAGCCAACAAATGTCAGTCAGTCACGGAAACACACCTGGAGCTGGGATCTGAAAGCGTGGCTTTGGACCATGGGGATACTTTTTCTACGGATGTTAGTACGCCTATACTACTGGATGCCACCCATATGTCATTATTGGACAGTATTGATCAGACCATTGAGTCGGTTCTACAGCAGTTAAGAACTCCATCAATCCCTCAGAGGGATAGTGACTCCCCCCGGCCATCTGGGACCACTAATAACTTCTCTTTTCCGGTCAACACTGGAATAGTCTTGCAGGAAGTGGGACAGGTTGCCCGGCTCACAGAGCAGGCAGGTAGTGGAGTGGAACAACCACCAAAAAGGAAAAGGTCCAGGAAATCAAAGAAGGCAAAAAGGGCCAAAGTTGATACAATTGAGCTAAATCTGGATGTCAGCACAGCATTTCGGCCTCCCCTGAGCTTATTTCACCAGGGGCTAGGTCGGATCATATAGGCTCTCCAGTATCCACGGCCTTACCATTGCACTCGGGTCCGTTTATATTCGGTGGGGCAACTTTCAACAGCACTGACATGATAATCAACTCACTTGCAGACACCCTTAAGAACTTGTTAATCCCCATTTCAGACAAACTGGACGCCATAGAGACTAGACTCAAGGCTTTGAAAAACATTCACAAAAGGAACAGCCCTGGGTCAGCTACAAATGCTCCTTTAGTCCCCCGGGATTCACCTGGGAACAGACCGTCGTCTTCCGCGTTGACCCAGGTCTCAATTTTGGTCCCGCCGAGTACAAATGGTGCGCTTGCTTCTCAAACGCACCCTTTGCTAGCTCCAACGCCTAGGCCCCCGGTTCCGGCCCCTAGGAGATCTAAGCCACTTCCTGCTCCCCAACCGAGGGGAGTTGAGAATTCTACTAATGGTCCCACTGGTAACACTTCTTCCCCCCATGACAGGCGTAGGGTGGTTAATCTGCCCCCAGAAGCAGTTCCATACACAGCAATCATGGTGGGAGTACCCGAGCTAACTGGTGACACAAGGGAGCCTCAGGACTCTTTACGCAACAAGGTCATAAGTTGGCTTAGTATTAATAGGCCGCTGCCCCCAAACTTGAAAGGTGAGGTTCTGATGGTCAGGAGGATCCCATGGATCGGCCTTACCCCAAAGAACAGGGCAGGGGATTGCATCATTGTAAGTTTCAAAAGCCCACATGTCGCCAACTACATCTGCAATTGGCTTGTAAGGCCTGATAAGTCCAACATTGAATTAGTACCCCTCTCACACTTCTACCCAAATGCTTGCAATACGGAGGTGGGGAGGGAGAAGGGGTGGACTAGAGTAGGCTTTGCTGTAGATGGCTCACATTATAGACCAAGGCATCACTTACCACCTGTTCCGGCCAATATCATACATCACAATAGATTTTCCTGCCTAGACCAGGTCGACTGACCACAAACTGGGGAGATTCTCCTCAGCTATGGAAAGCCGGTGGGTGAGGCGCAAAGCTGGGTGGGATTGAGTGCTGCCCCAATAACTGAAAGTGGCCCACAGGATACCGTTAAAGAACGAACGGTTATCCTGGATGATAGTCCGGGCCAACAAGGGCTTCCACCGAACATTGGGTCTGACCATAGTTTACAACCTGAGGAGGCGGAGGTGGATGGTCCACCCACCACCACGGTTTGTAACATTGCTCTGTCAGACACTTACCCACCGATAGTTACCGTGCAACCTCCTACTGGAGGTCAAGGTACACTACTACCAGATCCAGGGTTGAGAATTCTCTCCTGGAATGTGGCAGGAATCGGAAATAAGGAAGGCACATCGGAGTGGGATCAACTATTGGGTATCAGTGATATCCTCCTTTTCCAGGAAACATGGGCGAGGGAACCCCAAACCAGGAGAGGGTTCGAAATATTTGAAATTCCTGCAAAATGGAGTGGGAAGGGGAGGCCGGCAGGAGGCTTGGCAATCTGGATTGCGAGTCACACTGGGTGCCAGGCGGAACAGGTGCATACGTTTTCGCAGGACATCCAGTGTGTACTGCTCAAATGGCCTGGCAAACCATCGTGGGCTATTGTTAATGTCTACTCGCGACCAGTTGCCGCGCCAAACGAATCGCCCACCCTAAATGATTTGTCCTCCTTCCTGGGTCAACTGCCAGGAGACTGCAAGGTAGTGCTGGGAGGAGACTTTAATTGTCATTTTGAACCCTTGAAAGGCCTACTGGAGGGTGCCACCACTGCCGAGGATGACTTCTGGGGGGGGGTTCCTCCCTCGTCCTCGCCCCACCCTAAAGCCTGGTCCCCTCTAGCAATACAACTCATGTCCCTCACCTTGAACTTCGCACTGAGGGCTTGTAATGGTCGTACCCCTTCCGATACCCCCTCAGTGTGTACTTTCAACAGAAGGGGCCATGAGTCGAGGCTAGATTACATCATGATAGATATCACGCTTTGGCCAAAAGTCCTCGACTTCAGGGTAATAAATAGGTCAGACAGTGACCACAACGCCCTTTGCTTAAACATCCAGCAGCCCCTGCCTCCAGCGGGTCTTTCCGCAGTAAATGGAGGTGAAGATATGGGGGAGCTGCTTCTTACAACAAATAGGCGTCGGGTTAAGTGGGGAAAGCTCGTGAGCTCAGAAGATGCCATTAATAAGCTATACGAGTTGGCACTCCCAAGGTTTATGGAGGTGGACGTGCTCTTAAATGAACCAGGAATCCCAGAATTTAACGAGAAACTGGGTAGCATACACCAGGAATTAGTGAGGGATCTGGCGGAGGTACTTCACCCTGTGGTACCAACCCGAAAGAAAAAGACCCACGTTCCCACCTGGTACACCTCCTCCTGCAGGGCAGCCAAATCTGAGCTTATTGCCGCAATTAAGGAGGGGTCAAATAAGACCAAGGTACGTGACCTTAGGAAGGAGTATAAATCAGTGATGGCAAATGCTAGGACCGAGTGGGACTGGAACCACTGGCAGGACCTTCATGATGCCCTAAAAGCCAGGGATTCCCGGAAATTCTGGGCCCTGGTAAATAATGGGATGGGGGAACTTAAGGAAGCAATTGAACCCAACATTGCCCCCGCGGTTTGGGAGGATCACTTTGGGGCACTCTATCAAGACACTAACACCTGCCCTGACATAGCCCTGTCAGTGCCCATAGGCTCCCAGGACTCTGCCTTGGAATTATCCCTAGGGGAGGTGGAGGCTGCTCTGGAGCATTTATCGTTGGGGAAGGCGCCGGGTTTGGATAAGCTACCCGGGGATCTTTTTAGGCATCACCCGGACATCTGGGGTCCGTACCTCCTTATTCTTTTTAACGCCATTTTAGGAGGTATGGCAATCCCCGGGTCTTGGCTGGGGGCAGAGATTGTACCGATTCACAAGAAGGGGTCCACTCTGCTCCCGGCCAATTACAGGCCTATTAGCCTAATAGATGTACCCCAAAAGCTCTTTGCGCGCCTTATCCTTAACCATCTGCTGGATTGGGTGGAGGACAATGACATCATGAGCCCCCTCCAGGCTGGCTTCAGAAAGAACACGTCGACCATGGACCAGATCTTCCGCCTCCTCCTCCTTTATTGGAAGACGGTGACGTTAGAGGGGGGAAGACTGTACATGGTCTTCGTGGATCTGAGGTCAGCCTTCGATCTGGTCCCTCGAAGGAAATTATGGGAGGTTTTGCAAAAGCTAGGAGTACCCCCTCAGTTACTCAGCATTATCATCAGGTTGCATGAGAACAACTATGCACAAGTGAGGTGTGGGAGGGAGGGCAAGCTCTCGTCCAGATTTCCGGTCCATCGAGGAGTCAGACAGGGCTGTGTCTTGGCGCCGACCCTGTTCTGTCTTTTCATCAATAGCGTCATATCACATCTTGATAACGTTAAGGATAATGATGCCCCGCTCCTGGCAGGCAGGAGGGTCCCGGCAATAATGTTTGCTGACGATACCCTCCTACTTTCCAAATCCCCCATGCGGATTCAGAGGATCGTGAACGGTTTTGGCCTTTTCTGTCGCCAACATGGGCTGGAGGTGAACACGGAAAAGACCAAGTTCATGATCTTCAATCCCCCGACCAAAACTAGACCAAATCCCACACTGGGGGAAGTTGGTCTTGAGAGGGTCTCGACCTTTGTATATTTGGGGGTAACACTCCAGGAAAACCTCTCATGGGACTGTCAGATAGCTAGATCCAGGCTAAAACTGCCCCAGTTATCGAGTGCAATGCTGAAGGTGGCCAACAAGTCCACCTTTAAGCCTGTAAGCCCGGCCCTGGAAACATACAGGTCCCAAGCCAAGGCAGCAGCCATGTATGGTAGCGAGTTATGGGGACACAAAGCAGGGAAGGCTTTGGCAGGAGTGGAAAATAGTTTTCTAAGACGCCTACTTGGTCTCCCGCAAGGCACGCCACTTCTGCCCTTAAGACTAGATATGGGTCTTCCCTCCATTGCTGAAGATCTTCTGTCAAAACCTGTGAAGTTTTGGCACCGGATATGGACTACTGAGGAACTGCACCATTACAGACAGGACCTTATTCATGTAATGAGCCTGAATGGTAACAACAAAATTCCCTGGCTGGCTTTTATCAAGACGGAATTGCTTAGTATGAACTTGCCAGACTTATGGGATGATCCAGCTCAGAGCTGCCAAAGGTTTACACGTAAAACTCTGGCCCAGTTGTACAAGAATAAAAACTTGTCTCACTTGGAAAATGCTTATAATAGTGGCACCCTGACGGCATGTTTTATGGAATCCAAAAATTCTTATGTTTTCGAACCTTTTATGGATTTTATCTTTCCGGTCCTGGCGAGGAAATTGTTTGTGCAATGGAGGTTCGGTACACTTCCTACCAAAGTATTTACCTGCAAATGGTCCATAGGGGGTGACAAACTTTGCCCATGCTGTAAAGCCCAGGACGAAGATGACCTACATATAATGTTTATATGCCATGCTCACCAGAGACCCAGGAAGCGCTGAATTGCACCGCTCTGTCGGAACCTGGGGTTCAGGAATTACTTACAGGCTTACAGGGTCATGAAAACTAATACTCTGGGCCATATTGTGTTTGCTGTTTCAAAATTCCTAATGGCAGCGTGGATAATTAGGAAGAAAATGTCCCCCTGAACTGGTACTACCTTGCACCCCCTATCCTCCGCTGGTCCAGTAGAGACTTTTTTATATGTAAAAATACTGTGTTTTAAATGTATGTATTGTATTTTACTGTATCTTTTATGGCCTATATGGCCGAAATAAAGAATTTTTGGAATTGGTTATTCCATTATTGGGTTATTTGATTTATCTGTCAGCCCCTAGTACAGTGGACCATGTGTGCCCAGGGCTTGTAAATCAAATGCTGCTGGTGGGCTTGCAGCACTGGTTGTGCCACCCACAGAAGCAGCTTGTAAAGTGTGTCTCAGGCCTGCCATTGCAAGGCCTGTGTGCAGTCTAGCACTGACATGTCGACTTGGCCAAGTGCACCCACTTGCCAGTCCCTGAACCTTCCCTTTGCTTCATATTAGACACCCCTATGGTCGGCACAAGGGCAGGGTGCATTGTAAGTATAAGGTAGGACATGTTCTGATGTGTGTAGCATGTTCAAATAGTGAATTACAGCCATTTTCGTTTTTCTCTATTGAAGGCTATCTGTTCTCATAGGCCAGAATGGGCAGTTAGATTATTACATTCTTATAATCCTAGCTGACTCAGGGAACATAATAGAAACTTGAATTTAGTATGCCTGAACTCAGAATAATAAATTAGATTTTTTAGTAAAGTTGGTTTTACTATTCTGCGTTTGAAAATACCACTTTTAGAAAGTAGGTATTTTCTTGCCTAACTATCCAGGCCAGTCTCTGCTGGGTTGTGTATTCCTTGTCTGGGTTTGTGAGTGACAGGGCTGGGGGATTCCAGGAGACAGGCTGGGGCAGCCCGGTTGTGAATAGAGAGATCTGCATCTAGATGGGAGGGAGGATTTGCACCTGGGACCTGAATAGGGCTGGGCATTCCCTCTACAATGATGGCTCCACCTCCTGTGGCTTGTCTGATGTCTCTGCCCTGCACTGTGAAAGGAGAGGAGGAATCATGACAACAGAGTGCTCCAGAGCTGTATCTTCCATCCCCTGTGCTGGCTCCACCTCCTGTGGGCGGCTGATGTCTCTGCCCTGCACAGTAAAAGGAAGAAGAGAGTCATGTAAACAAAGTGCTCAGGAACTGGTTTGGACTAGGCAGAGGCCTCTCTGCCTGCAGAGAACAAAGGATTTTGGGGTATAAATATTGGGACCCTGATCCCAAGAAATTAGCTTGCTTCTGGACAAGAAACCTTTCTGCCAAGGAGAAGAACCAAGGAAGCTGCAGGAGTTTGGACTGCCCCTCTGCCAGTGTGCTGTTTGCTGGGTTGGCCTGCAGTGGTTGCTTCATTGCCAAGAGAAAGGAGAAGGAACTTTGTGAGGACTTTCATCTACAGAATATTCTCCAAGGGCTTGAACTGTGCTTGCCTCCTGCTGAAGTCTCAGTGACAAAAGACTTCACCTCCAGCTCCCTCCTGAATTTCCTTGCTGGGAATTCTGACTCCAGTCACTTGCGTGCCGCTGGAAGCGCGACACATTGAGAAAAAGTGTGTCGCCGCTGCAGCTGAACTCGTCGCAATGCCGGAGAAGCGAGCCTTCGCTGCATCTCTCTGGAAGCGTGTGTTCATCGAAGCTGCCTGCTGTCACATCACTGGAGAAGCGTGACGCCATCGCATCGTGAGAGTCGCCATCGCATCACCGGATTAGCGTGTCGCAGGGCCTGTTGCGGCTCCAAAGTACAGAGTCGTCGCAAGGCTGCCAGGGCGTCATCGCATCGCTGCATCAAGGGTGCCATCTTCTCGCATTGCAACCGGATCATCGCATCGCATCAAGGCGCCATCTTGCGCACCGCAACGGGCCCGCAGGCCGAGAATCTACGCATCACCTCCGCACCGGTAAGGCTCACGACGAGTCCCCTACCCTGCACAAGCATTGAGGTAGGACGCAACCGTTCCCCCGGATCACGGAACCGACGCATCTCCCCTTTTGCGAGTCCTTAGTTTACTTTGCGTTACGCATCTAGGTACTTCGTTGAGAACTTTGTCGCATTTACCAACAACTTGAACTAAGCAACTTGAATCATCTTTTAAGTAATCTTAAGTGTAGTATTGTGGATTTTTGTCGTTTGTGGTCTTGTGTTAAGTCTATATAAAGAATACTTATTTTTATAAAACCTGTGTTGTGTCCATCTCTAGTGTTTTCACTGTATTACTGTGTATATTCACAAATGCCTAACATACTGCCTCTGAGAAAAGCCTGTCTGCTCGTGCCAAGCCACCAAGGGTGTGAGCAAGGGTTATTAAGGAGTGTAATCCCCTTATCCTGACTTAGAAGTAAGGGTCCCTATTTGGACAAAGGTGAATACCATTGCCAACTAGACACCCCCAGATCTAACACCTCCCCTCTAGGCTGCCATATCCGCTTCATCATGCCACATGCTTCGCGGCCGGCCACCCCTGTTCTCAATCCCTAAAGACGGTGCACCACGTCTTGGTAACTACACAGTTACCATATTCCGGTCTCCAACGGTAAGCTAGCTTTAGCCGTATTCCTACTTATCTTCACAGTTTACCATTACCACCCACCACCCGCTCCTTTCCCCTGCAGGTTAACACGTGTCACCTGCAATCCTTCTACTTTAACGTCTGCCCTCCAGCACAGGGCCTTACTGCAGGTACTGAGCTTCATGATTTTAATGCGCTTTGCGATCAGCATCTCTACGGCTGTTACTACTCATTCCTTCAGTGGTATGCGCATTGTTCAGACCACCAAATGGGCAAGATGTCTTGGGTTCTAGGATTATTCTCCCTTGGGTTCTAGGACTGTTCACCTTAGGCTCCGAACTCTCCATATGCATGGAAATGGATAGCACCACCATAGATATCGTGATTATTTGAATAGTAAAAAATGCCATCTCCTACGCACAATCCTCTTCAGCTATTGTCACTCAAGCATCATGCAATTTAAGTGTGTGGATTGTTATACATGCTTTTTGAATATATAACCCCTGACTCACCACCTTGTACATTTTCCCCTTTTTCCTTTTCTCTCCCCTTATGTTTATAATTATTGTATAGTAATTTGCAGGCAACTGTTTAAGGCACTTTATCCAATACTCGTGATGATGATCCAATATCTTACAGATAAGGATCGAAACGACGTCAACATAGTTGTCAACCTTATTTCACAGTGATTCCGCCATTTGATATTGTGTAAAGGGGACTTGGTAATTGTTGTTTCACAATCCATATATTGCTTTATAGAAACAGCCACAAACTGCCTGAGCCATTTTAGTTTGTTTGTCTGTTTTTCATGTGGGTCTAGAGATACAGACTTGTAGCCCACTGTCATTGGACTCGCAATTCTGTTCTATTTTCTTAAACTATTTTGCATATTCAAACTGCCTTTATCCGGCTTAATACTGGCATAAATATAGCACTGACTGGGTCTATATTCATTTTATACACATTCTTGATTTTCCCAGGGACCACTGTCTCTTGTAAAAAGTTAGTTCCCCATGTCCCTGACTGATCCTAATTGGGTTCCCTTGTTTTTGTTTACATACACAGTTGGGCAGAAAGCCACATTGGTCAGGATGGACGACAGTACGAAGCACCTGTCGAAGTTAGGTAGCCAATACTGTAGCGTAGATCTTGACTTCTCTATTAATGAGTGAGATAAGACGAAAGTCGGAACAGGAGGTTGAGGGGGTTGTGTTTCTGCAATGCCCACAATCGTGGCATGTCATTCTCAGAGGTAACGATTCAGAAAAGGGGGTGGTGATGAACAGAGTGTCTGAATTAAGCAGACCACTCTTACCCAGTCCAAAGATCAGGGCTTGATCCATCACCGTTATTTAGCTCACTGCCCCATCCCAGCTCAGAACCTGGCTATATGCAAATTAGTCTGTCCCTGGCCCAGTGCATCATGGGAACAGGGCAGACCAAACTACCAAGCCAATTCTTCACCAGAAAGGAGACAAGCTTCCGGGGACCGGTTTCTGGCATTTCAGCCGTCGTCGGCCCGGCTTGCTTGAATCACCACCCCCTTTTCTGAATCATTTTGTCCACCATAAGCGTGGAAGGGTATACTCAGATGTGAGTCCCTTGCTCATTGCACCATCAGGATTCAAGCAAGCCGGGCCGACGACGCCTGAAATGGCAGAAACCGGTCCCCGGAAGCTTGTTTCCTTCCCAGTATAAGAATTGGCTTGGTAGTTTGGTTTGCCCTGTTCCCATCATGCACTGGGACAGGAACAGACTAATTTGCATATAGCCAAGTTCTGAGCTGGGATGGTGCAGTGAGCTAAAAAACGGTGATGGATCAAGCCCTGATCTTTGGACTGGGTAAGAGTGGTCTGCTTAATTCAGGCACTCTGTTCATCACCACCCCCTTTTCTGAATCATTTTGTCCACCATAAGCGTGGAAGGGTATACTCAGATGTGAGTCCCTTGCTCATTGCACCATCAGGATTCAAGCAAGCCGGGCCGACGACGCCTGAAATGGCAGAAACCGGTCCCCGGAAGCTTGTTTCCTTCCCAGTATAAGAATTGGCTTGGTAGTTTGGTTTGCCCTGTTCCCATCATGCACTGGGACAGGAACAGACTAATTTGCATATAGCCAAGTTCTGAGCTGGGATGGTGCAGTGAGCTAAAAAACGGTGATGGATCAAGCCCTGATCTTTGGACTGGGTAAGAGTGGTCTGCTTAATTCAGGCACTCTGTTCATCACCACCCCCTTTTCTGAATCATTCTCAGAGGTAAGGCACCGGACTTTGCAGTCTCTTCGTGAAGAGCATGAAGCGGGGTTGTCAAAATGTCTCTAAATGTGTATTCTGCAGAAAACCCACCAGGGCCCAGAGTTTTGCCAGAGGCCACAGCTGATAGGGCAGCTCTCACATCTTTTACTGACAGTGGTTGGTCCAGTAGCTGAGTTTCGGATTAGGGTAGTCATGGAAGAGGCACTTCCTGTAAGAAGTGTGGGTCTGGCTCAGGTACCTCGGACAAGGTCGCCACATAGAGGGGGCGATATTAATTAGCAAAAGTATGTGTGATACCACAAAGTATACGTTGAGTAGGTCGTTGGACATCCACAACCTCTGGAATTATTCAGTTTGTCAAGGGGTGGGAGGCAAGCAAATAGCACAATTTACAGTTTGTGTCCCCCCACCCATGAACCCTGGCCATTGAAGCTCACCATAATTGCTTTGCAGCTTCAAGCAACACGTGAAGGATTTCCTCAGGGGCTAGCATGAGCTGCCGGGAGACATTGTCCTGGTGGTATGAGATTAAGTGCTCCTCAAGGCGGAGGGCCTGGGCTTCCTGCCGAGAGAGTTGCTGGGACTGGGATCAGTCCCTCTCTCTTAGATAGGCCTTGGCATACTCCCTGATTGTGGCCGTGCCGGTAGACTGGACCGGACCATGTTGATTTGGAAATAGGCTATAAGTTCTCTGTTTAGCGTCCATTTGTAGGTCTTGTCCTGATGAAACCAGGCATTGAGCCGCCACATAGGGCGAGGTTAGTTTGTAAAACTGAGTTATTTAATGAAAAAAAGATTTTCATCATGTACTGACTGTACTTTGGATGACAATAAGGAATTCTACTCACAGTTTTTTGGGGCACAAATAACCAAACCACTCATTGTTGAAAGTATAAGATTGGAAATTGAATGACGACGTGCACGACTGAAGTTAAGAAATGTTGGCTTACAGGTCTGAGGTAAAGTAATGGATGTTTATTTTATTTTTATTCTGCATGCCACAAAAGGGATTCTTTAGACGTGACTTCTAAATTATATTACTTTACTTGAAGGACTTTGTTGCATTCTTTTGTTTTTTTTAAATGTGAGTAATATGTTCTGGTTTACAAAATACACCATGAGCAGAACTCGCGACTGGTATTCGATATTTCAGCGAGTCACACTCTGCGTTCCTAAATCACTGGTGTTTAATTGTTCAATGAATGTTCACGTTTTGTGCTCCACTGCTGCGAATGAAAAGCTCAGAGCCGAACCAAAGAACATGCAGTTCAGAAAACACTTGGAACAAGCATTTGCAATGCAATAGGTCTCGCATTAGGAAAGTTTGAGCTATTGGTATTGTAAATGACAAATTTTTTATTTATGTGTTGGTTTTGAAAATAGCGAAATTAATAGCTTTGTCATTTACAATGCCAATAGTTATAACTTTCGCAAATGTGACACCTATAGCATTTGTAAAGCAATATGTGTTGTATTTACGTGACTTAGATGTATTGCTATTACAAATAACAATGGCTTTTAATTTTTTTTAATAATGAATACTTAAATAAAAGTTAATGTAATGTATAATAGCAATAGCTTAAATTTTTGCAAATAACTTTTGTGAAGATTATGTTCAGTGTATTTTATTCTGACAATAATCCAAGAACAGAAGTGAAATATTAACATATTTTTGTGACATTTGTAATAAAGCTTGAAACATTGAGAGAACATATTGGAACCAGTTGTTGTTGAATGGTTGCACAGATTGATGCTGTGGTGGCGCTGAGTGATGTTGTGGTGGCTATGAGTGATGCTGTGGCGTTCAGTGATGCTGTGGTAGCGCATAGTGATGTTGTGGTGCCCCTGAGTGATGCTGTGGTGGTGCTGAGTGATGCTGTGGTGATGCGATAGATAGAGTGAGTGCGATAGATAGATAGAGTGAGTGCAATAGATAGAGGAGGGCGATAGATAGAGTGAGGGCGATAGATAGAGTGAGTGAGGGCGATAGATAGAGTGAGTGAGGGCGATAGATAGATAGAGTGAGGGCGATAGATAGATAGAGTGAAGGCGATAGATAGAGTGAAGGCGATAGATAGATAGAGTGAGGGCGATAGATAGATAGAGTGATGCCGATAGATAGATAGAGTGACGGAGATAGACAGATAGATAGAGTGAGGGGGATAGATAGATAGAGAGACAGAGTGAGGGCGATAGATAGATAGAGTGAGGGCGATAGATAGATAGAGTGAGGGCGATAGATAGAGTGAGGGTGATAGATAGATAAAGTGATGCCGATAGATAGATAGATAGAGTGAGGGCGATCGATAGAGTGAGGGCTATAGATAGATAGAGAGACAGAGTGAGGGCGATAGATAGATAGAGTGAGTGCGATAGATAGATAGAGTGAGTGCAATAGATAGAGGAGGGCGATAGATAGATAGAGTGAGGGCGATAGATAGAGTGGGTGAGGGCGATAGATAGAGTGAGTGAGGGCGATAGATAGATAGAGTGAGGGCGATAGATAGATAGAGTGAGGGCGATAGATAGATAGAGTGAGGGCTATAGATAGATAGAGTGATGCCGATAGATAGATAGAGTGAGGGAGATAGATAGACAGATAGATAGAGTGAGGGGGACAGATAGATAGATAGAGTGAGAGAGATAGATAGATTGAGGGCGATAGATACATAGGCAGATAGATAGAGTGTGGGCAAAAAATAGAATGAGGGCAATATATAGATAGATAGATAGATAGATAGAGTGAGTGAGGGCGATAGATAGCTAGAGGGAGGGTGATAGATAGATAAAGTGATGCCGATAGATAGATAGAGTGAGTGCGATAGATAGATAGAGTGAGTGCAATAGATAGATAGAGTGAGTGCAATAGATAGATAGAGTGAGTGCAATAGATAGAGGAGGGCGATAGATAGATAGAGTGAGGGCGATAGATAGATAGAGTGAAGGCGATAGATAGATAGATAGAGTGAGGGCGATAGATAGATAGAATGAGGGCGATAGATAGATAGAGTGATGCCGATAGATAGATAGAGTGAGGGCGATAGATAGATAGAATGAGGGCGATAGATAGATAGAGTGATGCCGATAGATAGATAGAGTGAGGGCGATAGATAGATAGAATGAGGGCGATAGATAGATAGAGTGATGCCGATAGATAGATAGAGTGAGGGAGATAGATAGACAGATAGATAGAGTGAGGGGGATAGATAGATAGATAGATAGATAGATAGATAGATAGAGTGAGGGCGATAGATAGATAGAGTGAGGGCGATAGATAGATAGAGTGAGGGCGATAGATAGATAGAGAGACAGAGTGAGGGCGATAGATAGAGTGAGTGCGATAGATAGAGTGAGTGCAATAGATAGAGGAGGGCGATAGATAGATAGAGTGAGGGCGATAGATAGAGTGAGTGAGGGCGATAGATAGATAGAGTGAAGGCGATAGATAGATAGAGTGAAGGCGATAGATAGATAGATAGAGTGAGGGCGATAGATAGATAGAGTGAGGGCGATAGATAGATAGAGTGACGGAGATAGATAGACAGATAGATAGAGTGAGGGGGATAGATAGATAGAGTGAGGGGGATAGATAGATAGAGTGAGGGCGATCAATAGAGTGATGGCTATAGATAGATAGAGAGACAGAGTGAGGGCGATAGATAGAGTGAGTGAGGGCGATAGATAGATAGAGTGAGGGCGATAGATAGATAGAGTGAAGGCGATAGATAGAGTGAAGGCGATAGATAGATAGAGTGAGTGCAATAGATAGATAGAGTGAGTGCAATAGATAGAGGAGGGCGATAGATAGATAGAGTGAGGGCGATAGATAGATAGAGTGATGCCGATAGATAGATAGAGTGACGGAGATAGACAGATAGATAGAGTGAGGGGGATAGATAGATAGAGAGACAGAGTGAGGGCGATAGATAGATAGAGTGAGGGCGATAGATAGATAGAGTGAGGGCGATAGATAGAGTGAGGGTGATAGATAGATAAAGTGATGCCGATAGATAGATAGATAGAGTGAGGGCGATCGATAGAGTGAGGGCTATAGATAGATAGAGAGACAGAGTGAGGGCGATAGATAGATAGAGTGAGTGCGATAGATAGATAGAGTGAGTGCAATAGATAGAGGAGGGCGATAGATAGATAGAGTGAGGGCGATAGATAGAGTGGGTGAGGGCGATAGATAGAGTGAGTGAGGGCGATAGATAGATAGATAGAGTGAGGGCGATAGATAGATAGAGTGAGGGCGATAGATAGATAGAGTGAGGGCTATAGATAGATAGAGTGATGCCGATAGATAGATAGAGTGAGGGAGATAGATAGACAGATAGATAGAGTGAGGGGGACAGATAGATAGATAGAGTGAGAGAGATAGATAGATTGAGGGCGATAGATACATAGGCAGATAGATAGAGTGTGGGCAAAAAATAGAATGAGGGCAATATATAGATAGATAGATAGATAGATAGATAGATAGATAGATAGATAGATAGATAGAGTGAGTGAGGGCGATAGATAGCTAGAGGGAGGGTGATAGATAGATAAAGTGATGCCGATAGATAGATAGATAGAGTGAGGGCGATCGATAGAGTGAGTGCGATAGATAGATAGAGAGACAGAGTGAGGGCGATAGATAGAGAGACAGAGTGAGGGCGATAGATAGATAGAGTGAGTGCGATAGATAGATAGAGTGAGTGCAATAGATAGATAGAGTGAGTGCAATAGATAGAGGAGGGCGATAGATAGATAGAGTGAGGGCGATAGATAGATAGAGTGAAGGCGATAGATAGATAGATAGAGTGAGGGCGATAGATAGATAGAATGAGGGCGATAGATAGATAGAGTGATGCCGATAGATAGATAGAGTGAGGGCGATAGATAGATAGAGTGAGGGCGATAGATAGATAGAGTGAGGGCGATAGATAGATAGAATGAGGGCGATAGATAGATAGAGTGATGCCGATAGATAGATAGAGTGAGGGAGATAGATAGACAGATAGATAGAGTGAGGGGGATAGATAGATAGATAGATAGATAGATAGATAGATAGATAGAGTGAGGGCGATCGATAGAGTGAGGGCTATAGATAGATAGAGAGACAGAGTGAGGGCGATAGATAGAGTGAGTGCGATAGATAGAGTGAGTGCAATAGATAGAGGAGGGCGATAGATAGATAGAGTGAGGGCGATAGATAGAGTGAGTGAGGGCGATAGATAGATAGAGTGAAGGCGATAGATAGAGTGAAGGCGATAGATAGATAGATAGAGTGAGGGCGATAGATAGATAGAGTGAGGGCGATAGATAGATAGAGTGACGGAGATAGATAGACAGATAGATAGAGTGAGGGGGATAGATAGATAGAGTGAGGGGGATAGATAGATAGAGTGAGGGCGATCAATAGAGTGATGGCTATAGATAGATAGAGAGACAGAGTGAGGGTGATAGATAGATAGAGTGAGTGTGATAGATAGAGTGCAATAGATAGAGGAGGGCGATAGATAGATAGAGTGAGGGCGATAGATAGAGTGAGTGAGGGCGATAGATAGAGTGAGTGAGGGCGATAGATAGATAGAGTGAGGGAGATAGATAGACAGATAGATAGAGTGAGGGGGATAGATAGATAGATAGATAGATAGATAGATAGATAGATAGATAGATAGATAGATAGATAGATAGATAGAGTGAGGGCGATCGATAGAGTGAGGGCTATAGATAGATAGAGAGACAGAGTGAGTGCGATAGATAGAGTGAGTGCGATAGATAGAGTGAGTGCAATAGATAGAGGAGGGCGATAGATAGATAGAGTGAGGGCGATAGATAGAGTGAGTGAGGGCGATAGATAGAGTGAGTCCTCCTGTACGCGGACGATGCGGTTCTCCTGGCAAGAACTGGCGTTGCCCTGAATAAACTTTTGGCCTCTTTTGGGTATTTTATGACCTCTTTAGACCTAAAAGTAAACACACAAAAATCCCATGTTATGATCATGGGTCACAAAGGGAAAAGAAGGAAACCCATAACCCTGGTCTGCACAGGAAAGGAGGTTCAGAGGGTTCCCTCTTTCACCTACTTGGGCGTCCTATTTGACGATAAAGGCACGTGGTGTCCCCAGTATAAGGCCAAATCCAACGCTCTGAGTAGATCGGCAGGAGCCATCCTGAATTTTGCTAGAAAACTGGGTTCAAGACCGACGAGCGCGATTCTCAAAGTATATAATGCTAAGAGCATCGCAATTGCCAACTACGGGGCCTCAATCTGGGGATACATAGAGCCCGTCCTTATTCAAAGGGCAGAGAACAGGTTTTTAAGATCATTACTTTCTGTTCCCCAGTCCACCCCCACTTTTACTATTCACTCAGAACTGGGGGTTGGGTACGTCTCTGACGTCATAAAATCTGCCCCTGTTATTTTTTGGTTAAAAACCTGGCTAAATGAAGAGATTACTCTAAATTACAAAATTCTAGAAGATTGTTTAAATATGGATGGAGTATTAAAGATCCCATGGATGTTGTATGTGAAAAACATGTTAGCACAGGTGGGACGCATCGACCTTTTTAATTCCCCAGAGAGCATAAGGAAGGAGGATGTTAAAATAATCAAGGAATCACTGATTAACCTTTTTATCACAGAGCGAGAGGAAACTGAACTTAAGAAAATTACAGTGAGAAGGAATTTTACACTCAAAACTGTTCCAGGCCCAGAACCTTACCTGGTATTTGTAAATAACTCATTCCACCGCTTTCTTTTAATTAGATTTCGTTTGAATTTAATTCACTTCTTATTGGGCACATACTACAGATGGGATACCCCTGATAATAACAAACCTTGTGATTGTGACAATTTTTCACCACAGGACACTTTACATTTTATCATGTTCTGTGAACATTATGATAAAATCAGAAGGAAATATCTTGTCCCCATCCTTAGAGAGGCCCGTTTCTTACAAGTGAGGCCTGCACTTCTATTCCTGCAACTTTTGCACAATGCACATGTCACTTTCCATGTTGCAAATTTTTTAGCAGCAGGAGTACGCATTAATAAGAAGCGCAGTAAAAGCAATAATCGATAGAGTGAGGGCTATAGATAGATAGAGAGACAGAGTGAGGGCGATAGATAGATAGAGTGAGGGTGATGGATAGATAGAGTGAGGACGATAGATAGATAGATAGATAGATAGATAGATAGATAGAGGGTGATAGATAGATAGATAGATAGATAGATAGATAGATAGATAGAGTGAGGGCAATAGATAGATAGATAGATAGAGTGAGGGCTATAGATAGAGTGAGGCCGATAGATAGATAGAGTGAGGGCGATCGATAGATAGATAGATAGATAGATAGATAGATAAATAGATAGATAGATAGAGTGAGGCTGCGAGATAGATAGAGTGAGGGCGATAGATAGATAGATAGATAGAGTGTGGGAGATAGATAGATAGATAGATAGATAGATAGATAGATAGATAGATAGAGTGAGGGCTATAGATAGATAGAGAGATAGAGTGAGGGCGATAGATAGAGTGAGGGCGATAGATACATAGACAGATAGATAGAGTGAGGGCGATAGATAGAGTGAAGGCAATAGATAGACAGATAGAAAGAGTGATTGAGGGCGATAGATAGATAGATAGATAGATAGATAGAGTGAGGCCGAGAGATAGATAGATAGATAGATAGATAGATAGATAGAGTGAGGGCGATAGATAGAGTGAGGGCAATAGATAGACAGATAGAAAGAGTGATTGAGGGCGATGGATAGATAGATAGATAGATAGATAGATAGATAGATAGATAGATAGATAGATAGAGTGAGGGCGATAGAGTGAGGGAGATAGATAGATAGATAGATAGATAGATAGATAGATAGATAGATAGAGTGAGGTCAATAGATACATAGAGGGAGGGCGATATATAGAGTGAGGGTGATATATAGAGTAAGGACGATAGATAGATAGAGTGAGGGCGATAGAGAGATAGACAGATAGATAGAGTGAGGGCGATAGATAGAGTGAGGGCGATAGATAGGTAGATAGAGTGAGGCCAATAGATAGATAGATAGATATAGTGAGGGCAATGGATAGATAGATAGATAGATAGATAGATAGAGTGAGGGCGATAGATACATAGACAGATAGATAGAGTGAGGGCGATAGAGTGAGGGCAATAGATAGACAGATAGAAAGAGTGATTGAGGGCGATGGATAGATAGATAGATAGATAGATAGATAGATAGATAGATAGATAGATAGATAGATAGAGTGAGGGCGATAGAGTGAGGGAGATAGATAGATAGAGTGAGGGCCATAGAGTGAGGGCGATAGATAGATAGATAGATAGATAGAGTGAGGTCGATAGATACATAGAGGGAAGGCGATATATAGAGTGAGGGCGATATATAGAGTGAGGACGATAGATAGATAGAGTGAGGGCGATAGAGAGATAGACAGATAGAGTGAGGGCGATAGATAGAGTGAGGGCAATAGATAGACAGATAGAAAGAGTGATTGAGGGCGATGGATGGATAGATAGATAGATAGATAGATAGATAGATAGATAGATAGATAGATAGATAGAGTGAGGGCTATAGATAGATAGAGAGATAGAGTGAGGGCGATAGATAGATAGATAGAGTGAGGGCGATAGATAGGTAGATAGAGTGAGGCCAATAGATAGATAGATAGATAGATAGATAGATAGATAGATAGAGTGAGGGCGATAGATAGAGTGAGGGCGATGGATAGATAGAGTGAGGGCGATGGATAGATAGAGTGAGGGCGATGGATAGAGTGAGGGCGATGGATAGAGTGAGGGCGATAGATAGATAGAGTGAGGGCGATAGATAGATAGAGTGAGGGCGATAGATAGATAGAGGGCGATAGATAGATAGATAGATAGAGTTAGGGCGATAGAGTGAGGGCGATAGATGGATAGATAGATAGAAAGCTAGATAGAGTGAGGTCGATAGATACATAGAGTGGGGGCGATATATAGAGTGAGGGCGATATATAGAGTGAGGGCGATAGATAGATAGAGTGAGGGCGATAGATAGATAGAGTGAGGGCGATAGAGAGATAGATAGAGTGAGGCCAATAGATAGATGGATAGATGGATAGCTGGATAGATGGATAGATGGATAGATGGATAGATAGATAGATAGATGGTTGAGTGTGTGGTTGTGTGTGTGGTTGTGGTTGTGTGTGGTTGTGGTTGTGTGTGGTTGTGTGTGGGGGGTTGTGTGTGGGGGGTTGTGTGTGTGGTTTTGTGTGTTGTTTCTGGGGTTGTGTGTGTGGTTGTGTGTGTGCTTGTGGTTGTGTGCTTGTGGTTCTGTGCATGTGGTTGTGTGTGTAGTTGTGTGTGGGGGTTGTGTGTGTGTGGGGTTGTGTGTGTGTGGGGTTGTGTGTGTGTGGGGTTGTATGCGTGTGGGGTTGTGTGTGTGTGGGGTTGTGTGTGTGTGGGGTTGTGTGTGTGTGGGGTTGTGTTTGTGTGAGGGGTTGTGTGTGTGGGGGGTTGTGTGTGTGGGGGGTTGTGTGTGTGGGGTTGTATGTGTGTGGGGTTGTATGTGTGTGGGGTTGTATGTGTGTGGGGTTGTGTGTGGGGGGTGTGGGGTTGTGTGTGTGTGTGGTTGTGTGTGGGGGGTTGTTTAATGGGGGTTGTGTGTGGGGGGTTGTGTGTGTGGAGAGGGTTTTGTGTGGGGGTTGTGTGTGGGGGGGTTGTGTGTGTGGGGCGGTGTGTGTGTGGGTTGTGTGTGTGGGGCGTGTGTGTGTGGGGCGGTGTGTGTGTGGGGTTGTGTGTGTGTGTGGGGTTGTGTGTGTGGGGGGTTGTGTGTGTGGGGGGTTGTGTGTGTGTTGGGTTGTGTGTGTTTGTGGGGTTGTGTGTGGGGTTGTGTGTGGAGTTGTGTGTGTGGGGTTGTGTGTGTGTGGGGTTGTGTATGTGTTGGGTTGTGTGTGTGTTGGGTTGTGTGTGTGTTGGGTTGTGTGTGTGTTGGGTTGTGTGTGTGTTGGGTTGTGTGTGTGTGGGGTTGTGTGTGTGTGGGGTTGTGTGTGTGGCTCAGCGAGACCTAAAAAAACTAATCTCAAGAGTTCATGACATGCGGGAGACTGAAACAGTCAAATTAGTCTCCATTCCGATATCATTATGGATTCTAAATGGTTATATATTAAAATCTACTGTGCAATTTTGCACCAAAACCAAAGAAGAATGATAAAAGGAAGAGGCACGACTCTCATGCACAGCTTGGTATACATCTATTGATTCAGTTTTGCTCTAACTGGCATCTGGAAATATTTGTATACGCCAGAAAGTGCTATACACTTCCATCACCGGAATCTGCTGCTCAAAATCTGACAAAAAGCTACCGAGGCGTTTTGAGAAACATTTCCTGTAGGCTGGTCAAACGTGGACATCTTAGCGATCGGTTAAAGCTTTGCCTGCATTATTAAGCTTGAGAACCAAGTACAGCGGTCTGTGTTATTGCGTGCATTCGCGCATAAAATGCAGGCACCGAACACATTCAATTATGTACCTCTGCTGCACGACGAGCCCTGAACTTAAAGTTTGGACCCCTCAAAAGGCGGATGAGAACCGGTTTGCTGCAGACATTGCTGCTGCCTGCCTCCTCCGGTAACGAGCACACAGGAACTCGACCCATAACAACTATTCAGCATGGGGTAAAAGCCACCGCTCCTGCGCGCTGAGCCTTGTCATCGCCTCGTGAACTGCCATAACACAAATAATAAAAGCCTCTCCGAATTCTGAAAGAATAATGGACGTTGCTCCGCAGCCTCCGCCGAGGCTCCAAAGTTCCGCGTACTGCAACCCTCCGGGCGTTCCGTCCTGCGTGAGGTTATAGTCCGCGCCCCCTCCCCGCACGAACATGGTGCCCAGCACCTTGTAGAAACGGGGCAAGGCAAAAGTGCTTTATTCCCCCCCTCTCCTCCGCCTAACTTTAAAGAGACGATTCTGCTGCCTTCCTCCTTCTACAAGTCACCAGCGATGGGCAACGCATGGCAGCGAATGTACAAGTTTCTCATTGTAAACAGACCCTTGGCAACACGAATATGCCAGGAAAACGGAGTACTTATCTGCGAAATATGCATTTCCACCATGAATGCAGCAACATGACTTAGACATTACATTATGTTGGCAAGCCGTTTCCAGTGATGGTTACAAAACATCAAGAGAAAGGTAAAATACGTGTAAGCCCGGATTTACACAAAATAAGGTACCAGTGTGCAGGTATCGACATCTGGTTGCTCAGCCTTTATCCCGCCAAGGTAGATAACAATTTCAAGTGAGCTGGGTAGCGGCGCAGATGTGACAGCGCCACGAAGCTGCAAGACTAAGTCAAAGGAGTACTTGGGGTTACAGGCTGTCATTAACCCGGGAGCTGGGCCTAATTTACTTCCATAAGGAGCTCGCACATCGTGGCATCACCAAATGTTCTTCATTAACTCTTTCTGGTGGTGTAAAATTTCACCATTAGACCATTTCGGCACACAATGAACTCAATACAAAAACCAAATAACATACAAGAACACATGCTGTTGACGTGTTTAACAGTGTCGGTCACTTGGAAAATCAGTTTAGTACATTTAGGTATTTTGGGTGGTTTAGTGATCACAGCCTATCTGGCACGTGCATAACTTGAGACACCGCGTGATATTTTTTGCCTATTTTGTTAATCGTCGCAGTCGTGGGGGTGCTTGCAAATGCTGCCCGGGTGGTAGTCGTTCTCCATTGCTATTTGAGTGGGTAGCTGGACGCTCAGAATGTGCTCATGCAAAATATATTAGGTGGGTGTACAAGTCTAAAAAAAATTATACAAACTCTGCAGCCACCCAAGTTTGCATTTACATTATTTTCAGCACAACTTTAGATAACGGATACAGGTTGCAGCCATTCATGTATAAATATACATTTTTTTCATCACAGCTCCCAACTGACCGCGTTAACATAGCACAGAAGTCACTTTCTTACCCAGTATTTTTAATTATTTACCTTTTGTCCATTTTAAAAAATCCCGTCTGCTCAAATCATTTGGTATGAAGACGTCTGTGACTGTTTCTCTTCAATGATAATTTGCACGATAAAACGCTTTTCTTAATAAAAAAAAAGGGAAATGCCCGTGTGCAGAGGTTTGATGGTAGAAATTTTAACTAAATTAGCATAATGTGCCCCACACCAAAGCCTGTTCCTTCTGTTATGTGCAGCGTGCTGTGGACCGTACGAGGTACGATGAGAACAAGGACCTCTCGGACGTGGAAGAAATAACCAGCATCAGGAACTTCAGCCTAGAAGAAAAGATAAAAAGCGGCTCCTACAATGCGGATTTAGACATGGATTAAGCTCAAGGCCTCGATAGCGACCGTGTTTTTTTTTTTTGTTTACCTTTCGTTGAAAGAACGGCACGACTAGAGTGGGGGATGCCTGTGCGGTATGTGAATGGGGCCTTTTGTCGTAGGTTTGTTGTTATACGTAAATGAAAGGATATTTATTCAAGTCCACATTTATGAACGTACCAGTCTACCAACTCTCCTCAATAGGAGCTTGCGCAGTAAAAAAAATACAAGCTCTCGGCAATGGCGTGGCGGGGGAGCGGATTCCTTTGAAGTCTGATGCCGGCTCACAGGCTGCCAAATGGTGTGCTATGTGCACGCGCTCGCACCCATGCACTGTAGGCAATCCGCCTTTGGGTGCATTTTTGAGAGCCCTAACTTAAGTCTCGTTCAGAACGCATGCGCGTTCATTCAGCGAGACCTAAAAAGCACTGGTCATGCCAATCGTTTTGGCTTTTGGACATTGCAAATAATGAGCAAAGAGCTATAAAGTTTGGAACAGTGTTTATTTAAAAAACTATTTGTAAAGGTAGATGGCTCCTTGGCCTAAAGCAGGAGTTACACACTGTTCTGCCGTGAATAAATGATTTATTTTTGCAGATAATTAATGTTTGTGGGTCGGCACTGCCCTTATGCTGTATGAGCTATGATGATTGCTTTTGATTTGTACAAAGAAATCATCCATGTTAACAGCATTTTCCTTTGTGTGATTCCAAACACAAACATGGCCTTATTTCACGTAGTCTTTGGTGCTAAAATGCATAATGATGTTTTCCCGCATGCACTGGACAAAAGCTCCTAAGTTTCCCACCTTGAGAAGGAAATACTTCATCGAGCCTGCATTGCATCCTGGGACTCGTAGTCTGTATTTAATAATCAAATAAACAGAACTACAAATTACTTAACACATACTTTAGAGGATATTTGGGCAATTACTAGAGATGGGTGGAAGCCCCGCTCAAATAATAAAGACAATCCTTGTCCCAGCAACGGACGGAGACGGAGAGACCAGACCAGAGTAGCTCAGCCCGGAGCGAGCGTGCGAGCTGCGGCCGGAGGCGGCGACGTTGGACCAGTGAAGCAGACTGTGAACTCGCTGTCCTCGCTGCCCCTACAGTCCCACAGTCCCGCAGTCATCAGCGACCCAGGAACAGGGACAGGGAGGGTCCCTCCTGCCGGGGCTGGAGAGCCCTACGCTGCTGTTGGAGCCTTCGGGTTCCCAATGTGCTCCCTGTGGGAGCAGGTTTGCGGTGAGTGGTGTGCGGAAAAGCGCCATCAGCCGGCGGGTCAAGAGCGGAGGCAACAGGGGCGAGCTTTTGGCGTGGAGGCGGTCCGCTAGTTCAGGATCAGTGCCCTGCCAGCGTGCTCCGCCCGGTTTAGTTTTGCTCCGCGCTGCCTCACGCTGCTTACCCTGCTTCACCTCACTTTCCCCTTTCACCTCACCGTGTGGGAGGTTCTGACTGTCACTGTGTTACCCCACGTGAGTGCCCAGAAGAGACTGGTGGCGGCATACGAGGCCGCAAACATGGTTGAAAATAAGGCTACAAGCCAGCCTGCATGCATAGTGTACGCCCCACAAGCCATCTGCACACCTACCAAGTGTACCCCATACCACTGTATGACACGGTTTGACATTGACAGCAACCATATCAACCTCAGAACGGTCGAAGCAGGGATTGCGGCAACAGGCAGTCACTGTGCAGAGATAGATAAAGTGATGCAGATAGATAGATAGATAGAGTGAGGGCGATCGATAGAGTGAGGGCTATAGATAGATAGAGAGACAGAGTGAGGGCGATAGATAGATAGAGTGAGGGTGATGGATAGATAGAGTGAGGGCGATAGATAGATAGATAGATAGATAGATAGATAGATAGATAGATAGATAGATAGGATAGAGTGAGGGCAATAGATAGATAGATAGAGTGAGGGCAATAGATAGATAGAGAGATAGATAGAGTGAGGGCGATAGATAGATAGAGTGAGAGCGATAGATAGATTGAGGGTGATAGATAGAGTGAGGGCGATAGATAGAGTGAAGGCAATAGATGGACAGATAGAAAGAGTGATTGAGGGCGATAGATAGATAGATAGATAGATAGATAGATAGATAGATAGATAGATAGATAGATAGATAGATAGATAGATAGAGTGAGGTCGATAGATACATAGAGAGAGGGCGATATATAGAGTGAGGGTGATATATAGAGTGAGGACGATAGATAGATAGATAGAGTGAGGGCGATGGATAGAGTGAGGGCGATAGATAGGTAGATAGAGTGAGGCCAATAGATAGATAGATAGATAGATAGATAGATAGATAGAGTGAGGGCGATGGATAGAGTGAGGGCGATAGATAGAGTGAGGGCGATAGATAGATAGATAGACAGATAGATAGATAGATAGATAGATAGATAGATAGATAGATAGAGTGAGGGCGATAGATAGATAGAGTGAGGGCGATAGATACATAGATAGATAGAGTGAGGACAATAGATAGAGTGAGGGCAATAGATAGACAGATAGAAAGAGTGATTGAGGGCGATAGATAGATAGATAGATAGATAGAGGGCGATAGAGTGAGGGAGATAGATAGATAGATAGAGTGAGGGCGATAGAGTGAGGGCAATAGATAGATAGATAGATAGATAGATAGATAGATAGATAGATAGAGTGAGGTCGATAGATACATAGAGGGAGGGCGATTTATAGAGTGAGGGCGATTTATAGAGTGAGGGCGATATATAGAGTGAGGACGATAGATAGATAGAGTGAGGGCGATAGAGAGATAGACAGATAGAGTGAGGGCGATAGATAGAGTGAGGGCGATAGATAGGTAGATAGAGTGAGGCCGATAGATAGATAGATAGATAGATAGATAGATAGATAGATAGATAGATAGATAGATAGATAGATAGAGTGAGGGCGATGGATAGATAGAGTGAGGGCGATAGATACAGTGAGGGCGATAGATACAGTGAGGGCGATAGATAGAGTGAGGGCGATAGATAGAGTGAGGGCGATAGATAGATTGAGTGAGGGCGATAGAGTGAGGGCGATAGATAGAGTGAGGGCGATAGATAGATAGATTTTTTCTTTTTTTTGTGAAAATTTGTTTATTTGCATATCAAGTAGAGCATCAATGTATTACAGTCTACATAAAAAAGCAATCTCATAATGGCATGCTCCTTGCGGTACAATAATAACAGTCGTAATGTAAATTTTCTATTTTGTTGCATCGTAGTTAACTCAACAGAACCCCCATGAACCTCCCACCCACCACCCCTATTATACCCTTGGCACTCATACTTTGTAATTGCAGTTATCAAGTGGTATTTGGCTGCTCCCATACATAGCTCCTTCCTAATACATCGTCCTATACAATCAGCCAGAGATATAAACAACAAAATGCGTGGGTTTCCCCGTTGACACGTTTCAAGGTGCAGCAGTCAGTATCACGGTAAGTTGTGGTGCAATGAGGGTGGTTCACAGTTCAAGCTGCAGATAACGAGACATCAGATCCCTCCTCCCCTTCCGACTCAAAGGCTCCTAGTATGGTGAACCAGTCGAGCGATATCAGTGTCTTTCTGTGGCCTCTACGTTCCTCTCGCTGCAGTGCCTCTCCCTCCGCTTTGCCCCACCGTATAACCTCCGCTTTCCACATGTCAGGTTCCGGTGGTTTGGGTGATTTCCACCGCATGGTTATCGCGCGTTTCGCAAGTAGCATGGCCATATCAGTGAAGCGTGTCGACACACTTCTTTTACGCGCGCCTGGCCCTAGCCCTAGAATTGTGTGTTCTAGGGTGCGGGGTAATAAGGAAGTTCCTGCTCTGGCAAGTGAGTCATGTATGTTTGTCCAATAATAGCCTAATTTCGGGCAGTCCCATAGCATGTGTATTAATGAGGCATCATCTGCTCTGCATCTGGGGCAGGTATCAGCAGCGTCAGGGAACATAGCATGTATACGGCGTGGCGTGAGGTAAGCCCGATGCAGGACCATCAATTGAATGACCTTGAACTTCGGGCTTCTAGCCACTCTTTTGGGAAATTGCAGGATTCGCTCCCATTCTTTCTCCTCAAGTGGTCGCCCTATATCGCCTTCCCACTTGACCTTGAGGGGCAGCAAGGAGGTCGCTCGCCCGGTTCTGATTCCCGCAGTAAGCCATCTGGTCAGGTGGCTTCCCGCTCCCATGAGGTATTGCATCGACAGTCGTGGGTTTGTGGGCGGCTCTTCGCCCTCCCCCGCCCATTTCTCCGTCACATAGTGACGTATACTAGCATGTAGGAGGAACGAGCCTCCTGGGACGTTATGGGTGGCCCTGAAGTCCTCAAAGGACAACATGCGTCCATCTGCGAATAGGTCTCCAATGTGCATGACCCCTGCATCATGCCATGGGGCTAGTTTGTGTGTTGTGAGCGGGCCGGACTCCAGTGGGATACCAAGTAGTGGGGTCGTAGGGGCGTATGAAGTCGTGGGGGACGTGTACTTCACTGCTTTCCGCCAAAATTGAATGGCAAGGCGGAGAAGAGGTGGAGCGTCTCTAGGTAGCTCCGAATGGGGCAGAAGTAAGATATGGAGTTTCCCTTTGGACCGGTCTTCCTCCATCATGTCAATCTCATGTAGGTTCCTGCCCGCCAGCCAGTAAGCCAGCCATTGTAACTGACAGGCCTAGTTATAGGCCCTGAAGTCCGTTGCTCCCATGCCCCCGGCCCCGGAGGTAAGTTGTAATTTAGCCAGGCCGATGCGTCTCCGCCCCGATCCCCATATAAGCTCCGTTAGTAATGTGTCTAGTGCCTTGAAGGTAGAGGCTGGAATCAGGAATGGCAAGTTAGTGAAATAGTAAATGAGTCGGGGAAGCACCACCATCTTGGAGACTGCCACCCTACCTGCGACTGACAACGGCAGTGACAGCCAGAATTGCACCTGTGATTTGAGCGCTCTCATTGCCCTGCCCAAATTGCCGTCTATCATTTCCTACGCCCCTCTGTAGATTTGGACCCCGAGGTAGCGGAAAGTGGTGTCCGCCAGTTGGAAAGTATACGGCGGAAATGGTAGTGGTGTAGACGGTTCAGTGTCATTAAAGCAGTAACCATATGACTTGGGTTCGCTTATCGTGAGGCCCAATAGCAACCTGTAGTCCTCAAAGAGAGTGGGTATAGGGTGTAGGTCACCCTTCATATCATGAAGGTACAGGATAATATCATCAGCATAGGCAGACACCACATGCGTCGTCCCACCCCTCTGAATGCCAAGGTGAGAAGCTTCCTTCCGGAGCTTACAAAGCAACGGTTCGAGCGCTAGGATGAATAAGAGTGGGGAAGAGCGGGCACCCTTGTCTGGTACCCTTAGCAATGGTCAGTGGTTCAGATATGCATCTGGACGTTCGGACCCGCGCCGTGGGGTGGGTGTAGAGCAGTCTAACCCATGCAACCCGAATTTCTCAAATGTGGCAAACATGAAATCCCACCTGAGGGAGTCGAAGGCCTGTTTTAAATCTAGTGTGATGCAGCCCTCAGTGTTTCCGGTCGCCCGGTCTCGTAGCATCAGCTGGGCTAGCCTGCGGAGGTTCAGGGCCGTGCTCCTACCAGGTACAAACCCGCACTGGTCGGGATGGATCAGTTGGGGGATGTATTGTGTCAGTCTAGTTGCCAGCACTTTGCTCAGTATTTTGTAATCAGTATTAAGGAGGGACAAGGGTCTGTAGTTAGCTAGGTGCATTCCGTCCCTGCCCGGTTTCAACAGGGAAGTTATCAAGGCCTGCAGGGAAGATTGTGGCAGGGAATTGGTCTGAAGTGCTTCGTGATAGATAATTTGTAATCTCGGGGCGAGAAGATCAATAAACGTCTCGTAAAATTCTACAGGCAAGCCGTCCGTCCCAGGAGTTTTATTCTTCGGTAGGGCGCGTATCGCCTGTTTAATCTCCGCCGTGGTGATAGGCAGCGAGATGATCTGAAACGTACTATCAGTGAGCCGTGGTAGAACCAGGCCCTCCATGAAATTCTCGAGTGCCGTGTTCGAGAGGGGTTGGTGCGGGCCATATAGTGTGGTGTAGTAGTCCTTGAACGCATTGTTGACTCCTAATTGAGTTGAAGCTATTGAACCTTCCTGGTCTGTAATTTCCAAGATTGGGAGGTGTGTCGGGGTGTCCCGTATTATGCGGGCCAACAGTGGGCCTGACCGGTCAGCTTGAGTGTGCTGTCTATTAGTGTATTCGCGGTAGTCCAGTAACCTTAATTCTTCTAGGAGCTCAGCATGCCTAATATGCGCTTCCTGTAGTGGTGTAAAGTGTAGGTGCGTGCCCACTGCTTCGTTTTCTAGCATTGCCAGTTTACCCTCTATTTCCCGAAGACCTTCCAGTACCGCCCTCTTCATGCCCACCCGGGTGGCCATTGCCTCCCCCCTGATGTATACTTTGAACGTGTCCCACTCCAACAGTCTGGAGCTAGCGGTGCCAGTGTTCGTGGTAAAGTAAGCCTCAATGGTGTCTGCCATGGACGATTTGAAGACAATGTCTTCCAACAGGTCCGTGGGCAACCTCCACGTCGGTATCGGTGTCAAGAGCCTATCCCATTGTATTGCCAGTTCTACAGGGTTATGGTCCGAGAGTGTCTTACCCATGTGCTGTGCTGTGAGAATCGCTCCCAGTAGAGAGCGGGAGCATAACACGCGGTCGATTCTGGTGTGCAGCTGGTGAGGTGGGGAGAAAAAGGTGTATTCTTTGTCTAGCAAGTGTTTGCTGCGCCATGCATCTGCTAGGTCCCATCCGTCTGCCCATTGTGTTAGTGCAGTCGCCTGTTTCCTGCAGTCGGTGGCGTGTAGTGGTGGGTGTGACCGGTCCATCGTGACATCCAGCACAGCATTAAAATCCCCTCCGACAACCCATTGATAGCCCGCCCAATCCGCTAAAACACCATTAAGTCTAGTTAAAAAGACCGATTGGCCCGAATTCGGGGCATACACACATCCAAGAACAACAGTAGCACCATCCAGTTCGCCCCTTACAAATACATATCGTCCCTCTTTGTCAATTCTCTGCTCAACCGGTTTGAAGGGCACAGAGTTACGAACCCATATAGCCGCCCCCCTTGAGAATGCAGAGTAGGACGTAGCGAAGAGCTGACCTCTCCATTTCTTTGACAGTTTCAAGTTCTCGGCTCCGTTCAGATGTGTCTCCTGGAGGCAGGCTATCATTATCCCTCTGCGGTTAAGTTGAGCCAGTATTCTGTGTCGTTTGTGGATCGAACCCATGCCCCGAACGTTCCAGGTGCACAAGTTGTATACATTAAGTGACCCCATGACTGTTCGCATAATGAGGAAGCGCTGTGCTCGTAAGTGAGCAAGCCAAGTTTACTCTGCGCTGGTAATAGAGTGCCATTTGAATTGTCAGCCCCTGAACTTTAAGGTCCCCAAGGAAACGGACTCGGGGTCCAAACCATGATACCCAACATGGGTAACATTCAAACTCAACCATGTTCATACGATGGGGGGTGTAGTCTATTCGGACCTGATTTGTGCTGACCTGCGGTGACCTAGCAAGCCCTTAGCACATACAACCCCCATGCCTCCCACCTGCGTGTGGCTATTTATACTGTTCATACATTACCAGTCGTGCATCGTTCAAGGCGCCGTCGTTAAAATTCTGCAGCCATTTGCGCCGTGATCTTGGGGAAGAGCTGTAAGCTGTCCGCCGACCCCGACACCTCTGTACGCATGTCCGAGTTGCTGGCCACTTCTTTCGCTGTGTCGGCATCGTGAGCGGCCAGTGCTACCTCCGTCAGCTGTGTCACATTTGCCCGGTCCTCCGAGCGGTTCATCGCATCTTGTCCTTTCGGTGAGGTTCGTGTCGAGGGTCCTTGGCCAGTATCAGGTGTATGGCGACGTCGGTCTGGCTGGTTCCGGTGGCCATTTCTGTTACCGTCGGCAAATGGATCCTGTGATGTCGGTGGGGTGAGTGTTACTTCCATCCACTCCTCTGCTTCTTCCGGGGAATCAAAAAAGTGTGATCTGTTGCTATGTAGAATCTTGAGGCGGGCTGGGAATAGGAGGCATATTTCAGTTCTCGTTCGCGCAATTTGCGTTTAACTCCCAGGAAGGTGGACCTGGCTCGTTGTACCGCTGGTGTGAAGTCCGGGTACACAGATATAGTCTTGTCTTCGTACCGGATGGGCGCTTTCTCCCTTGCTGCGTGCAGCACCGTGTCACGATCTTTATAGTGAAGGAGGCGTGCGATCAGAGGGCGCGGCGGAGCTCCTGGCTGTGGCGGTTTCGAGGGCATCCTATGCGCTCTCTCCACGCTGTATAGGGCAGTCAGATCCTCCGGGCCTACGAACTGTTTGAGCCAGTCTTCTACGAATTGGGTGGGATTCCTCCCTTCACTTCGCTCTGGAATGCCCAAAATGCGGACGTTGTTGCGGCGGGCCCGCCCTTCCGCGTCGTCCACCTTGTCCCATAGTTGTCGGAGTTGTTTTTCCATGCCTTCCAGCTTCGCGGAGTGTTCCGTCTGTTGGGGGATTAGATCATTGAGCGCGAGTTTCTGCTCTGACACTCTCTCAGCCAGTTTGTTGTGATCTGCCCGGAGCAATGAGAGGCCCGTCGCCATGTTATCCATACGTGATTCGAGTGCTTCTCTTGTTGCCCGTATTTCATTCAGAATGAGGTCCAGTTTGGCATCCTGTGTCCCCTTCCCTGTTGGTGGGATAACATCCACGGTGGAGGAGGCCAGAGGGTCTTCCGAGCCAGTAGATTGCATGTCCGTTGTTGCGCCCTGGTCCTGGGCCCTGCCCCGGTGTCTCCCCATGGATCTAGTGTGCAGGGCGACGCTGCGTTGATCACGCGCCCCCCTTGCAGGCTCCATTGTGTAGTGGTCCACAACGTCCTGTGTCCTGGCAAGTGTTGTGAAATATAATCCGGGAGGAGAAAGGGAGGCAGTGGCACGGCGATCCACGAGGGGTCAGGGGGATCCGCCGTCACAGTGTCTCTCTTAGCGCCTGTGATGGATGCGGCAGCGCTATAATCAACGTTCTCAGCGGGGCAGTTTTTGAGCTCGGACGGAGGTGGTAGGAGCCGACTGCTGTGTGGCACAAGAGGTCCCGCAGAGGGGGGTCAGAAGCACTGTGTGGTAGTCCCAAGTAGGAGTATTCCCATGTGTGGCATCGCCGCCCCTGTACCTCAGCCCACGAGGGCGACGGGAGTCGTCCCGTGCAAGGGTGCGAGTGGGGCCTCCACCAGTGCCACGTCGCGTCCCCTGTGTCTTGGGTCCGTGGTCGTGGTGCAGGACTCCGGCGGGTGCAGTTCAATAGATAGATAGATAGATAGATAGATAGATAGATAGATAGATAGATAGAGTTAGGGCGATAGAGTGAGGGCGATAGATGGATAGATAGATAGAAAGCTAGATAGAGTGAGGTCGATAGATACATAGAGTGGGGGCGATATATAGAGTGAGGGCGATATATAGAGTGAGGGCGATAGATAGATAGAGTGAGGGCGATAGAGAGATAGACAGAAAGATAGAGTGAGGGCGATAGATAGAGTGAGGCCAATAGATAGATAGATAGATAGATAGATAGATAGAGTGAAGGCGATGGATAGGTAGAGCGAGGGCGATAGTTAGAGTGAGGGCGATAGATAGAGTGAGGGCGATAGATAGATAGATAGATAGAGTGAGATAGATAGAGAGATAGATAGAGTGAGTGCGATAGATAGATAGATAGATAGATAGATGGTTGAGTGTGTGGTTGTGTGTGTGGTTGTGTGTGTATGGTTGTGTGTGGGTGGTTGTGTGTGTTGTTTCTGGGGTTGTGTGTGTGGTTGTGTGTGGGCTTGTGGTTGTGTGCTTGTGGTTCTGTGCATGTGGTTGTGTGTGTGTGTGTGGTTGTGTGTGATTGTGTGTGTAGTTGTGTGTGTAGTTGTGTGTGTGTGGGGGTTGTGTGTGGGGGGGGTTGTGTGTGTGTGGGGTTGTGTGGGGTTGTGTGTGTGTGGGGTTGTGTGGGGTTGTGTGTGTGTGGGGGGTTGTGTGTGTGTGGGGGGTTGTGTGTGGGGGGGTTGTGTGTGTGTGGGGTTGTATGTGTGTGGGGTGTGGGGTTGTGTGTGTGTGGTTGTGTGTGGGGGGTTGTGTAATGGGGGTTGTGTGTGGGGGGTTGTGGGGAGGGTTTTGTGTGGGGGTTGTGTGTGTGGGGCGGTGTGTGTGTGGGGTGTGTGTGTGGGGCGGTGGGGTTGTGTGTGTGTGTGGGGTTGTGTGTGGGGGGGGTTGTGTGTGTGTTGGGTTGTGTGTGTGTTGGGTTGTGTGTGTGTGGAGTTGTGTGTGGAGTTGTGTGTGGGGGGTTGTGTAATGGGGGTTGTGTGTGGGGGGTTGTGTGTGTGGGGAGGGTTTTGTGTGGGGGTTGTGTGTGTGGGGCGGTGTGTGTGTGGGGTGTGTGTGTGGGGCGGTGGGGTTGTGTGTGTGTGGGGTTGTGTGTGTGTTGGGTTGTGTGTGTGTTGGGTTGTGTGTGTGTTGGGTTGTGTGTGTGTTGGGTTGTGTGTGTGTTGGGTTGTGTGTGTGTGGGATTGTGTGTGTGGCGTTGTGTGTGTGGCTCAGCGAGACCTAAAAAAACTCTAATCTCAAGAGTTCATGACATGCGGGAGACTGAAACAGTCAAATTAGTCTCCATTCCGATATCATTACGGATTCTAAATGGTTATCTATTGAAATCTACTGTGCAATTTTGCACCAAACCCAAAGAAGAATGATAAAAGGAAGAGGCACGACTCTCATGCACAGCTTGGTATACATCTATTGTTTCAGTTTTGCTCTAACTGGCATCTGGAAATATTTGTATACGCCAGAAAGTGCTATACACTTCCATCACCGGAATCTGCTGCTCAAAATCTGACAAAAAGCTACAGAGGCGTTTTGAGAAACATTTCCTGTAGGCTGGTCAAACGTGGACATCTTAGCGATCGGTTAAAGCTTTGCCTGCATTATGAAGCTTGAGAACCAAGTACAGCGGTCTGTGTTATTGCGTGCATTCGCGCATAAAATGCAGGCACCGAACACATTCAATTATGTACCTCTGCTGCACGACGAGCCCTGAACTTAAAGTTTGGACCCCTCAAAAGGCGGATGAGAACCGGTTTGCTGCAGACATTGCTGCTGTCTGCCTCCTCCGGTAACGAGCACACAGGAACTCGACCCATAACAACTATTCAGCATGGGGTAAAAGCCACCGCTCCTGCGCGCTGAGCCCTGTCGTCGCCTCGTGAACTGCCATAACACAAATAATAAAAGCCTCTCCGAATTCTGAAAGAATAATGGACGTTGCTCCGCAGCCTCCGCCGAGGCTCCAAAGTTCCGCGTACTGGAACCCTCCGGGTGTTCCGTCCTGCGTGAGGTTATAGTCCGCGCCCCCTCCCTGCACGAACATGGTGCCCAGCACCCTGTAGAAACAGGGCAAGGCAAAAGTGCTTTATTCCCCCCCCCTCTCCTCCGCCTAACTTTAAAGAGACTGGATTTTGCAAGAACCCAAAACAATATTAAAACAACCTCATTAAAAAATGCAGGACACACGGCTGAATATAATTGAAGCTCTCTGAATATGGAGGCACAAAGAGGATCTGCAAGAAGATTGGTATGTAGATCTTTTATGTCTTACGTTTTAAGGAGCTGGGGTTTTGGTTCCGGAGTGGGCGCTCTTTCTTGATTGCTCGTGGTGTGGGTGGGGAAGCATGATTTAGAAGGGATTGCAATGGAAATGTAGCGTGTGGACAAGTGCATATGGCATCTGCAGCTTGCACTGTTTCCCAATGAGACCCTTTTCTTATGTACAACGTGCTGTTGTGTATTTAGTAGGGCAAACTAGTGTATTTTGTGTATGCCGGGGGCAGGTTGCGGTGTTTGTGGATTAATGGCCGACTGGCAGCATGCAAGTTGTTGTTTTTTTTACATTGTGTGGAGAACGCTTGCCTGTTTTGCTAGCCGTGTTGCGGAGCACGCTGCTGTTTTTTACTGCATCGCGTGGGAACCGGTTGAAAAATACTTATGTGCGTTGTGTGGGGTCTTTTGCTTGTTTGTGCATTTTTTGGTTAGGTGCTCCAATGTATTTTGTGCCTTGTGATGTGGGCGGTGCAGTGCATTTTGTGCCTTGTGAGGCGTGCGGCTGCAGCGTATTTGTGTGCATTGTGTTGTGGGGGTGCCCTCGTCCCTCCAGCGGCGCACACTGGGCTGCCCGGGTCCTTGCAGGGACTCCTGCTGGCAGCTGGGCGTGTTGCTGGGGACCTGTGTGTGTGAGTGTGAACGTGCAGCCTGGGCAGTTTGCCTCTGTGCCTGCAGAGCAGCTGGGGGTTGGGGGCCGAGGAGGGACTCCAAGAGCCACTTGAAAGCTCCTTGCTGGTAGGAGGGGGCGGTGTGTGAGATTGCTGGTAGGAGGGGGCGGTGTGTGAGATCAGAGGCCTCACAAGCTCTGCCTCGGCTGGTATCTGGAAATATTTGTATACGCCAGAAAGTGCTATACACTTCCATCACCGGAATCTGCTGCTCAAAATCTGACAAAAAGCTACCGAGGCGTTTTGAGAAACATTTCCTGTAGGCTGGTCAAACGTGGACATCTTAGCGATCGGTTAAAGCTTTGCCTGCATTATGAAGCTTGAGAACCAAGTACAGCGGTCTGTGTTATTGCGTGCATTCGCGCATAAAATGCAGGCACCGAACACATTCAATTATGTACCTCTGCTGCACGACGAGCCCTGAACTTAAAGTTTGGACCCCTCAAAAGGCGGATGAGAACCGGTTTGCTGCAGACATTGCTGCTGCCTGCCTCCTCCGGTAACGAGCACACAGGAACTCGACCCATAACAACTATTCAGCAGGGGGTAAAAGCCACCGCTCCTGCGCGCTAAGCCTTGTCGTCGCCTCGTGAACTGCCATAACACAAATAATAAAAGCCTCTCCGAATTCTGAAAGAATAATGGACGTTGCTCCGCAGCCTCCGCCGAGGCTCCAAAGTTCCGCGTACTGGAACCCTCCGGGCGTTCCGTCCTGCGTGAGGTTATAGTCCGCGCCCCCTCCCCGCACGAACATGGTGCCCAGCACCTTGTAGAAACGGGGCAAGGCAAAAGTGCTTTATTTCCCCCCTCTCCTCCGCCTAACTTTAAAGAGACGATTCTGCTGCCTTCCTCCTTCTACAAGTCACCAGCGATGGGAACGCATGGCAGCGAATGTAAACAGACCCTTGGCAACACGAATATGCCAGGAAAACGGAGTACTTATCTGCGAAATATGCATTTCCACCATGAATGCAGCAACATGACTTCGGCATTATGTTGGCAAGCCGTTTCCAGTGATGGTTACAAAACATCAAGAGAAAGGTAAAATACGTGTAAGCCCGGATTTACACAAAATAAGGTACCAGTGTGCAGGTATCGACATCTGGTTGCTCAGCCTTTATCCCGCCGAGGTAGATAACAATTTCAAGTGAGCTGGGTAGCGGCGCAGATGTGACAGCGCCACGAAGCTACAAGACTAAGCCAAAGGAGTACTTGGGGTTACAGGCTGTCGTTAACCCGGAAGCTGGGCCTAATTTACTTCCATAAGGAGCTCGCACATCGTGGCATCACCAAATGTTCATTAACTATTTCTGGTGTTGTAAAATGTCACCATTAGACCATTTCGGCACACAATGAACTCAATAAAAAAAACAAATAACATACAAGAACACATGCTGTTGACATGTTTAACAGTGTCGGTCACTTGGAAAATCAGTTTAGTACATTTAGGTATTTTGGGTGGTTTAGTGATCACAGCCTATCTGGCACGTGCATAACTTGAGACACTGCGTGATATTTTTTGCCTATTTTGTTAATCGTCGCAGTCATGAGGGTGCTTGCAAATGCCGCCCGGGTGGTAGTCGTTCTCCATTGCTATTTGAGTGGGTAGCTGGACGCTCAGAATGTGCTCATGCAAAATATATTAGGTGGGTGTACAAGTCTAAAAAAAATTATATTAACTCTGCAGCCCCCCAAGTTTGCATTTACATTATTTTCAGCACAACTTTAGATAACGGATACAGGTTGCAGCCATTCATGTATAAAGATACATTTTTTTCATCACAGCTCCCAACCGACCGCGTTAACATAGCACAGAAGTCACTTTCTTACCCAGTATTTTGAATTATTTACCTTTTGTCCGTTTAAAAAAATCCCGTCTGCTCAAATCATTTGGTATGAACACGGCTGTGACTGTTTCTCTTCAATGATAATTTGCACGATAAAACGCTTTTCTTAAAAAAAAAAAGGGAAATGCCCGTGTGCAGAGGTTTGATGGTAGAAATTTTAACTAAATTAGCATAATGTGCCCCACACCAAAGCCTGTTCCTTCTGTTATGTGCAGCGTGCTGTGGACCGTACGAGGTACGATGAGAACAAGGACCTCTCGGACGTGGAAGAAATTACCAGCATCAGAAGCTTCAGCATAGAAGAAAAGATAAAAAACGGCTCCTACAATGCGGACTTAGACATGGATTAAGCTCAAGGCCTCGATAGCGACCGTGTTTTTTTGTTTTGTTTAACTTTCGTTGAAAGAACGGCACGACTAGAGTGGGGGATGCCTGTGCGGTATGTGAATGGGGCCTTTTGTCGTAGGTTTGTTGTTATACGTAAATGAAAGGTCATTTATACAAGTCCACATTTATGAACGTACCAGTCTACCAACTCTCCTCAATAGGAGCTGGCGCAGTAAAAAAAATACAAGCTCTCGGCAATGGCGTGGAGGGGGAGCGGATTCCTTTGAAGTCTGATGCCGGCTCACAGGCTGCCAAATGGTGTGCTATGTGCACGCGCTCGCACCCATGCACTGTAGGCAATCCGCCTTTGGGGGCATTTTTGAGAGCCCTAACTTAAGTCTCGTTGAGAACGCATGCGCGTTCATTCAGCGAGACCTAAAAAGCACTGGTCATGCCAATCGTTTTGGCTTTTGGAGATTGCAAATAATGAGCAAAGAGCTATAAAGTTTGGAACAGTGTTTATTTAAAAAACTATTTGTAAAGGTAGATGGCTCCTTGGCCTAAAGCAGGAGTTACACACTGTTATGCCGTGAATAAATGATTTATTTTCGCAGATAATTAAAGTTTGTGGGTCGGCACTGCCCTTATGCTGTATGAGCTATGATGATTGCTTTCGATTTGTACAAAGAAATCATTCATGTTAACAGCATTTTCCTTTGTGTGATTCCAAACACAAACATTGCCTTATTTCACGTAGTCTTTGGTGCTAAAATGCATAATGATGTTTTCCTGCATGCACTGGACGAAAGCTCCTAAGTTTCCCACCTTGACAAGGAAATACTTCATCGAGCCTGCATTGCATCCTGGGACTCGTAGTCTGTATTTAATAATCAAATAAACAGAACTACAAATTACTTAACACATACTTTAGAGGATATTTGGGCAATTACTTGATAGGGGTGGAAGCCCCGCTCAAATAATAAAGACAATCCTTGTCCCAGCAACGGACGGAGACGGAGAGACCAGACCAGAGTAGCTCAGCCCGGAGCGAGCGTGCGAGCTGCGGCCGGAGGCGGCGACGTTGGACCAGTGAAGCAGACTGTGAACTCGCTGTCCTCGCTGCCCCTACAGTCCCACAGTCCCACAGTCATCAGCGACCCAGGAAATGGGACAGGGAGGGTCCCTCCTGCCGGGGCTGGAGAGCCCTAGGCTGCTGTTGGAGCCTTCGGGTTCCCAATGTGCTCCCTGTGGGAGCAGGTTTGCGGTGAGTGGTGTGCGGAAAAGCGCCATCAGCCGGCGGG
Source organism: Lissotriton helveticus (assembly GCF_964261635.1). Lineage (NCBI taxonomy): Eukaryota > Metazoa > Chordata > Amphibia > Caudata > Salamandridae > Lissotriton > Lissotriton helveticus. The sequence continues at coordinate 144,666,750 of NC_136067.1, read as the reverse complement.
TCAGGAGCGGAGGCAACAGGGGCGAGCTTTTGGCGTGGAGGCGGTCCGCTAGTTCAGGATCAGTGCCCTGCCAGCATGCTCCGCCCGGTTAAGTTTTGCTCCGCGCTGCCTCACGTTGCTTACCCTGCTTCACCTCACTTTCCCCTTTCACCTCACCGTGTGGGAGGTTCTGACTGTCACTGTGTTACCCCACGTGAGTGCCCAGAAGAGACTGGTGGCGGCATACGAGGCCGCAAACAAGGTTGAAAATAAGGCTACAAGCCAGCCTGCATGCATAGTGTACGCCCCACAAGCCATCTGCACACCTACCAAGTGTACCCCATACCACTGTATGACACGGTTTGACATTGACAGCAACCATATCAACCTCAGAACGGTCGAAGCAGGGATTGCGGCAACAGGCAGTCACTGTGCAGAGACACATTAAAGGCATTTACTCTCAGCCTCAGCACAGACCTTGAAATCAAACGGCGATCATAGAGAAAGTAGAACTTGGGACTGTCAGCTATAGAGGATGAGATCCGGCAAAGTTAGGCGGACCCCAAAGCAGCCCCGAAAAGTTCAAAAGGCCCTGAAAGCACTGGGTACCAATCAAGGGGACACAAATCAAAATACAAACCAGAAAAAATGGAACAGCTACAACTCTACAGAGTCCATTAATCTCCCCAATCGCAACCTTATTCAGGAACCAGGAAACTATAGAAACAAACAGGCCTTCTTTTTCCTCAAAAACCCAGGGGCAGTAATTTTCTCAACACCTCACGTCCTGTCTTACTTGCCTGCCGCCTTAATTCCTCAAAGGGTGTCACAAAACAAGGGACCAGACAACTCTCCTACTACTCAAACCGCCCTGGGACTAATAGTCCCCAAAGTGGGCCAAATGGACCCAAGTAGTCAAGACCTAAACCTTGACTCGAATAGATACAAATGTCAGCCACACCAGGAAAGGGAAGAGAACAGTTTGAGAAAAGTAATTACCACCAGCCTGCGACATCCAGAGGTTCTGAAAAAAGCAGCAATACTGGGAGTGACCCCAAAGTAATAGCTGAGTCCTCCCATGAAGGAGGAAGCAACAAGAATGGAAGTAATTGGAGTTAAGGAGGAATGCAAACTGCAAGGACCAGCAAACTAGACCCGTGTGCAATTTCGAAAATCGCGTCATGCCTTACCTCACAATCCATAACCTCCTTCACACCTATAAAGACACCTGACCCCAAACAGGCATTGAGAACTGAAGCCCAGATGCAAAGGAAAATTGCTAACGACCTGGAAGATCTAGAAAATTCTTAGTTAAAGTTCTTAAGCCCTACTTTGAGCAAAGGTCATGACATGACCAAACAAAAATAGAGACACCCCAAGTCAACAAAACCTCAAAGCAAAATGTAGGGAAGCAGACCGACCTGGGGAAAAATTGGGAAAAGGAATTCCAGAATACCGACCAATCAGAACCCAGCAATCCCCTGCCTAATCTAGAACAGCATATGGGGATTAATCAAATACTGCGGCAAGAGAAAGCACCCAGCATCTCTATAATCCATCCAGGGCCGGACTGGGAAACAAAACCGGCCCTGGCAAAGTGCTCGGCCGCCCCCTCCCCACCCCCTTCGCCCTCCGCCCCCACCCATGCAGCCCACCGGGGGATTGCCCGGTGCCCGAAATGGCCATTCCAGGCCTGAATCCATCCGGAGCTTCTTATGTCCATAATGGAAACTCTTCAATCATCAGCAAAAGCTTTGAATTGGCAATCGGATAAACTCGACACCCAAATTTATTTATTTATTTATTTAAACTTATAAAGCGCACAGCTACCCGCAGTGGGTTTCCCGGCGCTCAGGGACAGACTAAAGAAGAAGAACTTGCATGCTGATTTTGCTGAAAGGAAGCTTCAGATTATTGCTGAAAGAGCCACGTTTTAAGTCCCTTGCGGAAATTAAAAAGATTGGTTTCTGTCTTTAGGGTCACAGGAAGAGTATTCCAAAATTTAGGACCCAGATGGGCAAAAGAGCAGCCTCCCATTTTTTCTAGCCTAAATCTGGGAACGGAAAAATCACCATTCCCTGAGGATCTCAGGATTCGGCTTGGCTTGTAGGCCTGGATAAGGCCCTGAAGGTATTTAGGGGCTGAGCCTTGTTTGATTTTAAAAACATGACAAAGGGCTTTGAATTTAATTCTATTTGGGATTTTGAGCCAGTGGAGGTCACGGAGTGCTAGAGAGGCAGATGTTCTCCTGGGAACGTTGCGGAGCAGCCGAGCAGCTGCGTTCTGAACAACCTGGAGTTTTTTTAAGGTTGTCAGGTCGGCTCCACGGTATAGAACGTTGCCGTAGTCCAGGCGGAAAACAACCAATGCCTGGACTACCGTTCTTTGTGTGGAAGGGGGCAACATCCACAGGATTTTTTGAAGCCATCTCAAGGTGGCGAAACAAATCGAGGCCACCTTCACAGCCAGCTGTCTCATTGTGAGTTTCTCATCGATGAGGAACCCGAGATTGCGTACTACTGTTGCAGGCTGAGGGGTAGGTCCCATATCCTTGGGCCAATGGTGGGGGCCCCAGAGATCCTTACCCTTGCCTAGGCAACCTTGTCACAACCTCGGTCTTGTCACCGTTAAGTTTCAAGAAATTGCTCTTCATCCACTTGGAGACACAAATCAGACCTTCTTTCAAAGCAGAGGTATCGTTGCACTCTTTATTGGAGAGAGAGAAAATGATTTGTGTATTGTCGGCGTAAGAGTATAAAGTAAGACCGGCTTCCTCCACGATAGTGGCCAGGGTCTTACGTAAATATTAAATAATAAAGGACTAAGTATAGACCCTTGGGGAACGCCGTACGCCGATGGACAAATTATAGAGGAAGCAGAGGCAAAAAAAAACTGAAAAGTGCGGTCTCTTAAAAAAGAGGCTATCCGGCTAAAGCAGCGCCCTCTACACCTAGGGACCGAAGAGTCACAAGGAGGATGGAATGAGACACAGTGTCGAACGCCGCGCTCAGATCGAGAAGAATAAGAGCGGATGTTTCTCCGCGATCGACACTGTGTCGCAGACTCTCGGTAACTCCTAGGAGTGTGGTTTCAGTCGAATGATGCGCTCTGAAGCCTGACTGGGACAGATGTAAAAATCCCGAGCTCTCCACAAGATGGGTTAATTGTGTGTTAATATGCCTTTCCAGAATCTTTGATAGAATGGGAAGCAATGAAATTGGTCTGAAGTTTGACAAGTTGGCAACATCAGCTCCAGCCTTTTTCAGTAAAGGAACGATCATTGCATGCTTCCACTCCTGTGGGACGTGTGACTCAGATAGTGAAGAATTGAGAAGTTGCATTAACACACGGCGTGTCCCAGGTTCAAGTAGTTTTAAAATTTTGTGAAAAATAAAAAGGAGGCCCCCTAATCTGTCAACTTAGGGACAGGGGAGATATGTTGTAAACCAGTTATTGTCCCACAGGTTTTGCCATTAGGTTTTGTTTTTTTTAAAAAGCGAAATCAGAGTACCAAGTTGCAGGACGTCTAGCAATACCAATCACACAAATTGTATATGATGCAGGAAGCTGTGTTACAGAGCATAGATCAAATGATATAGTTAACGATCCACCTGAGATTTACAGTGTTAAACCATTATGACACATATATTTCAAATAAAGATGTAAAGGAGAGCCAAAAAAGTGATTGTATATAAAAATATATATACTTTATGCATTTATTCAAATAATAACATTTTGTACACAGTAATAATAAATCGTTTAAAAAATATACATAAAGTACATTCAGCATTACATTAAAAACATTGAGAATCACATAAAGAAAACATCAATTAAAAAGTTCAAAACGAACAAGGGTCGACGCGGCGTTTCGGTTACGGGCTAATAATAGGCAACCTTCTTCAGGACCAAGTTCTGTGTTATTAAAGAATGAGGGAATTCCAGATGAATCTTGGAATACCGGGTGCCGGTTATAGAATCCGGTCGGGAGATGTTGTCAATTCACTCAATTGTGACAATCGCTGTATCAATATCTTATATTGTTCTGAAAATAGGGATCGCTCTGGTAGTAGGAGCCACCGATATGTATCTTCAATTATACCAGTTTATAATATCTGGAAATTAAATGATAACACGAGCTTTTCAATGGGCTTCTGTGTCAGGTTTGGCATTCATTCCTTGGTGGGGGTCATTCTGCCTTCGGCGTTGAATTCGGCCTCCCTGCTCCTACTACGTCAGCGCGTCCTCGGGTCTACTACGTCAGCGCGTCCTCGGGTCTCGAGACCCGAGGACGCGCTGACGTAGTAGGAGCAGGGAGGCCGAATTCAACGCCGAAGGCAGGATGACCCCCACCAAGGAATGAATGCCAAACCTGACACAGAAGCCCATTGAAAAGCTCGTGTTATCATTTAATTTCCAGATATTATAAACTGGTATAATTGAAGATACATATCGGTGGCTCCTACTACCAGAGCGATCCCTATTTTCAGAACAATATAAGATATTGATACAGCGATTGTCACAATTGAGTGAATTGACAACATCTCCCGACCGGATTCTATAACCGGCACCCGGTATTCCAAGATTCATCTGGAATTCCCTCATTCTTTAATAACACAGAACTTGGTCCTGAAGAAGGTTGCCTATTATTAGCCCGTAACCGAAACGCCGCGTCGACCCTTGTTCGTTTTGAACTTTTTAATTGATGTTTTCTTTATGTGATTCTCAATGTTTTTAATGTAATGCTGAATGTACTTTATGTATATTTTTTAAACGATTTATTATTACTGTGTACAAAATGTTATTATTTGAATAAATGCATAAAGTATATATATTTTTATATACAATCACTTTTTTGGCTCTCCTTTACATCTTTATTTGAAATATATGTGTCATAATGGTTTAACACTGTAAATCTCAGGTGGATCGTTAACTATATCATTTGATCTATGCTCTGTAACACAGCTTCCTGCATCATATACAATTTGTGTGATTGGTTTTAAAATTTTGGCCAGTACCGGATCTCGTGGGGAGCCGGATTTAATGCTATTCAGGCAAGAAGAGAAGGAGGCATCATCGAAAGGTGACCAATTTGCAAGTTTAGCCGTTGCAAAAGGCACATGATCTGGAATCAGTGCTGGCTCAAGCAGAGGCGCATCATTAGATGTGGAGGGACTTAATGATTCGTAGATACGCTCTACTTTAGATATAAAAAAAAATCAATAGAATTGCATTGAGTCTCGTCTAGGGCAGGGGGGGCCGGCACCAAATCTGCTCCTGTTAATTTTTTCACAACCGAAAAAAGAGTGCGGGGACAATTTTGGGTATTGGTAACCGTATTAGAAACATAAGCGGCTCTGGCCATTTTACATTGGTGGTTGTAGTCCCTGAGGGCTTCCTTATAGGCCACTTTACGAGAAGCGGAGTAAGAACGTCTCCATTTCCTTTCGAAGGTCTTACAATCGGATCTCATTTTTTAGGTCTTCAGAAAACCAGGGTGCAGGAGGTCGGTGAGACGTGAAATTCTTGGATGTTAGAGGGAGGAGTTCATCGATAGCAGAGCTCAACCATTTGGATACTTCAGTGTTCAACATGGATGTTCACGTGTCAGTGTAAGGGTGTCCATCAAGCGCATATTAAAATCGGTTATGTCAAGCTTGTTCCACCGACGTATAAACACATCCTTACTGCCATTGTCACTAGTCGGGGTTTTAGTCCGAGATAGGGCAAAATGTACAGCATAGTGATCCGACCATTCCAGGGGACGAGCAAAAGGAGAACATTCAAATAGGAGATTAGAAAGAACAGGGTCCAATAAATGCCCAGCAGAGTGTGATGGCCCTGAGTTGCATAACAAAATGTTTAGAGCTTCTAGTTCGGTAAAAACAGTTTGCTAACATTACATTGATCATCTTCCAGATGGAGGTTCAGGTCGCCAAGAATGGTAAAATTGGCAGCCTTCAAGGATAGAGGAGCAATGGTGTCTGCAAAGGACGTCGTCCAGGCATTCGCGTTTCCAGGAGGACGGTAAATCAAAAGTCCTGACAAAGTAGCAAGTTTGAAATATCCAGCTTCACATCCGAGCATGAGGAAAGCATCGAAGGTACATGTATAATTTGATTTAAAAATTATCGAAATACCACCTCCTTTACCAATGTCTTTGTCCTTCCTGACCATTATGTAGCCATCAGGAATCGCCATGGCAATATCTGGCCCAGAGCTCTCATGAAGCCAGGTTTCCGTAAGGAACACGGCATCAGGTTTTTCATCAACTAAAAAATCATAAATATTATTCTTGTGTTTCGGAAGTGATCTACAATTTACGCTCCAAAACTGCAGTTTTGTGCAGGAGGAAGGAGATTTAAAACCCCTAGTTCTACCCCTAGGTTTACCCCGTTTATGTAATAGTTTCATTTGGTTACACATGGCCATCCGGCCCATGAAGAAGCCGCAGTGAGTCTAATCGATCTAATCGATCTAATGAACATTATAGCGCTCCACATAGCAGGGATAGACACTAAATTGGACAAACTTAATAAACTAATAACAGCAGCACAATCAAAATACACGTTAGAACCAAGTACCTGCGCCTGTGGCCCAATCGTTGACAAGTTGAGCCTCCTCGCATCCCAAATATTAGCACTTAGATAGCTAAGTACGTCAAGTCCAAAGAAGCCAAAAGTAAAACACAACCAGCCTCCTTTAAACAGGTGATAAAGAAAGAAGTGGTGCACAAGGAAAAACAAAAAACGTCAGCAGAGAAAAAAGCTGACGCCTCGTTAAATTCTCCTATTTCACCTAAACCAATTAAATTAGCAAGAAGACAAAAGAAAAGTGAAAGAAAAGCAAGAAACAAACTACTGGCAGGCAATTTAGACCATGGTATTAAAATGTTTCCAATATTTAGCATAACTAAAGAAATAGACTATACATTAAATACAACAAGGTCTTCAGAGGGAACAACGAACATAACACCTGAGGCTCCAAAAGTGCGGCCCCCACTAACAACTGTAAGGGTAGAACAAGACCCTAAGACACAAAGAAAAAACAACGCCAGCAGTACAGTGGAGCCCATACATATCGAAAAGAAAAAAACAATAAGGACCGGGAAGTGTACGGAATTCATAACTCAGGAAAAGCCAACAATAAGCTCGCAAAGCAGCACGCAAACAGAGAGTGACGACGAATCAAGCCCAATAAGATGTAACACGAGAAATCACCAAAGAAGTGAACACCATGAAAGATCACAGCCGGCTGGCAAATGCAAAATGAGAAAAAAGAAGGGCGCGTAACAAAACTTACATCGTATATGATCAAAAACTGCCACAAAAAGGAGACGCAGAAAGACGGTACAAAGGGAATGCCAATTAAAAACGAAGGACTAGACATGCAACAAAGCAAGGAACCAGGGAACAATGCCTGCAGTCAGTTGGGACTAACAGAGAACAGACAAGAGGAAAACACAAATAGTAAACATGTAGTGGAAACGTCCCCACGAGGTAAGGACAGTAAGACTTCTTCAATTGAGAACAATGAGAGCTCATCTCCTAGTCCGGCAATAAAGACCGTCCAACAACACGGAAGCCTCAGAACTTGGACAAGCATTAGAAATGCAATAGGTCTCGCAGCATTAGAGTTAGTGCTTTTAGAATTGTTAATGGTTTTTTTTGTAAATCTTTAGCATGAGGTTGAGGGTGAGTGAGGGTGAGTGAGGGTGAGGGGTTGAGGGTGAGTGAGGGTGAGGCTGAGGGGTTGAGGGTGAGGGTGAGTGAGGGTGAGTGAGGGGTTGAGGGTGAGGGGTTGAGGGTGAGTGAGGGTGAGGGGTTGAGGGTGGGTGAGGGGTTGAGGGTGAGTGAGGGGTTGAGGGTGAGTGAGGGGTTGAGGGTGAGTGAGGGTGAGGGAGTGTGAGTGAGGGTGAGTGAGGGTGAGTGAGGGTGAGTGAGGGTGGGTGAGGGTGAGTGTGAGTGAGGGTGAGTGGGGGTGAGGGTGAGTGGGGGTGAGTGTGGGTGAGGGGTTGAGGGTGAGTGAGGGTGAGGGGTTGAGGGTGCCTGACCACATGTCATCGACAGGAATACTTAAATGTGGCATTTTGTGTCGGTATACAGTGATTAAATGCAGTATCACATTTCTTATGTGCCAATAATTTCTATGCGGTGTGCATTCAAAATAAAATTGGTTCCTAAAAGTCTTCAAAGTCCACCTGATTTTTGGAAGCAGTGGCACTGTTCAATTAGAATATGCAATATTTAATTAAAGCACGTTGGCAGCAAGCCCAGATGTAGACTTTTTTTTTGCTATTCTTGTGGCACAACCAAAGACCCCTGCAAAGCCAAGCAACCTATTCAACAATTAAAGAGTTGTTCCCTACAAAATAATTAATTACCAAAAAGCCAACAACCGAACCAGACAAACCCAGTGAGTAATATACACATCGCATGTGTTAATAAGACCGGCCCATGTCACTCCTGTCTGGGCTCCACCAGTCCATATCTGAGCTATTTTCACTAACTAGACCCAAAGAGGGATATCCATGTGGGGTCAGGTTTCTACGCCCAGCACGCTTGCTTTGCGCTTCGAAACTAGGAATAAGCTTGTTACACTATTCCATCTTTTCATAGAAAGGGTAAATGTATTTACACCCTTAATAAACCAACAATGATCTTGTCTCAAATTTTAAAAGCACCGTTTTCTACCCGCATACAGACAGGCGTCTAAAATCGACTCTCCAAACCGAAACCTTTTAATGTAAGAAACCGATGAAATGATTACTTACTGATATTCAAAAAGAAAACATAAAACAAGTTCGCAAAAATGCACGTCAGCGTAACAGAATGTAATCTGGATTTTCATGTCGAAAACATCTACTTAATAAAAGATGCAATTTAACTACAGTTTACGGGCATGACCATATAAAGAGATTAAATCTCCAAGTAACAATATATTTGAATAACATCGAGATTTAACTTGAAGAGCTAAATCCTCTGACAAGAAGCATTCCCGATAAAGAAAATTAAACAAGTTGAACGCGTCCTGGAACTGCGGTCAGTGGTAAACCCTACCTGGTGAGACCTGTGGAGACCCCTGCGACACACCAACCGCTTGCCGCCAGGATTAAACAGATTGGGTGGATCTGGTCGACCCCAAAGTGCAGCCTGTGCCTGCACGCCATACTGTGAATGGGCCCGCTTTCTCTTTACAAGTGGTAACAAGAAAGGGTGGAGGGGGCAGGGGAGGAGGGGGCAGGGGAGGAGGGGTCCGGGGAGGAGGGAAGGGCCAGAGGGACTTGATGGGAGTGGTGGGGGGGAGGGGGAGGGTATAGAGAGGGGGAGGAGGAGAGACAGGACAGGGGGAAGCAGCAGAGACACGGCGGGTAAAATAAACAAGCCTTTCACCGTAACACGGCTGGCAGGGGAGGGGGCGGAGAGGGGAGAGGTGCGACACGGCAGTAGGCGGAGGAGGGGGGAGGAGAGTAGGGGAGGCACGGCCTAGCGGCAGGCAGGCAGGGGAGGAGAGGAGGAGGGGGGAGGAGAGTAGGGGAGGCACGGCCTAGCGGCCGTGCAATCAAGTAGTGAGGGGGCGGAGTTGTGGGAAGGCTGAGAGAGAGAGTAGGCGGCTGGGTGCATGTGCACGCGCTTTTAAGCTCAATGCACATGCGCATTGAGCTTAAAAGTCACGGGCACTGCAAGGAATCGCCACGATTCCTTGCAAGTTAGATAAAGTGTGGATGAGCCCCTATAGTCTCGCTTGCTCGATGCGCATGCGCATCGACAGGCGAGACCTAATAAACAAAAAGTTGGAAGCAGCCTCCGAAGGAAAGTGCACACGTGAACCGGTCTAGGTTAGCTACCTTTGGAAAGGAACAGGTCCCCCATGGAAATGACCTCGCCGTAACAGGGAAAGAGAACAAGCAGGCTAGCAGGCTACCACTAATAATTACAATACAGGACACCAAAAAGAGTAGCAAGCCCAACTGTGTCAACCGGAGGGAACAGATCAAGAAGCCAGTAACATAAGCTGCACAGGGCGGCAAGGACAACAATCACAACAATCACAACAAATATTAGAACGAGTCCCTGGGATGGTATGATACCCTAAACAGGGGCAACATCCTCAAATTGATAGCATGTATCCTAGTGTTAAAACATTTAAACTCAGACCATCTACTCTCTGTGGAATTCTGCCAGGAAGGAAACAGTAACTCTACTGAGCAAACACTCACAGCCTGGTAAACGGAGGAAGTTGCCCAATTAATTATGACCTTTAGAATTAAATCGTTTTTTATTGGCAGTACGCATGGCAAAGAGCATGCAGAGCATTAGCGCCTACAACCCTGCTGGCCGGCGAATTTGCAAACATGTAATAGAGGGCATAGTATATAGTCCAACCAGCAAGTATACCTTTACAAACACAGCATCTTGGGCCAGCCGCGCAAGACAACTTGAAAGAATAGGCAAGCATAACAACATAAATATAAAAACAATGCCCACCCAGGGCACCGCCCAGGTTTAAGGAAAAATGCCAGTAGAACACTCTGCGGCACTTGTAAAACAAATATGACTACCTTTAAGGGATAAGAACAACCAAAGGGGAAAAAGAGATACAGGAGAATGAACCAAATATTTAAACATCTAAACCTAGGCCGCCCCACCCCACCCTTCCTCCCCACCTTTGAGCCACCCACTAGCTAAAGTCTACACATATGTGCCTGCAAAAAGGATTACAATCCCCCTAAGAGAAGGGCGGATGCGCTAGGGGCGGTTGGCCTGCTCCGCCGCCGTATCCTCGGGAATCAATTCCAGGAGACGTAAATAGGCAGGACAAGTGAGTTCCCGAAATTCATAAGACAAAATCGCAATGAAAGGAGCTCAGATCTTGGAATATTCAGATTTGTCCCTTAAGAAGGACATGGATAAACGCTCCATACCTAGAAGGGACCACAACTGGAGCAGCCACTGGGAACGGTCGGGGACCCGGTCAGTCTTCCAGGCCGACAGGATAACCCGGTGTGGCGAATTCAAGGCTAGGGCAATCTGCATGCCCTTAAGTGAATGGAGGGGGAAGGTCAAAGCATTGGGAAGTCCTATTATGGTGTAAGCGGGAAACCTCGGAATAGTAGTGTCAAAGGCTCTATCAATCTCAGTTTAGTTTAGGGCAGTTCCATAGCAAATGAAGAAGGGTCCCAGGACTCCCAAAGCCACGCCAGCAGAGTCCATCATTCTGGGAGTTCAACTTAGCCAGCCGGACCGGAGTATAGTACCAATAGGAAACTATTTTATATGCAGTTTCTGTGTGCCCCATTAAGTGTGCAAAATGATGTGATCTGTAGAAGATGTCCTCCCACTCCTTGTCTGTCAAGGTGCGACCAATCTGTATCTCCCACCGCTTCTGTCCCGCAGAACGGGTTCCCTTTGACCCAGGCGTAAGAAAGGCGTAGAACTCTGAAATAAGCCTGCGGTCGTCTTTTTTCAAGAAGAGCCACTTCTCAAAGAGAAACAATGGCCTACTGACCAGGGGCTGCACCAGGGGGCCCGATGTCCAGTGACACATTTGTAATTATGACCTTTAAACAACAATTTGACACATGAGGCATAAAGTTCTCTAACCCGTTCAAACCAGGCTACCCTGGCCCACTAAGGGAAAAATCAGCAGAGAAGGCAAACGCAGGGCACTGCACGGCAAAAAAGGAACAGGTTCATTCAGTCCTACGGATCGCAAGGGGGCACAGTCCACCTACAACAAGTTGTGATGTGAACTAGGCCGACGAAAAAGAAATCCTGGAATCCGCAAAGGACCACTGGAATTGGATTGCAGGTACGCTAAATAATGGGAAATCTAATTGATCTCTACATACATACACAATAAATAACAGCCAAGACTTTCTCCAACTTATCTCATGGAACATAGCGGAAGCCAAGAAATGGCTAGAAGACGGACGGCCCCTTCAGAACTGGGCAGCATGCGACATAATTGCCCTACAGGAGACTTGGGCATTAGAGGAGCTGTTGCTCGTTGGATTTACACACTTCAAAACTGTCTCCACAACACAGAGGCACCTATATTATTAGTCAACACCCTTGGCAAAAGTATAGAAAGCCCACATTCACTTGTTAAAATCTATAATTAATGATGTACGTAACAGCAACCCCTTTTGGGAAATCATTATAACAGGTGATTTTAATTCAAACTTAATCAACACACCGGAAGAGGAGGAGATACTAGCAGCAGATAACGAGTTCTGGGATGTGCAACCTCAATACCAGCTTAAGTCGGATTGTTCCGACCTAGTAGGACAACAACTGGTGATAACCTTGGAATATCTGGGGTTGAGAGTAATAAATGGTAGGACACCAGAAGACTACCCTCCTAAGAATATTCACCTGGGAGGGAAGTCGCAATCAAGGCTCGATTATACAGCAATATCACTACCATTATTGCCCTTCCTCTCCCGGTTCTCAATTGAATTCACTACCAAAAGTGACCACTCATACCAACAAGTTCACTTCAATCTAAAGCTCCCAAAGCTTCAAAATAGTGAGATAATTGCAGAAAGCACGCTCTCAATCGACTTGAAATGACTGAAATGGTCAACAGAGAACATAGAGGAACTAAAGGTTAAAGTTCAGAGGATTAAAATAGAAAGTGAAACAAGTGAATGCAATAAGATACAAGACTGGGCAAGTTTCACTGACAAATTGACAACAATTATGTCTGTTAAATCCGAACCAGCCATGGAGCCGAAAATTACCATTTTAACATCAACCGAACTAATTAAACTTAAGAGAGAAAAAAGGAAAAACGTAAGGAGTCAAAAAGGAACTGACAGGTACTGCCTGGACTGGGAATTAATACGGAACCTGAAGAAAGAATATAAAAACAAAATTGTGGGAACATAAAAGATGACGGGAGGACAACTTCTGAGCCAAACTATTATACAGCACGAAGGAAACCAACCGAAACGCATTTTGGGGAATAATAAATGTTCTAAAGCGGCCCGCTAACCCAACCGCCTCAAGTGTGTAAAGAAAAGGATTGGGCCTCACTATTAATAAAGAGATTTACAGACACTGAACAGTCAAATTACTCGCTATGGAGAGAGAAAGAGCAAGAAATCACTAAGGAACAAGAGGAACAAAAGAACCATGACAGGATTGTTATACAAAACATAAATAGTACACCAACTTGTAACCAACCAGAATCGCAAAACACAGATGCCGCACAAGGGCTTCAACGACAAAGACGTCAAAAAAGTCATCTTGAAGGGTCGGGGAAATGGGGCCCCTGGTCCGAATGGTATCCCCCCCCCCCCAACAATCTTCAAATTAGCGCCGACTTCTAGAGTGGAAGACTGAAAAACCTATTCGAAGAAGTGGAGAAAGAAAAGCAAATTCCCCCAAGCTGGCAAGGATCGGTAATCACACCGATCTTCAAAGGAGGCAATAGAATGTCCGCATCCAAATAAAGGTTAATAGCACTTCTGGATGTGGACGCAAATTATAACGCTTCATTACTACTGGAAGATCTGACTATTTGGTCTGACACTTTAAAACTGATACCACCCAATCAAACAGGGTTCAGAAAAGGGTGTCGGACAATTACAAATATCCTGTCGCTTTCGCTTCACCTCTGTTTTGTCGACTTAAAGGTGGCATTTGACAGCGTGGACCGTGATATCTTATGAGGGAAACTGCGTAAGTGGAACAACCCGCAAAAAGCACTCAGAGGATTACTGCTTCTATATTATAATACGCGGATAAGAGTAAAGATAGGAGATGGTTCAAGGCTATCGAGAAAGGTTATAACCACCAAGCGGCTGAAACAAGGATGTGTTCTGGCCACGCATCGCTTTAACCTTTTTACGGCAGACCTGGCACCAAAACTCAATACGATCACATCTCATCCACCCAAATTTGCTGCCCTATCATTATCACACGTATCATACGCAGATGATGTCGTACTGATGAGCCTAACTAAGATCGATCTACAAAGATTACAGGTTGGAATACTGGAACATATAGCCGAACACAGGCAGAGATAAACACAATGAAAAGCAAAATATTGTTGATCAGTAGACATCGGACAGCCAAATAAGTACCTGGGTTTCTACATTAACAACAGGCATAATCACCAGTAGTAAAAAGCACACATGACCCAGAGGTCAAACGCCTTATCATTCGCCTTTAGGTCCCTAGCAAGGGTCCCTCATTTAAACCCTTATTAGCAGTAATAAAACATAATTGCTACCAACACTATCATATGGCAGTGCGGCACTACACGGGAAACACGCTGACCTGCTAAACAAATCCCAAGTTTCGATTTATAAAAGACTTTTTCAAATTAATCAGGCCACATCTCCAGCGCAGGTGAGGCTAGAATTTGGGGTAACCAACGAAACGCTGGTGAGAATATATGCAACCATTAAACAATGGAATGGCCTGAAGCAAAACGCAGTCGAATCGGAACTGACTAAGGCACTGTGGGAGGAATTAGAGTACGACGGAAAATCTCCATACAATCAATATTTTAAAAAAGTATTATCGGAAACATGTACACGTGAGCTTTGGGAAACCAACTTGTCTTATTCATCTTTCAAGCAAGCTATAAATAAATCAGCAAAATCTCACTCTTTCTACTCGATAAAAATATCCCCAGTATGAGAAAACACGCTTGGATGGTAATTACCAATTATAAGACACTTACACCAGCTCCTTACATAAATATCACATTCTCAGCCTATCGGAATGTACAACTAATGTCCCTGCGCCTAGGCAAACTCCCGTCCATCGAGGATCAGCCGACATGGATCCACAAAGGGCCGAAAGAATGCAGATTATGCGGGAGTAGCAAAGAAAATTTCATTCATCTAGTTTGGGTTTGTCCTAAACTATCACAAGCATGAGCCACTTTTTTAAAACATGAGATGAACACCAGAGGTATAAGGACATGCAGATCCGCAATTACAGCAAGCTTGGATCCAACAGATATCTCACTGAGCTGTAAACTAATAAAGTTCCTCTCTGCACACGCGAATGTACAAAAAAATTAATCTTGAGTATTGCACCTTAAAATCAAATAAGACTGATTGGTGCTGAGCCAGAATGTTGTATACTAAAATAATGTAGAGCAGGGTATGGTCATCCAGAGAAACATTCTCTCTCGCACAGTCAATTAAGTGTTAATTAATGCTTGGGTGTAATTAGCTGTCAATTATGAACTTTTGAAAACCTTAGTATATTATTAAGAGATTATTTAATTGATTTATGACATCTTATGTAGAGCTGACAATTGTCAAAACTAAAAAAAAATTATGCTTTTTTATGATTTATATAAAATAATTTTTTACTGCAGTTCTTTTTTAAATGTATTAAAAAGTGTATTTTTGTGGTTTTAATTAACTTAAACAATAAGAATTCTTCTTTTTCTTGTCAGGATGAATCACAAAATTAACCTGGGCTTAACTCTCTGGTAGCATGGCACAAAGCAGTTAGGCTTAACTTAGACACAATGTGTAAAGTGTTTAAGCAGCACTCAAACAGCAATAACGCGAAATCACAAGAAAAATCCCAAACCTGGTTAGTAAATTTGAGCAAAAGCTAATAAACAATATGACATGAAAAAGACAAAAATCTGATCAGTACACCTGGAGATAATAATTTTTTAAGTTTCAGGTGAAAGATACTCCTGAAAGCACAAAGAGCCACTTGAGGCGAACTGGTCGTAATGGACAGGAGGAACATGAGTGGGACCTTCTACATGTTGCCTTAAATCAACACTGCTCATCACGTCGACAAGAGCGGCTGTGTCAGGGTCATTTGGCGGCTCCAAGTAAAAATTAAAGTCCCCAAGAGAAGTAAATGAATCCGAGCAGAGCCATCCTCTAACAGGATTCCAACCGAAGTTGGAAAAGTATTCCTATGTCCTGGTGATCTATGCAATAGAATGTCCTTAAAGGAGTGGTGATGGGAAAGACAGAAAACAAAGGAAAGTGCTTCGCAAGCCGAGATGGATGCTGTGTGAAAGGCAGCATTTAATGAGTTACATTACGTATGATGACTTAGAAGGACCCCTTTATAGGGAAGACAGAAGAGTTACTATTAGCGCCAAAGCAGGATGAATAATGAAATCAAAAAATCTCAAATACATGGGGCGAGAACCAATGTGAAACATTGGGAAGATTATGTTTATTTGGTTGCCACATGATGCCTTAGTTATGTGGGAAAGGGTAGGTGTGCCAGAAGGATGCTGTTTTTTTGAAGTTTTTACTTTGAAACTCCATAAAATATGTTTTAAAAACAAATCTAAGATCACATTTCACAATGTTATCTTCTTGGGGTGTGAAGTGTCCTTTGAGAGGAAACGAACAGCATCCGATTAACTGTTTGAACTTGAAGTCTTATGGGATTCTTCTATTTTGTGCAGATATATCTGCCACTTTACACACAAAACTTCACCCTCATTTTCAGAAGCAGAATCAAGAACAGAACACACCACAAGACAATCCTGAAGTTTAATATTTACAAACTAGAAATAATAAATTGAATGTAGTAAAACGGGTTCTCAGTGAATCAGAGTAGATATATGCCCTCTATAGGAAACAGTAGACAACGCCCATAGCGTACAGATCACTTCTCTATCACAAAGGAGAGCGCCACAGACCAAGGAAACATATCACTATGTCACCAATATCCACTTTGGAAGCTGCCACAAAGATGAGCACCTCTAATTATGAAGCGTTGCACATGGGGTGGAGCAGCGAGACTTCAAGCAACCTACAGCAGACAATCAGATTCAATTTAACTCTTCCTTCAGAAACCTGGAGTTTTTCCAATACCAACAATCTTTTCCAAATACCACACCCATACTGCGCTTGCCCACTGTTTGTTAATACACAGACGGGTCGATCCAGCCCACAATAGGCACCAAGCATGCATAATATGCTGCTGACACAGAGGTTCAGGGTAGGTTCAAGGGCTCTGAACTTAAGCCCTAACAGACATCCTAAACAATTAGAACACGTCACGTCCCAATTAGTCAAGTACAAGAATTATTACTGGCCCTACATAAAGCGGATTGTCAAATTCACACTCGTTTCAGATTCAGCCATCTGGGTTCAGCGAGTTAATGCAGAAATTGGCAGCAAACTCTTTACAGAGTCTCCTAGAGACAGTCAACTAAACAAAAGTAGCTTGAAGAAAAGGGTACACTATTGCAGAACAGTCTATCCCAAACTCGTGCAATATACTATGGCATGGTACAGCAGAATTAAGGTTCACACGCTAAAGGGAAGAGTCGCGGTTGAAGGCGGCAAAGGCAGCAGTTACAACGGCAGATGCAGCCACAACTAGGTTGCCAACAAAAATGGGTCCAGACATCGGCATCAGCAATACAGGCATCCGTAAAGGCACAGAATCAACCAAAAGCATTAGCAATTACATATACACATCCTGCCGAACCTGAGAGCTAACCAACCATTTCTATCCCTGGAGTCATTGACCAATATATGCAGCAGACAGAGAGCATCTCTCATGAAACAAGCATTTACAATGCAATGGTCTCGGCATCATTAAAGGTAGAGCTATTGGCATTGCTCATGACATTTTTTTTTCTTTAAATCATAAATAAATGGCATTGTCATTTACATTGTCAATACACACCACTCTGCACTCAACTGCACTCACCTGCACTGCACTCAACTGCACTCACCAGCACTGCACTGCACTCACCTGCACTCACCTGCACTGCACTCAACTGCACTCACCTGCACTGCACTGCACTCAACTGCACTCACCTGCACTGCACTCACCTGCACTGCACTGCACTCACCTGCACTGCACTGCACTCACCTGCACTGCACTGCACTCACCTGCACTGCACTCACCTGCACTGCACTCACCTGCACTGCACTGCACTCACCTGCACTGCACTCACCTGCACTGCACTGCACTCACCTGCACTGCACTCACCTGCACTGCACTCACCTGCACTGCACTGCACTCACCTGCACTCACCTGCACTGCACTCACTTGCACTGCACTCACCTGCACTCACCTGCACTGCACTCACCTGCACTGCACTCACCTGCACTGCACTGCACTCACCTGCACTGCACTGCACTCACCTGCACTTCACAGCACTCACCTGCACTGCACTGCACTCACCTGCTCTGCACTCACCTGCACTGCACTGACCTGCACTGCACTGCACTGACCTGCACTGCACTGACCTGCACTCACCTGCACTGCACTCACCTGCACTGCACTGCACTCACCTGCACTGCACTGCACTCACCTGCACTTCACAGCACTCACCTGCACTGCACTGCACTCACCTGCACTGCACTCACCTGCACTGCACTGAACTGCACTGACCTGCACTGCACTGACCTGCACTCACCTGCACTGCACTCACCTGCACTGCACTGCACTCACTTGCACTGCACTGCACTGCACTCACCTGCACTGCACTGACCTGCACTCACCTGCACTGCACTCATCTGCACTGCACTGCACTCACCTGCACTGCACTCGCCTGCACTGCACTCACCTGCACTGCACTCAACCTGCACTGCACTGCACTCAACCTGCACTGCACTCACCTGCACTGCACTCACCTGCACTGCACTGCACTCACCTGCACTGTACTCACCTGCACTGCACTCATCTGCACTGCACTGCACTCACCTGCACTGCACTCACCTGCACTGCACGCACTGCACTGCACTCGCCTGTACTGCACTCAACCTGCACTGCACTCAACCTGCACTGCACTGCACTCACCTGCACTGCACTCACCTGCACTGCACTCACCTGCACTGCACTCACCTGCACTGCACTCATCTGCACTGCACTCACCTGCACTGCACGCACTGCACTCACCTGCACTGCACTCACCTGCACTGCACGCACTGCACTCACCTGCACTGCACTCACCTGCACTGCACTCACCTGCACTCCACTGCACTGCACTCACCTGCACTGCACTCACCTGCACTGTACTCACCTGCACTGCACTCACCTGCACTGCGCTCACCTGCACTGCACTCACCTGCACTGCACTACACTCACCTGCACTGAACTCACCTGCACTGCACTCACATGCACTGCACTGCACTCACCTGCACTGCACTCACCTGCACTGCACTCACCTGCACTCACCTGCACTGCACTGCACTCACCTGCACTGCACTGCACTCACCTGCACTGCACTGCACTCACCTGCACTGACCTGCACTGCACTGACCTGCACTGCACTCACCTGCACTGCACTCACCTGCACTGCGCTCACCTGCACTGCGCTCACCTGCACTGCACTCACCTGCACTGCACTGCACTCACCTCCACTGCACTCACCTGCACTGCACTACACTCACCTGCATTGAACTCACCTGCACTGCACTCACATGCACTGCACTGCACTCACCTGCACTGCACTCACCTGCACTGCACTCACCTGCACTGCACTCACCTGCACTGCACTGCACTCACCTGCACTGCACTGCACTCACCTGCACTGCACTGCACTCACCTGCACTGCACTCACCTGCACTGACCTGCACTGCACTGACCTGCACTGCACTGACCTGCACTGCACTCACCTGCACTGCACTCACCAGCACTGCGCTCACCTGCACTGCACTCACCTGCACTGCACTCACCTGCACTGCACTCACCTGCACTGCACTGCACTCACCTGCACTGCACTGCACTCACCTGCACTGCACTCACCTGCACTGCACTCACCTGCACTGCACTCATCTGCACTGCACTCACCTGCACTGCACTGCACTCCACTGCACTGCACTCCACTGCACTGCACTCACCTGCACTGCACTCACCTGCACTGCACTGCACTCACCTGCACTGCACTCACCTGCACTGCACTCACTTGCACTCACCTGCACTGCACTCACCTGCACTGCACTCACCTGCACTGCACTGCACTCACCTGCACTGCACTCACCTGCACTGCACTCACCTGCACTGCACTGCACTCACCTGCACTGCACTCATCTGCACTGCACTCACCTGCACTGCACTCACCTGCACTGCACTGCACTCCACTGCACTGCACTCACCTGCACTGCACTGCACTCACCTGCACTGCACTGCACTGCACTCGCCTGCACTGCACTCACCTGCACTCGCCCGCACTCCACTGCACTGCACTGCACTCACCTGCACTGCACTGCACTCACCTGCACTGCACTGCACTCACCTGCACATCACTGCACTGCACTCACCTGCACTGCACTGCACTCGCCTGCACTCGCCTGCACTGCACTCACCTGCACTCGCCCGCACTCCACTGCACTGCACTGCACTCACCTGCACTGCACTCACCTGCACTGCACTGCACTCACCAGCACTGCACTCACCTGCACTCCACTGCACATACCTGCACTGCACTGCACTCGCCTGCACTCCACTGCACTCACCTGCACTGCACTGCACTCACCTGCACTGCACTGCACTCGCCTGCACTGCACTCACCTGCACTGCACTCACCTGCACTGCACTGCACTCACCTGCACTGCACTCACCTGCACTGCACTGCACTCACCTGCACTGCACTCACCTGCACTGCACTCACCTGCACTGCACTCACCTGCACTGCACTCACCTGCACTGCACGCACTGCACTCACCTGCACTGCACTCACCTGCACTGCACTCACCTGCACTGCACTCACCTGCACTCCACTGCACTCACCTGCACTGCACTCACCTGCACTCCACTGCACTCACCTGCACTGCACTCACCTGCACTGCACTGCACTCACCTCCACTGCACTCACCTGCACTGCACTCACCTGCACTGCACTCACCTGCACTCCACTGCACATACCTGCACTGCACTGCACTCACCTGCACTCCACTGCACATACCTGCACTGCACTGCACTCACCTGCACTGCACTGCACTCGCCTGCACTCGCCTGCACTGCACTCACCTGCACTCGCCCGCACTCCACTGCACTGCACTGCACTCACCTGCACTGCACTCACCTGCACTGCACTCACCTGCACTCCACTGCACATACCTGCACTGCACTGCACTCGCCTGCACTCCACTGCACTGCACTCACCTGCACTGCACTGCACTCACCTGCACTGCACTGCACTCACCTGCACTGCACTGCACTCACCTGCACTGCACTCACCTGCACTGCACTCACCTGCACTGCACTGCACTCACCTGCACTGCACTGCACTCGCCTGCACTGCACTGCACATACCTGCACTGCACTGCACATACCTGCACTGCACTGCACTCGCCTGCACTGCACTCACCTGCACTGCACTGCACTCACCTGCACTGCACTCACCTGCACTGCACTCACCTGCACTGCACTCACCTGCACTGCCCTCACCTGCACTGCCCTGCACATACCTGCACTGCCCTGCACATACCTGCACATACCTGCACTGCCCTGCACATACCTGCACTGCACTGCACATACCTGCACTGCACTGCACATACCTGCACTCTGCACTCACTACTCTGCACTCACTACTCTGCACTCACTACTCTGCACTCACTACTCTGCACTCACTACTCTGCACTCACTACTCTGCACTCACTACTCTGCACTCACTACTCTGCACTCTGCACTCACTACTCTGCACTCTGCACTCACTACTCTGCACTCTGCACTCACTACTCACTACTCTGCACTCACTACTCTGCACTCACTACTCTGCACTCACTACTCACTACTC
The DNA here is from genome assembly GCF_964261635.1 of Lissotriton helveticus. Lineage (NCBI taxonomy): Eukaryota > Metazoa > Chordata > Amphibia > Caudata > Salamandridae > Lissotriton > Lissotriton helveticus. The sequence goes on along the minus strand of NC_136067.1, from coordinate 144,645,060 downwards.
TGCACTCACTACTCACTACTCTGCACTCACTACTCACTACTCTGCACTCACTACTCTGCACTCCCTACTCACTACTCTGCACTCACTACTCTGCACTCACTACTCTGCACTCACTACTCTGCACTCACTACTCTGCACTCACTACTCTGCACTCACTACTCAGCACTCACTACTCTGCACTCTGCACTCACTACTCTGCACTCTGCACTCTGCACTCACTACTCTGCACTCTGCACTCACTACTCTGCACTCTGCACTCACTACTCTGCACTCTGCACTCACTACTCTGCACTCTGCACTCACTACTCACTACTCTGCACTCACTACTCTGCACTCACTACTCACTACTCTGCACTCACTACTCTGCACTCACTACTCTGCACTCACTACTCTGCACTCACTACTCACTACTCTGCACTCACTACTCACTACTCTGCACTCACTACTCACTACTCTGTACTCTGCACTCTGCACTCACTACGCTGCACTCACTACTCACTACTCTGCACTCACTACTCACTAATCTGCACTCACTACTCACTACTCTGCACTCACTACTCACTACTCTGCACTCACTACTCACTACTCACTACTCTGCACTCACTACTCTGCACTCACTACTCACTACTCTGCACTCACTACTCACTACTCTGCACTCACTACTCACTACTCTGCACTCACTACTCTGCACTCTGCACTCACTACTCTGCACTCACTACTCTGCACTCACTACTCACTACTCTGCACTCACTACTCACTACTCTGCACTCACTACTCACTAATCTGCACTCACTACTCACTACTCTGCACTCACTACTCACTACTCTGCACTCACTACTCACTACTCACTACTCTGCACTCACTACTCTGCACTCACTACTCACTACTCTGCACTCACTACTCACTACTCTGCACTCACTACTCACTACTCTGCACTCACTACTCTGCACTCTGCACTCACTACTCTGCACTCACTACTCTGCACTCACTACTCACTACTCTGCACTCACTACTCACTACTCTGCACTCACTACTCACTACTCTGCACTCACTACTCACTAATCTGCACTCACTACTCACTACTCTGCACTCACTACTCACTACTCTGCACTCACTACTCACTACTCTGCACTCACTACTCACTACTCACTACTCTGCACTCACTACTCTGCACTCACTACTCACTACTCTGCACTCACTACTCACTACTCTGCACTCACTACTCACTACTCTGCACTCACTACTCTGCACTCTGCACTCACTACTCTGCACTCACTACTCTGCACTCACTACTCACTACTCTGCACTCACTACTCACTACTCTGCACTCACTACTCACTACTCTGCACTCACTACTCACTACTCACTACTCACTAATCTGCACTCACTACTCTGCACTCACTACTCTGCACTCACTACTCTGCACTCACTACTCTGCACTCACTACTCTGCACTCACTACTCTGCACTCACTACTCACTACTCTGCACTCACTACTCACTACTCTGTGCACTCACTACTCTGTGCACTCACTACTCTGCGCACTCACTACTCTGCGCACTCACTACTCTGCGCACTCACTACTCTGCGCACTCACTACTCTGCGCACTCACTACTCTGCACTCACTACTCTGCACTCACTACTCTGCACTCTGCACTCACTACTCTGCACTCTGCACTCACTACTCACTACTCTGCACTCACTACTCACTACTCTGCACTCACTACTCACTACTCTGCACTCACTACTCTGCACTCACTACTCACTACTCTGCACTCACTACTCTGCACTCACTACTCACTACTCTGCACTCACTACTCACTACTCTGCACTCACTACTCACTACTCTGCACTCACTACTCTGCACTCACTACTCTGCACTCACTACTCTGCACTCACTACTCTGCACTCACTACTCTGCACTCTGCACTCACTACTCTGCACTCTGCACTCACTACTCTGCACTCTGCACTCACTACTCTGCACTCTGCACTCACTACTCTGCACTCTGCACTCACTACTCTGCACTCTGCACTCAGTACTCTGCACTCTGCACTCACTACTCTGCACTCTGCACTCACTACTCACTACTCTGCACTCACTACTCTGCACTCACTACTCACTACTCTGCACTCACTACTCTGCACTCACTACTCTGCACTCACTACTCTGCACTCACTACTCACTACTCTGCACTCACTACTCACTACTCTGCACTCACTACTCTGCACTCTGCACTCACTACTCTGCACTCACTACTCTGCACTCACTACTCACTACTCTGCACTCACTACTCACTACTCACTAATCTGCACTCACTACTCACTACTCTGCACTCACTACTCACTACTCACTACTCTGCACTCACTACTCACTACTCTGCACTCACTACTCACTACTCTGCACTCACTACTCACTACTCTGCACTCACTACTCTGCACTCTGCACTCACTACTCTGCACTCACTACTCTGCACTCTGCACTCACTACTCACTACTCTGCACTCACTACTCACTACTCTGCACTCACTACTCACTACTCTGCACTCACTACTCTGCACTCACTACTCACTACTCTGCACTCACTACTCTGCACTCACTACTCACTACTCTGCACTCACTACTCACTACTCTGCACTCACTACTCACTACTCACTAATCTGCACTCACTACTCACTACTCTGCACTCACTACTCACTACTCTGCACTCACTACTCTGCACTCGCTACTCTGCACTCACTACTCTGCACTCACTACTCTGCACTCACTACTCACTACTCTGCACTCACTACTCACTACTCTGCACTCACTACTCACTAATCTGCACTCACTACTCACTAATCTGCACTCACTACTCACTACTCTGCACTCACTACTCACTACTCTGCACTTACTACTCACTACTCTGCACTCACTACTCTGCACTCACTACTCACTACTCTGCACTCACTACTCACTACTCTGCACTCACTACTCACTACTCTGCACTCACTACTCACTACTCTGCACTCACTACTCTGCACTCACTACTCTGTGCACTCACTACTCTGCGCACTCACTACTCTGCGCACTCACTACTCTGCACTCACTCCTCTGCACTCACTCCTCTGCACTCACTACTCTGCACACTCACTCTGCACTCACTACTCTGCACACTCTCTGCACACTCTCTCTGCCCACTCACTACTCTGCACTCACTACTCTGCACTCACTACTCTGCACTCACTACTCTGCACTCACTACTCTGCACTCACACTCTGCACTCACACTCTGCACTCACACTCTGCACTCACACTCTGCACTCACTACTCTGCACTCACTACTCTGCACTCACTACTCTGCACTCACTACTCTGCACTCACTACTCTGCACTCACTACTCTGCACTCACTACTCTGCACTCTGCACACTCACTCTGCACACCACTGATATCATGGAATCTTCCACCACACTTTCTAAAACTCTATAGTACGAAGCATAATAGGCACAGAACCAAAAGAAGGGTAGACATTGCTTAAAATAATCTTATTGTATTTATGAGAAGCAAAAGCGAGACTGTGAAATGTGCTGAATATCAGTTTGTTACGAATCAACAGAGTGGAGTTAGAGAACCAAGAAATAGTAATTTAGAATCCGGGTTAGAAGGAGTAGTAATCACAAGCTGAGGATCAACGGGCGCGAAACAGCGTGGTGGGCGCGCAGGAGACGCAGCGTGAGCGTGCACATCAGCTGAAGATCGCCGGAGAAGACATTGAGCCTGCCTGCTGCCTGTTGACTGACCCGCTGCAGAGGGAAAGAGCCCGGTGAGTGGGGGTAGAGGGGGAGGGGGGGGGCGGCAGAGAGGGAGTGGGCAGAGAGGGAGGGTGTGTGTGTGTGTGTGTGTGTGTGCGTGCGTGCGTGCGTGTGTCTGTCTGTGTGTGTCTGGTGTGTGCCTGCCTGCCTGCCTTTGTGTGTGCGCGTCCACAGACCCTGGTCGGCTCGTGCACCGCTCTGTACTCCCTTGCGAGCTTACTCGGCGACAATAGTTCTCGTTGCCGAGACCTAAAAAGTGTCTGAAAGGGTGGCTTCAGCCCACTCTAAAGTAGCTTCAATCTGAATATTGCTTCCGCAAGATTAATGGTGCCTGTTGATGCCAAAGCACACTAATGTGTATATTTCTATTTATAGGCTTAACTGAACTCAATGGCCCTTGTGCTGCTCACCTACTAGCCGCTAACCCTCTGGCTCACAAATCTATTGACGGACAACAGATAGGCGCAGGGAGCGCATACAATAATTTGTATTCACTCATTTTAAAAAGTATTGTAAATGCAAAAAACAGTTTAGCACATAGACACACGATATAATTGAGTTTTCCTCCAATTTGTTCACTATTGTGTCATTTCATATTATTGTCACATTGACCATCCAACTCTGGAAGAGTTCTTTCACATCATCGACTCTGTATTCTAAAGATGCTGTCCTGACAATGTATAACTGTCTTTCACAGGGTACAGCCAACACGCTTCACGGTTTTGACACCTCTTCTTCAGGGCTGTAATATATGATTCTTTCCTCCTATTGCACTATGTAATATTTCAGGCGTGCTGCTCAAAAAGAAGCGCTCATACGTGTAAGCACATCCATAGTTGTAGTAACCTTCGAGGGATCTTTCTTAGACCAACAGCCTAAATAAAGCACTCCCGAGTTTCATAATCCACAACCAAGTGTTTACTTATTAAGTCGCATAAAACAAAGAGCTTCAAATTAAAATCCACGGCACACCTCCAAGACACCCACTCAATTGCACAGTTCTCCACATCTCAGCAATCCAGTTTATCATTGTGCCGCATCAGTACCATCATTTCGAGCAGTTAATGTCATCAATATGCAAACCTCTGATGGTGGATTGTCAGACTGTGGAGAGCTTTATCTGGGCAGTCACATTTAAAATACAGACTGCAGGAGTGACTTATAACATTCTATATGTATATAGAGAGAGAGATGCAGATAAAAAAGGAATTGAAGGTGAATAAGGACTCCCACTCCCTGCCTTCTGGAACTTTATACTTAGTATCAAGCCCCTCTTTATATTCTGCAAGGACTGAGACCTCAAAACAGATCTGGAATGTTTTTATTAAAAGTCCCAAATGCCAGGACTGCTCCTAGAGGGACTGGACACAACCTTCAGAAAAGTGTGCAAAAGTGTGGCCCAGTAGTGCATTTTACAGTATATTTTTTCTAATACACTGGCTGAAAATTAAACTTTTCCTGGGGAGTTCTGAAAAACACGCATGAGAAATATTTCAATATTTTCATAAGGTCCTCAATTAGCCTGATCCTCTCTGGGGTTTGAGGTGGTTCATCTCCCAGGGAAGCAACAGTGGCAGCTAGTGAACTATTACATTTGGGGAAGGTTGACACATATTGCTAATAATTACAATATGTCTTGACAGCTAGAAAGATTATTCAATATGCTGGAGGGATGGTTGTGTACCTACATTCTTTGATTGTAAGAATGGCACTTTATGTTGTATTGAAATGTATATAATGAAAAAATAAAGTTTGTTTTTTTAATTGGGGGGGAGGGGGGGGGAGTACAATTTTAGCAACCTCCACACACTTTTTTTTTAACTGCCAGCATAGTACATTTCTGAGCACAATTGTCAATTCAATGGGCTAATAAATCGTGTTCTAAAGACAGCAATGATTTTGTTCCTGTATAATGCTGCAGTAAAGTTGTGTTGTGCAGACCGCTCACCCTGAAGGGTGTTGTGAGATCACCTCCTCCCAATACAACATTTTAAGAAAGGGGGAGACAATGGTGCATGTTACAGTCTTCTTTCCCCCAAACATGGCAAAAAGGCTATGGGATTAACAGGCTCTTCAAGTAGCCTGGGTATGCAGTTTGACATGGCATCCCACATATTATACACCCACCACATTCCTCACTTCCACCTTATACCTCTTAAGCCCCTTCCAAGTGGATTTCCAGTCTATTATTGTGACTGAGAATCTTCTAGGAGGTAAAAGGATAGACAAACAAAAATAACACAGATCTCATAGTCTCAGTTAGCAGACAGTGTTATACCGCAGGCCAGACAGATCACACATGGTCAGACACAGGCGCTTCAGCTCAGGTTACAAAGACGTCACTCACACCTTCAGACAGCAGATTCATCTACAAAGTTACACCAACTGTATGAGCTGTGCCTCCATCCACCTGCAGCGATGACAATGTCATAAAACCTTTATCAGGGTAGATGATCGACTGTCTCCACAAGCCAGAGCAGACCAGAGAATTAAACCCAGGGATAATTGTCCTTTAATTCAGTAGGCATTATCATTGAAATATCAGATCAAATATATTATGAAAAACAGTAATTTGGTTCCAGACATCAGTTTTGCATTCACTGAAAAGCCATGTTTCAAAATACTAGAATTTTGTTCTGGGAAAATACACTTAATTACCCCGAAAGTCTGTTATTTTCATAATAACTTTTTGTCCTAAAAATAACTTGTTTAGTAAATCCACAACGTTAGACCATAAACAGCAGCTTGGCATGCTCATCAAGTACTCGCATGAGCTACTTACTGTCCAGGTGGAAAGAATCTGCCACACATGCCAGTTTATCAGAACAATGTGGCAGAGATGACCATCATATGCTGCTAAGTCAGAGATGAGCCCCCTCTACCCACGAAATGCCCATGAAAAACACTTTATGCTTAAAATTAAATAAAGCCTATGATGTTCAGCATAAACCTACTTATGCCAAGGCAATATCACGTCAGCAATGCCACCAATATGCCAAGAACGGCCACCTCAAGCCAGGGTCACCACCACGCACAGTGTGTCCATAATTTGCCATGGAAACCCACCTTATCCCAGGGAAGACGGGGATATGGAGCCAGAAGGCAATACAACCATTGATGGTCAGAGGAGGATGCATTTATATAAATGCTAGGGTGTGGGACCCCCACATACAAAGCTGCAGAGGCATCTGTGTGTGCAAGCACACATACTTGGAACACATATAGACAAGACATCTACACCCACATAAATATGCAAGCACACACATCCATGTATACTTCACCGTCGCCCATTGTCTCCTCACCAGTGAACTCACAAACCTAGATGCGCAGTCCATAACCACTTGTCCAATCCCTGCTCTTTTGGTGAGATGCCAGGTGGCGAGGCCAGAAGTAACTGGCCAGAAGTAAGGTCTGGGGTACTCGACTGCCCGGCCACTAACGCAACAACAGCGGCAGGGTGCGTGGCGGAAGTGCCGGTCTGGAAGGCTGACGACCCGGCCCTACTGGATTGTGAAGGCGATTTTCACCCACCGTCGCAGCAATGATTGGACTCGATTTGCTGCTTTCCCCTGCTTATCGGAGCAACGGCCCCCCCTCCAGCTGGTCATTATGTGTGTGGGCGCCCTGAGAAGATTGTGTCGATCCCGATGGCGGTGAGTGTCTCCTGCTGCCCATGCTGGGATTGTTTGCCTGCTGATTGATTAGCTACACTACCTTTTCCCAGTCGGATACCTTGATCCACCTACACCTGTGACGGAGAGATTGAGTGCATTTGTAATTTAAACTGGGCGGGCCTGGGTCGAGTATTGTGATGCTATTTCAGTGCAATCCGGTGCGGGACTCTCTACCTCTGGCTCGCCCCAACTTCTTCCCGGCCTCTTGTCTATACTGCGGCCCTCTCTCAGGCTGTCTGGCCTGCCACCCGTCCGGCTGCCGCTTTGGGGGCCTCTGCCACTTCCGTTTTGCCCTGTGGTCCTGCAACATGAGTCGGATCTCCTGGATCACTCCCCCCTCCCCCCCCTGCAGCATGGCACCAATGGCTCCAGTGCTCTGAATGTGCTGCTCATGGCTCCCGGAGGCCACACATCTTCCAGGGTGGTTGTATCCACACACAACCCACCGGCTGCCGTGGCAGCGCCTCACGGCCAACGCGTGATCGCAACAACACCTTCACCACCTTGCGCTCTCTGACGCCCACCGTGCCGGATGACTACAAGCTCTCCTAGATGGCGACGTGCCTGCGGCTGGCCTCCAGCGTCATCTCTCACCTGGGCTCCCACCTTCTCTCCTGGACTTATTGACTTTTGTTCTGTCCTGACCGACACTTGGCTGCTGTTTTCGGACAGTTTCTCTGGACTCTAGCCCTCCTACCATGTCCTCGGCCTTAACCCTTTTCCCCGTGGATGATCCTCAAATGTTTCCTCCCTTTTGTGCTTCCCCTTCTCTCCATACCCTTGCATCCCTCCCACCCTCCCTTTGTGCTGTGACAGCATCCACACTTATGGAACTCTGCTCTTTGACTTATTGTAATAACTCTAATTAATGGTATTTGCTTTAGACCTGGCACCATATACCATTACTATGTGATTTAGAGATTATTCAGTCATATCCCCTCCCTATGTATATAGAGATAACTCTAATCACTAGTGTATGCAGTAGACCTTTGTATTTTCTACCACTCTTATGTGACCATTAGAGTATTTCCGGTCATATCCCTTCCTATGTATATAGAGATAACTCTAATGTCTAGTCTCAATGTGACTTTTAGAGTATATCCATGTGTATCCCTTCACTATGTATATAGAGATAACTCTAACGACTAGTCGCCTATGAGACTGTTAGAGTATATCCATGTGTATCCCTTCCCTATGTATATAGAGATAACTCTAATCACTTGAACATGCAGTAGTCCGCTTTGTTCTTTTCCATTCCTATGTGATTTTTAGAGTATATCCAGTTTTACCCCTTCCCTATATATATAGAGATAACTCTAATCACTAGTTTATGCAGGAGTCCGCTTTGCTCTCTAACATTCCTATGTGACTCTTAGAGTATATCCATGTGTATCCCCTCCCTAAGTAGATAGAGATATCACTAGTATATGCCTAGAGTTTATCCTTTTGCACCTTCTCCTTGTGTGACTATCTCTTGTACATTTGCAAATTTTTCTGCTGTACCTGTTTTATAACGCATGTAATCCTAAGTATAGCCAGGTGTATCCCTTCCCCCGTGTGAAGAGATAACCCTATTCACTAGAACAAAAAGAAATGTGTTCCTTATGTAACGTAACTGATTCTATGTAAAGTGCTTTGATAACATGTAACGGAACTGGTGCTATGTAAAGCGCTCTGATAACCTAATCGGTTCAAGTTCGCGCTATATAAAACTCTAAAAATAAATAAATAAATAAATAAATAAGGAACCTCCTGGATGCTTTACAGTGATATGCTAATGTGTTGCAGTCCCACACTGTCAGTATCAGGGAGGTATGTTAGTAAGAGTCTTCCTGTAACAGTGCAAGCATATATTTGTACATCTATGGAGGCCAAATGGCTTACACAGAGTTCAAGCAAAAAGAACAAATGATGAACGCAATGCTGAACAAAACATTCACCCCCCCCAGTCACAGATCTAGATTTAATGCATCGTTTTTTGCTCACCACTCCACCCAAGTTTTGATCCAGCCATATGCAAATCAGTCTTGACACTGCTCCCCATGGAAACAGTCCAGCCCGAACTGCCAGGCCAGGTCCTCTCTCGGATCGGAAATAAGGATCTATCCCCCATAGCCTTTTCAATCCAACTAATAGACTCACATGTCCACCAATCAAATACTAATCCACCACTAATCTTTTTTGGTCTTTGGATTAGCGTGCTATTCGCAGAAAAGCGCTTTTGCGCCTCGTCAGGGATAGTAAGAGCTATATAAATACAATACAATACTATACAATCGAGGTATCACGCCTCATCAGGCAGGCTAGCTTGAACCCAGTGGCACAGTGAGCACAAGATCCATGTCTGGCCATACCCTTCCCACTTAGGGTGACAAAATCAAAAAGAACAAATAATGGACAGAATTCTGAACAATTAAAACATTCACCTTCAGTCACAGATCTGAGTTTGATCCATAATTTTTTTGCTCACCACGCCACCCCAGTTTGCAACCAGCCATATGCAAATCAGTCATGACTCTGCTCCCAAGGGGAACAATCCACCCCGAACTGCCAGGCCAATTCCTCCGTGTACCAGAAACAAGCATCCTGGGACTGGTTTCGGAGTATCACCCCTCAGCAGCCAGGCTAGCTTGAATCCAGTGTAACAGTGAGCACCGTACGCACATCTGGGCTTACCCGTCCCACTTAGGGTGACAAAAGCAAAAAGAACAATTGATGGACAGAATACTGAACAAATCAAACATTCACCTCCAGTCACTAATCTGGGTTTCATTCATTGCTTTTTGCTCACTACGCCACCCCAGTTTGGAGCCAACCTTATGCAAGGAACGGTCAAGACTGATTTGCACATGGCTGGGTCAAAACTAGAATTGCGTGGTGAGCAAAAAAACGATGAGGCTAAGATCTCAGTACTGTAGACAAATAATCAACTTTCTGGATCCAAGTTCTTCCAATTAAAACACATCACCCTGAAGATCATCATTACGCAACGGGGAACAGCTTGTGGACACCAGCTACCCACTTGTAGCTGCTGTTTACTACAATACACGTGCAGTGCGGATGTATGCAAGCTAATCTGTGACATGTACAGTGGAACAAAAGACCCTTCATAGTATGCAAAAAGGATGTAAGGGCATCAGAGGAAGGTTCTCAAATCCGTTTTATTTTATTGCCAGTGAGACTCCCCAGCAGCCGGGGCACGTGCAAGTAAGAGTGGTGAGGCTGGGTGGGGGGGCTGGGATATTCGACAGACAAAGCAGAGGGAAAAGCAATTATTTATTTAATTTTCCCTTGTGGTCGTCTGTCAAATCACAACCCCATTCACACACACCCTCTCCCCCCCCACCCGGCCCCACCGCTCTTTCCTGTACAGGCTGCTGCTGCTACCCAGTTGGTAGAAGAAAATGTCAAGATCTTGATCAGCAAGAGGGTCGGGCCTCATTTGTATAGGATTATGCCTCATGGAACTGTGGTCCACCACCAGCATCAAATACCAATTCTGTGTTATTATGCCAGCAGTGGAAGGGCCTACACTGTGCTAAAGCCGATCACCTTTACCCTTGACGGCTTTCGAATGGTGTGCATGGAGGTGTTGAAGATTATCAAGGGATTCCCTCCACTGGTTTCATCAGTTACACCACACAAACCCCTCCTGCACCTCTGGAGCACTCAGCTGAACGTCACTTTTCGCAGTCTTCTCTGGCAAGGCATTGCTATCGGGGGTGTAGGGGAAACTTACTGTCCACCTTGCTCGACAGCCAAAACAATCCCTCATTAGATGCCAATAACAAATCAAATTTGAGGTTATAGTCCCAGAACATCAGAATCAAAATATTGTCTGAGATAAAAACTGTGTCTTAAATGTGGTATCTCCCCTCTTGGAGTTAGAAGTCGAAAATCTACAGTGAGATATTTCTGTAAACGATACAGGCACAAAACTCCTGTCTGAAGGTATTTTTGCTAACAATACATTGGCACGCAACACATCTGACATTATGATTATCAATCTGTGATACTTGAAAATCAATGAAATATGCTGATCAGATACAGAATTTTTCGACAGTGACCCAGAGATAAACAAATGTAACTTAGTACCAACAAAGTCAGTTGCTTAGCACAAAGCAGAAATACAGGTGTCATGGAAAGTTAAATACCATTGTGTACTGATTGCATTGATTTCAAAAACACAAACCCCCAACAGCATTCTCCGTCTCCTGCTGTAACACCCTCCACCCTGAGTGCAACATCATATCCCACTGTCCTCATTTGCTGCCATGTGCCCCCATTACTGACATGGTGCTCAGTTGCTTTGTAGCTGCATTCGCACTACAGAAATCCAGAAACATAAAATATGAACAAAGTTGTTAACATCTCATTAACTCTACTCAATGCAAGTAAGAAAAGAGGTAGGTAAAGAGGATCAAAATATGAAGTACAAGCATTTTTGAAACCACACAAATGTAAAGAAAATACCCACCCGGATTTAAGGTCTGTAATTCGTAAACAGTTGGTTGAGTCCAGTCCTACTTTTCCATTTCGGACCACGGTGGAAATGAAGGGTGAGAGTGCTGGAGAAATTCGACTCAAGGTAGCTTCGGGAGACATTTTATCTCAATGTTCCGAGTCGTCTCTTAAAGTAGAAGCAGATACCCTGAAAAGGAAACCAGGGACATTGAATCCATGCCTTCGGTGAGTGAACAGATCAACGTATGTATATATTTTCATGAACTCTGATATATATATGGAACAAAGTCTTGTGCAAGGCGTTAGACACTGTAGATAAGATACACTAGGGGGCATTTGCGTCACTGTGCAGTGCTCAAGGTGAATAGTATTGCTCATTTTGATATATTTTAGGATTCTGATATAGCGTAGGGTTTACTCCAAGGGGCAGTACGGCGCTTTAGAGAGAACACAAGAGAGAGAGAAAGTGAGTGAGTGTGTGACTCATTTGTCTCTTTGCACATATTCATCAGTGACCTTAACTGTTTTAATGAGGCGCTATTTTGAGCACTAACGTATTTTACAGTACCTGTGTTATGAGATCTATTGTATCTCATCAGTTATTGTGTAATGAGCGGTTCCACGTTCATTCCAAGTTCAGCGGATTTTGAAACCCGTTCAGCAGAAGAATCAAAACCACAGAATTTCTGGAAATGAAGGTCAGTGGCCCCACTAATATTTACGAACTTGTGCAATACAAAAAAAATTTAATTCTAACCTTAACTAGGAATTTTGCTTGGTGTTCATTCATAATTACTATATGATCTCTACCAAATGAGTGAGAAGAAGGCGTTCTTGTAGCGGCCTGTAGCAGATCTCGCCGCATGATTGGGAATCTTACTCTTCGTAATAAAATTGCTCCTGGACTGTTCCAATCAAACTTTTTTGCAATGCATTTGCTTCACTGGACTCCTGCTCGTTTGCACAAATTGAAATTAAAGGAAAATAATACACGTTGGAGCTGCAATTTGGATCCAGGTACACATCAACACATGTTCTTTGATTGCTCACTTTTAGGTGATTATTGGACGTCTATCCAGAAGCACTTGACGAGTATTTTTAATGTTCCTATTAAATTGTCTTTCTCTTTGGTTATATTGGGCCCATCGGCATCAACGACTCCTCTCTCTTTAGACAAGTTGGATATGTCAATATTGGATTTACGTTTATCTATTGCAATCAAAGAGATTCTTACGGAATGGAAGTCCTTCCAACACATCTCTTTTCACACCTGATGGGCCTGGGTGTCTTATCTTCGTAGTGGTCATAGATTACATTCTGAAAGTCATTCTTCGCCGGTTATTTCCAGTGCAATCTGGCAAACCTTGGACACCTTTGTCCAACGGGGCTCTCTTGTCACTGGGGCATCCAACTCTGACACCTCGTCTACCTGACCTTTTATAGGGATGCCTATTGTGCATATTCTTTTTCTTTCGTTCCTATTTTCTCTTACTCATGTTTGAAGGAATTGCTCAACTAGAATACCCCTGACCCCTCTTTCCCTATACTCCTGCTTCCCCTCTCATCCCCCCCCGCCCTCATATACCCTGCTCGATATCTTTTGTGAGACAGGCTTTTTAATCTGGGAGTCCTAATTAATTCTTTTGAACGTGTTTAGGGGGTTTACTCTCCTCGTTACCTTTCCACGTATGCTGTCTTCCCTAGCCTGTATCACTCTTTGCATTTACTATTTGTACTTTTCTTGTGTTTAAATTTCAATAAAATTATTTGAACATTCAAAAGGTAACTTAGGAATGATTCACAAAACTCCACTTTGAGAAACATTGTTCTGAAGTTTTAGTAAATCACAGCTAATTCCAGGAAATATCTTGTGAATTTAAGGCAGTCGCAGATTCACAAGAGCTGTTCTGTCCTTTATCTGTTTAAGCAAATGTACTGGTGGATACTTCCTCTGCAAAATGGAATGCTAAACTTATACTTTGAAACTTCTCTGTTCTCTGTAGAGAAACTGCTTATATTACACGACCATCTGTTTTGGGGGCATTCCCTCCCCTTTTGCGACATGAACATCGATTTATCTCTCCCCTTGACAGGAGTAAATCTATAAAAGCTTCCAGAGTGAGAAACTATCTATAAAAATGCTGTGACTATCCACAAACCTGCATGTTTGTGGGCGTTCTACAACTTTTACAGGTATACTCCTGGAAGCCCCCCAGAACCGCCCCGAAGTGTATATTTGAACACATTGGAATTTCAGTGGTTTTCTTCTGAGTGACCAAATTTCATTTATAGAAGCAAAGTCTACATTTACTCCTTTTGTGAATCGGGCACAGGATTTTGACTTCGTAAATTCCTGGATTTGCATTCCAAGGCTTCAAGGAAGTACCAACATTCCTTTATGAATCTGGTCCAACAACAGCAAAAAACGAAGTCCTGAAAACATATTTGGACCATCAAAGACCTCTCACTGACTCCGGGCAGTGAGAAACCGGACAATGACAACAATGCCCTCAGAGGATCATATTTACACCAAAGGGATTACCCACAAGACAACCATATACAGGTGGTGAGACGAAAGGTCATAGGAAGCACACTGTTGTATGGTTTCTAGATGATCAAGTCCACACAAGGTTGGCCACCTACAAGCCCCCATTCTCTACTCCTTGCTGCTCCCACTTACATATCACCCAAAGATGCCAATGCTGCAGGAAGGAGTTTTTCACAAAACACAAATTAAACATAACATTCTTTGCCGGGGTGACCTCTATGTTGATGGCAAGTTTCGCACCAGGCAGCAGCTATATAGGGATACACAGCCTTCTCCTGTGGACGTATTCCTCTATGTCTGCCTGCAGGAGGGTTTCAGAGAGTACACCCCCTCATACCCTCAAGAACCTCCAGTTGTCGCTCCACTGCATCATGTACTGCGTGCTAGCACTGCATCCCACCTGGTATCTACACTTTATCACAGCGAGGGTCTGTCCCCCATGTCCATCCTGGGAGAAGTGGGGAGACAACGTTGGACAGGTGGTCACGGACCAACAATGGGTTTATTGCTGTAAAGAAACGGAACAAGTCTCTTCCAGTAGTCGGTTGCGTATTACACACTACAAGTTCCTACACCGTCTTTACTACACTCCTGTCAAGCTACACAAATACAAACTACGCAACACTAACAAGTGTGACAGGTGTAGGGCGGAAGCCGCCGACTTCCTTCACCTTGCATGGGGTTGTAGTTCTATCTTCACTTACTGGCAACAGGTATTCACCACGCTGGAGTTGATGACTTTACAACAAATCCATTTGTCCTCGCTTACCGCACTACTTGGGTACACGGAAGAGATTCCTATTACATACCGTAAATTTGTCTCATTCTCTGTCCTATTAGCAAGGCAACGAGCGGCCTGTAGAGGGGGCCGCGGACGTGCACCCTAATTCAAAGATTGGATCAGTGATATGATACTCTGGCTGGATCAAACGTTCACATATGCTGAATTGCTCCCACTTTCGTCTCGACCCCGCAATATTTGGGGCCCATTTAAACCGTATCTCCTTGAACATCCGGTACAGACTGGTAATGAGTCTTAGCTAATCTTCCCATCCTACAATTTGCGACCTATATGTGAATGGTCGATGATTGATCATTCTTATTTTTGACTGTCTGGTCAGTTCCCTGATCTCCTGGAATCGCTACAGTTTCTTATTCTCGGCTATGGGGTATGGTTGAAATATGTAATTCATGTACTGGCATTGTGTATCAGGAATAGGTTGTGGCAATCCGAAAACTTTACGGTCGCTGCTGTGCATATACAGATCTCTGTAATGTCATTATTGTGCTGGTGTGTGCATTCTCATTGAGTATTACTGTGATTACTCTGCTTGTTGTTAGGAAAATTCAATAAACAAAAACAAAAAGTCCACACAAGGAAAATATAGCTTTTTAGATAGCCCTTTTGGTATTTAGTGCTACGGCTCTCGACAGAGCGGACTAACGCCTGATACTTACACTTACCATATGAATCCATGTCACAAAAACACGGCACTCCAGCCCTGGACTTTTCTTCTACGTAGCAACGATTGCAGGTGTGACAATCCCAGAAATATAATAGCATTAATGACTTTACCCATTTTAAAGGTGATACTACATGTAGCACTGATGTGCTTAATGAAATCTCAGGACTGAGGACAAGGTGCTGATGTGGCACAGAGTCATATGGTACAGGTAGCCCTATAGGCCTGCTTGCAGGGACGCATGCTTTATATTCTTCAGAGCCCAACTATGTGTACTAGAATTACAGTAAAGATGGAGTTTATTTATTTTAGGTTTTTGACGATGCAGGGACATTGCTTCAGGGAGGCTCTGACTTTTTCAAGGAACATGTTGTCCCAATAGTATCAGGACGAAGTGATGCAAACAGAGAAGAGTATGGTGTGTGGATCAAACTTAAATCAAATATCAGAAACAAGGAATGAAGGCAAGGGTGGATGCAACTGAGATAGAATTAGAATACTGTACAGTTGGGTTGTCCCTAACATAAGTGTACCGTGTTCAGGCATTTTTTATGGTTCAAGAGCTTACAGAAACGAGATTTGAGGGTTTTAGAACACAAGCCAATATTTTAAGAGAAAATATTCCTCCACTACACATTTTTTGATATTTCTTTGTATTATATCGTGAGTGTAGAAGGGATCCTTCTGGTCCTGATGAAGAAGCCAGGGCAGGGATTCGAAACATGTTGACATAGACATCGGAGGGACTGCTCATCATAGCAATGTACCTCCGACCTATTCCCCATTTTTAACAATACCAGCTCAAAGGAATATTAACGTTTTTTAGCCCATGGAGCCAGGTATTTTTGAATTACCTCTTTCACTCACTCCTGACCCTTCCACTCACATTCCTACACTACACATAGTCTTGTTTTCCATAAACAGTGCTCCAGCGTAGCCGTAGGTCGAAGCACACCCCGTACTGCAGCGGGGCGGGAAGACCCTATTATGAAGCATGACGCCAGCCCTTTTGATGTGTGAGGGGTATTTAAACAAAGCTGTGTGCTTTCCACCACTGTAGGAAACACACGTAGTCTGGGAGGACACAGTTGTACATCAGTCTGAGGGTGGATCTTTGTGTTTCTTACATACTCCAATACAGCATGGCTCGCAGAGCAGCTTATGCGCTGCCCAGGCTCGACCTTAAAAGCTAAAACTACAAGTACTGGTAGGAGCTGTGTGATAGGCTACTCACAGTTGATACGGAGCAAACTTGAGAATACTGCTTATACCGAGAATATCCAATGGTAAGACTGTGCTCAATGTGTGTGCTGAGACCCAAGGAGTGAAACTCGTAGTATCTGTGTTTAGGTAGGCACACGCCAGAAGCACTCACTACTGACAGGCGGGTATGCCTACAGAGCCGGGCTCATGAACACCCCCTTCTTGGTCTTTCTGGTCCTCTCTGCATCTCACAAAGCATAGTCAGTCAGGAATCTCATGAGAATAGTAGTGGAAGAAGGCAGGGCGAGACACTATGGGGCAGCTGTATCTAAGGTTCAATTCTGAATAACGGTAGTGAGGGACCTGAACACAACAACATAAACTGCTTGGTTTTTGTAAAGTACAAGAGCAGCGAAAAATACAGTATCATAGATACTTTTGAACCCATTTTTAAACAACTAATATATGGCTGACGATTTTATAATACTCACATTACATTAATAAAATCTGCTACCCGTTTAATTTGCTATACTTTTAAGATTTTCTTTTTAACTTAGAATTGGCACTTCGGGTGCAGCGACAGATAGAAAATAGACACAATGCCATCTCGCACAGTTCTCAATTTTCTTTAAATAAAAAAAACGACTTAAGTTATATGTAAGAAAATGTTCTACAAAATGAACACTGAAACTGAAAAATGGAAGTGCCTAGCATCTTCCAGATCAGAGAAACGACCCTACACGTATTAGTAGCTCATATGGCTATGTGCTGAGGGGTTTAGTTTAAGATTGTTTCCTATGACCAATGTTATCCTATGAGGGTCTGTTAGAGTGCGCTTAGATCTCCTCAGATGTATATGGATCTAATATAATTCACGTTTACAAGAAATAGTTTAGGGGTTAATATTTCCACAACACTTTGGACGGAATAAACCTGCAGTAACAGTTCCAATGAGTGCCAAACAGTGTCAACATGTCACATACAGTACACCCCATCAACCCCACCCTCCTCAAATAGGATCAGCCATCTTACGGATTGCAGATGAATAGTTCATTCAGCCCACCGACATATCTTATGCTTCCATACCTCAATCTATCAACCTTAGTTCAGTTGCATTTTTACAAGTTTATCACCCACAGCGACCTCAATGATCCTGGACTTGCTCTGTTCCTGCCAAGTAGTCAAGCAAAGGTTTCCAATAGTTTCTAAACTTTCCCCTGTTGTCTTTTGAGTCCCAAATCAACGTTTCCATCTGCAGCAATGTCCATAATTTACTTGCCCACTTCTGTGTGGTAGGTGCATCTTTAAAATTCCACTTCAGAACTATCAGTTGCTTGGCTGCTAATAACGTATTCATGGCCAGACTCCAATCACCCTGGGATCTCGATGGACTTCAGCCCCAGTGTTATCAATGCTGAATCACAGTTCACTAAATACACCAAAATGCACTTGATGTGGCTTAGGATTGCCTTCCAAAAGATCTAAAAAGTCGGGCACAACCACCATATATGTAAATCATCCCGTTACAGACCACACTCCCTTAACCACGCTCCTACACAAGCTTGTAGATTGATCTCTGATTTGAACGCTTTTGCATGATATATTAGACCACAATGTCTATGAATGATGAAGAGGAATATCCTTAACTACAATGCATTGCCATCTTTTCATATATTATTCATGTCTGTAAGTGTCATGTAGATATTGGATATTAGGCCCTTTCGATGTAGTAAACTAGAAAAAAGTTTCCCCCCCCCCCCCAAGCGGTGAGGTCTGTAAGTGCTGCAATTGTATAGTCTGGTGCAGAGACCCAGTGGTGTAACTGGAAGTATTGCATGCTCTCGGATTTCCCAATATAATAATCCTTTTTCCATTTTTCAAATGCCACCCTCTTGGAACATGTCCCGTAACATCCTACAACAACCCCTGGACCACATGGAAAACTGATCTGCACTATTCTCTGGTGTAAAATGCAGGCTAAGCAAAAGTGTAGTTTCGGGAGACAGAGGAGGCGAGTTTCTGATTTATCATCACCGAGTTCCAAACCTCCATTGTATGGTGCAGAATCACAGAATAATAGCATACCAGAGGTCTAGAGGATTTGGGAAGCCCTGCCATATACGACAAGGCCTGACGCATCTTGACTGCCTCCATATGTATCCAGTGCTTTTCAGTTTCAAATAGGTAGCCCTCAAAGAGAATCTGAAGTTGGGCTGCTTAATGATAGTACGTAATGTCCAGTAGACGTAATCATCTTGATCTCTTACACATTTTTAGGATTTTCCCAGCTATATGTGATCCCTGCCCATTTGAAAGAATAACTTGCTACTTGGAAAGCTTTCATGTCTTTTTTAGGTATCCTCACCAGGAGAGCCTGAAATAAATACATAAGCCTGGGTAATGCATTCATTCTTACATTTATTTATTTATTATTTATTTATTTTATTTTTGACATTTATTGAGCGCGACGAATACCCTAAGGCGTCTCGGCGCTAGACCATTCAGTTTGTTTCCTTGTTGTGCAAATAATTTCATTGATTGAATAGCCATGTCTTTACTTGTTTCCTGAACTGGAGGAGAGAGGAACTCATCTTAATGTGATGAGGAAGTGCATTCCATAGCCTGGGTGCTGCTACAAGAAAACGACGATCTCCCCATGACACCGTCTTAGAACGTGGAACAACCAATTGATGCTGCTCCGATGATCGCAGATGTCTGCGGGGATTGTAAGGTTTTAGTTGTTCCTTAAGGGTATGGGGTCCTTGGTTGTTGAGGGTTTTGTAGACAATGCATAAGGACTTAAACTTTATTCGATTTTTAATGGTGAGCCAATGATATTGCCTTATTGTTTCAGCGATAGGGTGAAACTTGGCAGTCCCAGAAAGCAGGCGTGCTGCCGCATTCTGTATAGACTGAAGCTTGTTTATGACTCTAACCTGGGCGTCAAGAAAGAGTCCGTTGCAATAGTCCAATGAGGACAGGACTAATGAACAAACCAGTGTTTTAATTAGTGCTTCTGGTAGGAAAGGTCTGATCTTCCTTATCATTTTTAAAATGATCCGTTGTTGCAACTTTATTTGCATGGTCCATAAAGCTGAGCCCATTGTCAAAAATGACTCCCAAATTTCTGACCTTTGTGATTGGGATGGGGGGTGAACCAAGGTCCAGAGGCCACCAGCAGGATGGCCATTCTGGGAGAAGGGGACCGAAGATGACTACCTCGGTCTTCTCCGAGTTGAGTTTTAAGCAATTTGTGGCCATCCATGCGCTTATTGCCGTCATTCCATTTTTAAAATTGTGGGCTACCTGTCTTCCATCCCCCTTAATGGCCAGGACCAGTTGCGTGTCATCCGCGTATGCATGTGCTACCCTTCCAAACCAAGATACAAAGAGGCACTGTCAGCTATGTATATCACTTGAAAGGGAAGGGAACAGTTTGGGATAGTTTGTGCTACTTAGTTTTCTAGGTACGGGGTAATATAAACCCCTAGGAACTTTACCTTGGCTTTGGCCATTCAGAATTGAAAAATAGTAGAAAGAAGATGCTTCAAATTTATGGTAAACACACACTTAGCAATTCTGACATTTCCAGATTAAATTTAAAGCAAGACATTGAGCTGCATTCATGGATCTATCAATTTTAATAAAATGTAATCCGCAAGCAAATTAATTTTATGTTATACCCCACTGCCCCCCAAAGGAAGTCACGAACATTTGGATGTTGTCTAATTCTAGTGGCCAGTGACCCTAGGACCAACACAAAAAGGAGAAGGGAATAGGACAGCTCTGCTGTGCACCCTCTGTGCAAGGGAACACTCCTTGATTTAACTCAATTGACAATTATTTTGGCAGCTGGAGTTTTATGGCTAGCTTCTATCCAATTATCATGTGTGGGCCAAGGTCTTTAATGTCAAGCACCAAACTGAAGAATGCCCAGTTAACTCTACTGAATGCTTTTTCTGCATCCAAAGATACAATCGCTAGGGGGAGTTTTCCGACAATCTGACTACTCTATGATAAGAACACGCCTCATATTATCATCTGCGTGACTACTGGGTATATTATCTGACTTATCCGGATGGATCAAGAATGACAACTAGGGTGAAAGTCTAATTGCCAAGATTTGGGTTTAAAAGTACTATTGGCCTGTCTTAAGATGTAGGAATCTTCAGGTGTACTATAGGTTTAATGTAACATTTGCCTAAGTCATTGACTGAGTGACTGTGGGACTGGAGAAACGAATTCAAAGTTTCCACCAGTTATAGTATCAAGTAAAAATTTTAAATGCTGTTGTTGTTGTTGAATAGCTTTATTCGGTTTGTTTAAAACCATCAAAGTGTACAAATACAAGTACGAGCAATACTTGGTTTTTAAAAGTATTTGAACAAAATAAAAAGTCATCAGACATATCTAAAATCGATAAAAGAGTGCATAGTTAAAAATTCTAAAAACAATTATCAGCACATTTATCAACTAATAACATGTAAAGCAGCATACAATTGAGGAGGACAACACTAGGGTAACAGTAATAAAGGGTTTTGTGCTTACAGCGTACAATTCATTTAAGCCAGCAAATCAATTCTAATCATAAGGATTTATTTTTAGTGTAAACGATCGGCACCAACTATATGCAGAAGCTTTTCCTGTTTGATCCAGAACAAGAATAGGAACGACTGACCGCGTAAACTATTGGTTCTGTGGTGTCAGTTTTCAGGATTCTATAGGCAACCTGATGTTGCCTAACTCAAATGTTTAAGCAGGTAGGTCGCATCCATCTCCTGCAGATCTTTTGGTATTTTGTACAGAAAAAAGGATGTGCTCTTCTGTCTCCAAAGTTTAAGCAAATGCAGGTCAGGGTTCTAAAGATAGTCCTGCAGTCCGATTGCTAGATAACCGTAGTAGAAGATTACCATACCTAAATCTAACACATAGGCTTTTTGCAAGTGGTGGTGTGATTAGATCCAGGAAGGTTTCAAAGGAAGGGCATGGCTTGACACATAAAAACTGTGAGGTTAGTTGGCCTTTTGCTGGCCTGGTGACATAACGTTCTTCCACGGCCGCCCAATACCTGATCTTCAACTTTGAGCAATCCTCTCTATTGGCCTTCTCTGGATATTCCCAAAGTTCTGTGGTACCAAGAGTTGTAAACCAACTCACAACATGCTTAAACCAGGGGAGGCTTTTGGCCCGACTAATATTCAAGACCTCCCTTAGGGAGTTGCAATAATCAGAGAGCTGGGGCCTTGTCCACAAGCGCAGCCAGTGCAATAAAGGTTTCAGTGACACCATATCATCGATTCTTTTAATCTCAAGGTCAAAGAACAGTGGAATTAGGGGAGTAGTCATAGGTACTGAGATGAGTGATCTGGCAAAGATATTTTTGGATATCGTCAATTTATTTATGTTGATATACCCCCATATCTCTGCTACGTACAAAGCATCACTCTGAGCTTTTGCTCGATATACTTCAAAAGCTGGAGTCAGTGATCGAGTATGAGACTGCTTGAAGTGTCTCAGTATTGATTTTGACCTGTGGACAAGAGTTAAATAGCTCTTTTCCAGTTGTTGCTCCCAGCCTAATGTATCACTCAGTCTTATGCCCAGGTAATCAAAGCTTTTCACCCGCTCTAAGGGTTCTAGTGCGATCCTGACCTCTCTTGATTTACCCTTGGTTTTCCCAAACACCATAAATTTGGTCTTAGTAATGTTTAGTTCTAGACTCCTGAAGAAATCCAAAAAAGAATCCACAAGGATTTGCAAACCCATTGGGGTTGTGGAAATAAGTAAGGAATGGTCCGCAAAGAGCAGGATTGCGACCTTAGTACCATTCAAGGCAGGAGAGTCATTCCTGCAGTCCATTAAGCTGCTGGCCACATCATTGATAAACAAGGAAAAAAGTGTAGGGGCTAGCACGCTTCCCTGGCACACCCCACGCTGAAATGCTTATAAAATAGGCTGGTCAGGATAGCCAGCCCAGGAGATTTATTGGATAGTAGTTCCTTGATCGTCATCAACACCTACACGGCTGAGATCAAGGCTTGCAAAGCTTTTCCACTGGCTTCCGTTAATCTAGGGAGATTTAATCCTTCAGTGGGAACAGTCCTCAAAATAGTGGTTGTCTGACTTTTTCTGGAAACATTGTACAGCCTTGCCACTAAGAGGAAAATTGTCTAGTGGTTCTGGGCACATCTAGATGTTCAAATCGAAAGAACTTGTGCTCAAAGGGAGTGTAAGGATTGCTGGAGGGGTCTAACAGCAATATTGCTATGGGCTGGTATGCTTAGGCAAACTTAAATAGCAAAAGAAATTGCATCAAAAAGAGCTCTGAAGTTATCCTCCTCTGGTGGCCAGTAGTGACCATTCAGGAGGGTTGCATTCTTGAATTTAAATTTCCCCCTCCAATTATGGAGGTGTATTTTTCTGATCAACTAGTGGGGTGTAGAATTAGCCCAGGCTTTCCATTGCAGGGCCAGTTTAGGCTCGTCCAGATGGATGTGTAAAGTGTCAGACAGGGACACCCTTTCATAAGGGACTATCACAAAGAGGAAACATTTTAGGGAACACTATACTCTGGCACGGGAGCTGCAACTACATCAAAGAGATGGGGTTTGTTACCTCACCGCATCCAGCAGAGACAATCAGTTTGGCAAAAGGAACGGGAGATGTGTGAATTAAGTCTTAATGCCTGGCCTGATCACTGGCAAACCAGCACTACGGGAACCAGCATCATGTACAGAACACACATGTGGTGCCCAGTGGACACAGAAACCTGGGGTTTACAGCACACCACCACTCACCCATCAAGACACATGTGAAAAAACATACAAACCTTACCAGATATTATGAAGGTAAAGGAGCTAGGTTATGGGAGACTAAACGGAACTTCACCCGGGGGAAGCCCATATTCAATCCCTCTCACACGGGTACAGGTCAAAAAGGCATATGCCCCTGGTGGCTAGAATATCATGCTGCCAACACTGTCAATATTGCATATTGTGGGTAGAAGGTAGTAGTGACCTTTGCAAAGAGGGTTCACTTTTGAAAGTCTACTCAGCATCAGGGCCCACCAATCTGTCACTGTGTGATGTTCTGTTAATGAAGGCCAGTACTATTAGATGCAGACACTATGTAGGGCCCACTCAACCACTTTTGTATGGGAATGGACCTTGAATAATGCAAACTATACATGCCCCATAGGAGAAAGTCTTCAGACTACTAGCTCATTCACACGAATACCTCTCCCAATAATTGAACGCAGTAGACCCATCTGATTTATTAGCTAGAACCAATGTCAGAACCGTGTCTAAGAATTCATAAAAAACTGTTCAAACGCAAGGATCTGCGATGAAAGAAAAAGTCCATAGGGAAATCTGTCTGAAGGGAGCAAAAATCGAGGGAAAAATAGAAGTAAATGGGCAACAACACAAGGAAATATAAGGGACCGGATGCGTTGTGAAACATCCATCATTTGTTAGTGTCTTCTTTGAATATGTTTCTAACAGGGACGGACATTACAGGAGAAGACTCAACTTCAATACAGACTTGGAAAGGGCACTTCATACGGTTTGAGTGCGTCCCTTACTTCCGACAAATAGTGTTGAGAAGCCACACAAAAAGAAACATAGCTTTGACATCGTCTTTCCTAGGAGGTAGGACTCTACAACCCAACCTCTGCATATCACCAGAGAAGTCGCTGAGCACCCACTGTGTGCTCACCACCATGTAAACAAACACTGGCACAGTCTAGGCCGGGAGTCCAGATACATTTTGCACAAAAAAATTACCATCTTCTTAACACTTCTTGCTTCAGATAAGTTCCTACTCTCGACATACGTGTCTACTCTTATCTTGACATTACAAACCAAGGTACTTTGTAATTCAGTGAGCTCACAGTAGTATCTACTGCTCCAGTGCTGCTAGGAACAACAACAGTGTCTGTCAAAATGACTGCAACACTGCACGGGAGTTTCACAAGCCCCCGAAAACGATCCAGACATGGTGTACTGGAATGGAAGGGTGCTGCCACGTTAAACTTAAGGGTGTGCGACACTGGAACGCATTGTGTAAAAATGTGATGACAGTTTTGGTGCCATTACGTAGATACGGAAGATGGTATGGTTGTAATATTAAACGTGTGTTATATTGGAATGTATTTAATGATGTTATGCTGGAGTGCAATATGTAAACAGAACTGCACTGGAGAGAAGGGTTTCCCTTGCAGGATACCCTGCCTGTGCTGGCTCTGCCACAGCAACTGGTGTAGTATGCTGTTCAGGCGCGACAGGCAATTGGGCATCACTGAAAACCCTCATGCGTGCACGATGACAACTCGTACTACGACACCCACCGCGGCCCTGTAGTATCCCCAGATAAAGGTTGCGTCCCGCTGACCTGTTCATTTGTTGTGATCAATCTACTCCCGCCGCTGCTTGTTCAAGAGCTGCCCATCTACCGGTGTAGAAACAAAGGAAAGACAAGGCCGGCGTTAGACTGCCGGCTTCTTAGAAGGTAGACATGGCATGATCACACCAGTACTTCACGCCACAGAAATAATGCAGTCGACGCCTTTCTTTCCCAGACTATAATAAGGTTGAATGCGAGGCTAAGAAACCATATAGGATGAAAGGGCGCCATTCTAATTATAAACACCCCAACGCCCTACTTTCTGTTTGTATACTCAAAGACAAGCAGATAACCAGGCAATGTTGTACGAACACAACTATTTCTAGATCTGTGGTTTTACGTCCGACTTGCGCTGTCTTTTCTCCAATGTATATAATTTCTCAGGCTTGTATAGCCACTTTAAGATGGCCGCTGCAGTCAAAACAGCAACTGGAAGTTAATTCTCTATTTTCTCTTGGTGGAAAGCGTGAAGGAGTACGTACGTCGTCTCCGTCCCAGTTTCTCTGTTGGCTGGGGCAGCAACGTACAAGCAGTCTCTGGGTAGCTACATCGTTGCTTTTGTAACGGGCCACCCTGGAAAGAGCAACAGCCAAAGACTAACATGTTTTGTAACCGGTGTCAGCTGGATCTCAGTGATGCTCTCCAAGTATTTGCCAAGTGCGTGCTGCTGTTTCCCGAACGCTTCGTTGCGATATAGTTTAGAAAACTGTCGAAACTATGTGTAACTTCACCGGGACGGTATTTCTCGGAGACCGTGGCATGAATACTTCCTATATAATACGAACCTTCTCCGTTTAGTCAAAGGGGACGGGTGCGGCCATCTTGTGGTTGGCATTACAGATGTTTTGTATTTCTGTAGTTATGTTCTTTATGGTTTTATTTCGTGCTCCAAAGTTTATCAGCATTCTTATATTTTAACGAAACGAGTTGATGGTCAAGGGGTAACAGAAAATGTCACGTTGACTCCGTTTGGGTGATAGTGGCATTAACCTGTGATGGGGAGGGAGTCGCCCGTTGGATCCTGCCCTCCAGTGATGACACGGAGAGCAGAGTCAGCTTCTCGTGACGCGCTGGGGAGACTTTGGACCACAGCTGTAGTGACTTTCCTGCTGCTCTGTTGAGTGTGGTGCTGGTGTAGCGAAGCATCATGTCGCAGGAGGCTCAGGCTGACTCCGCAGCAGCTGCTGCCGTGGTGGTGGTTGGCTCTTGCATGACAGACATGGTCAGGTTAGTATGAGTAAAAACTCCTAACATTCCTGTGCGTTTTCGGTACACACAGGAAGAATGATCTGTCGGTATGATAACCTTTATTTCATACGTGATGTTACTCCACCCCTGAAAGTGAAGAAAATTCTCTGCACGTTACATGATTAAACTGAGATCGCTGGCATAACTTTTTAATTTAAAGCTTAATCTTACTTTAATTCACATCCTACTTTCAACACGTTTTTTTTAATTTTATTTATTTTTAATATTTTTATATAGCGCACATATGGCCCAAAGGCATCTGAGGGCCCCACAATAAAGCCAGAACAAATCAATAAGAAATAGAAAATATACATTTACATTAAAGGTGGGAGGTAGAGTGCTTCACACATTCATAGCAATTAAAAGCAGATGTTACAGTACCACATGAAGATCATCAATAGTTTTGTGTAGGATGAGGATGGTATGCAATTGAAGAGAGCAGCAGTTAAGGCCAGGGTTCGTTCAAATGAAGAGCCTTGACGTATTTTCAGGTTGAGCCTTGGCAGCGCGCATGTGCTGCCTGCTAGACCTGCTGTAATCAATAAAACCACTGTATTCCCGCCTCCTGCTTACAATCGGTTCATTCCAGCGTTGCTCTTCTTTGCTTCCTCCGCCTTGTTCCCGCAGCCGATAGCTCACTTACTTTCACGCTCTTCTTTGCTGCCTCCTGTCTCGATCCTGCAGCCGATAGCTCACTTCCTTTCAAGGCTCAGGAGTCCTGATAAAGTACAGTGTACTTAAGCTTGCCTTAGTTAGCTCCTGTTTGTAAGAACTTTTTTCTCTTTATTGATGCTTTTGGCCCGACACGCCTTTTGTCAGTTTTGCTTCCCATTCTGCTTCACGTTAGAAGCCCTCCCCCGCCCTCCTAGCGCCCACAGCCCCTGCATCAGTTGTCTTTTGGCCTGTCGCTGCTTGTTTGCAATGTTGCCCTCCCACACAAACACAGCATTTCCCTGATTGCTTTCCAGCGTCGTTGCTTCCGCCCGGCCAACACTCTCCTGCATAAACGCAGCATTATCCTATTTAGATAGGCACCAACACAAATTCTGTGTTGTAACGCGCTGAACTCTCAGCACACACAGAGTGAGCCTGTCTGTCAACGGTCCTGCTGGGAACCTTGCCACAGTTTCTGTCAACTTCCTTTCTTCCGTTTTCCACTTCCTGCCTCCGCCTCCCAGCTCCAAAACTGTAGCATGGCGTCTTCATACTATTTCGAGCAACCTTTCTGCGAGCCGGCAGTTGCTTTTTGTTGGGGGAGCCCTGCCATGCCCAGAACAGGTAAGTAAACCTTCTAAAAAGGCAAAGTTAAGCAGGTCCGATACGCAAGTCCAGAACGGCAGTGTTCAATTTATTTCACACAAAAATGCAAGATATGTGCAGAGCGTTCTTTAACCCAGCTGATATTCTCAAATCACAACCCCCTCTCTCACGGTGCGCTCAGGGGGCTGCTAAGTAAGTCTGCTGTAATAGAACCAAACTGCCCCACTGTGAATAAATACTTCACAGAAGCAGCCAAATGTCACATGCATGCAGCCTGACAGTTGCATTGTGATGGAAACACGCAGCCGTCACCATTCGTGAAAATAAGTTAAATAAAGCAAATTCAGTGGGTCTTCAAACATCCACATTAACTTTTTGAGGCAAACAGCTTGCCCTCTACAGATTACTTCCTTATTCTACTGGTGACTCCTTTCGTTCACTCTTCAGTGTCACAGAGGGTCTGTGCAGCACTAGCACTGCACCATGTCTGAGCTCTGTCAGATGCAGCTGAATCATCGTGGTGTCCATCAAAGGAGGTCCAACCACAAACACCAAGGCACACCAATTGAGTGTAACTATCATCCAATTGCCATATCCTGTGGTTCAACCCGTCACAAATGAATGTCCTTTAGAAGAATTCCACAACAGACGTTGAATCAGGTCCCTTTACTTGTTTTATTCCATTTCATTATAGAAAGCAGCAGCAGCCGAATACGTTTCGCCCCCCCCGGGCTTTTTCAAGTCTGTAAAAACATATGTACAAACTGTTTACATGATACTTAACATTATAAAGTTAATTTTTATTTACTAAAAATAGACATGCAAAATGACCCAAAGCCCTTTTTTTGTGTTTTAAACACACCAAGGTCAATAGAAGAATAGACAGAAGCAAGAGTAGTCATCACACTCAGCCCTACGCCAAAGATCCATGAAAGAAATGTCCACACCTGATGAGGTCCCAAGTCATCATAGTAGCAAATTAACTCCCAAGAGTTCCAGCCTAGACGTAGTATGGTGTTTGTTTGATATAGAAAAGGAAAGAGCACACCCTGTGCTGAAGTATAATCAAAGTGAATTAAAAAAAGGAAACGGCGCATGTGAGAATATAAGATTTAAAGACGTGTATAGTGTTATCTATATGCATAACACCCCCTCTTGTGCTGACAAGCCACATGGCTATAGAGGAAAACATATGCATCCTCATGTGCCCAACCACTGTATTGAGTTGAGATGGGCTATATGAAAGAAACCTCACCTTTGATTTAAAACACTGATTTCAATTTTTGTAAAGTTCCAATTGCGTGCAATCGGTCGTCAATCCTAAATGAGAGCCAATGAAGAGTAGACAAATTGTAATTCCATGTGAGGGAGTTGTAAATGCACTCCCCTTAATAAACTTTTCACTGATCTTTAATAAACCCGTACCAAACAAAACAGAGTGGAACCCTAAACGGTTATTTTCTGTCACAACCGGCAATGTAGCTTACCCATGAATGATGTAAGATGTCAGCCCGACTGGCAGTCATATCAACTTCGGTTTCAGAATGCGATATTTTCGTCACGAAATATGGAGGAAGAATTTTCTCTTTAACAGATTAGGGACCTTGATAAGCCCTCTCTGCAAGAAACATAACAAGACAAGTTCCAAGAAATCTATTACCCAATTGTCGTCCTGGGCGTATTACAAGCAATGTAATATTCGCGCATAACCTCAAAAGCAAATCGTCACTAACCGACCTATTCAGCCTAAATTCAGTACCTTGTTTCTGCAGTGACCTGGAAACCTTGTAACTGGCAGCAGAGCGCGTTTGACTTGCGAGCGCCATCTTTTTAAACTCCTCACAATCTAGTTTAATAGATATGAAAAGTGGAATGAGGTTTCTTTCAGTACTCACATTCGTCTTTACATATTATGGTATGTATGTATTGCGACTTATATAGCGCACGTATCACCCGAAGGCATCAAGGCGCTTGCCTTGGGAACCCGTCCTGGCTTTTTTCCCTGTGAGATAACCCCTACTGGGTATCCCCAGGGTGAAAGCCAAGCATCCCGCAGCGGGTGGGCCGCCGTAGTGGAGATTAAGCAACTATTGCCCAGAGTTGCAGCGTGGGACCCCATGATTAGAATAGGCACCGAGGCGAGAATTATCAAGTCCGTGGACATTTTGGGCTCAGGACCCTGCCGCGTCGGGAATTGAACCCTGGTCCCGGGCCAGACCTCTGCTTCAGGGTCTGCCGCTCTAATCAGTGAGCCACACTCCTCCACTCTAAAATGTAACTACGGGCGTTTCTATATATTTTTGAAATACCCGTAAGGAAGTACCATATGTAGACCTATTAATTGGCCCAAATGAATGTCATGCAAAATCGGAAGTTAAAATAAATTTATACAATCCTTGTTGCGAAAAGCTATATGTATTCATGTGCATCCGAGACCTCCTCACTATATAAAATTATTAAAAAACAAATTTGTATATGTTGGTGTGAAACTTATGTCAGTTTCAAAACGAGGATAAGGAAGTAAGGTAAAAATAAAAAACAGAATATGTTTCTGAGCTCTCATAAGCCTGATGAATTATCTTTGCGGCCATATTCTTGATGGAATGCATATGTCTACATTGAACTGTATAATGGTAAAAAAACTTTTATCAGCAACATGGTTATCATTTCCAAAATGGTATATTGATTGCGTCCTCTTTCGCCCTATGTTTTCAAGAATGCCTAATGTTGGCTGCTTCTTCCCTTAGTGGTATCAATTGAGGTGGATGCCAGTGTTCTGACTTCACTCACGTTTTTAGATGGTAAGCACAACCCTATTGGGTTGAGAGTTTACAAACGGTGAGAATGGATCACCATTTATATTCTTCGGGCCGAGGTTCCAACCCGAGCCCGTTATTAGCCGATCAGAGTTAAAAAGTAGCAAAAACATTATCAGAGACCTATTTGACGATATCCATATTGAAATTGATTTGATACAACAGACCACGCACGCAACCTGGAATTCATCCTGGACTCCTCCCTCTCCATGACCAGACAAGTCAACGCCGTCTCCTCGTCGGGCTTCAACATCCTGCGCATGCTACGTAAGATCTTCCGGTGGATCCCCACCGAGACCAGGAAGACGGTCACCCAGGCCCTCGTCACCAGCCGCCTGGACTACGGCAACTCCCTCTACGCCGGAACCACCGCCAAACTCCAGAAGAGACTCCAGCGGATCCAGAACGCCTCAGCACGACTCATCCTGGACATCCCCTGTCGCAGCCACATCTCCGGACACCTGAGAGACCTGCACTGGCTCCCGGTCAACAAGACAATCACCTTCCGCCTCCTCACCCACGCACACAAAGCCCTACACAACCAAGGCCCAGGGTACCTCAACAGTCGCCTCAACTTCTACGCTCCCAAACACCAGCTCCGATCGACCGGCCACGCCCTCGCTGCCGTCCCCCGCATTCGAAGAGCCACCACAGGGGGACGGTCTTTCTCCTACCTCGCCGCCAAGACATGGAACTCCCTCCCGACCCACCTCCGCCTGACCCAGGACCACCTCGCCTTCAGGAAGCAACTCAAGACCTGGCTGTTCGAGCAGTAGCGAACCCCCTTCCCTTAGCGCCTTGAGACCCTCTGGGTGAGTAGTGCGCTATATAAATGCTTTGATTGATTGATTGATACATGGTGAAGAGAGATTAATCACGAGGCCAAGACACATGGCCATTATGCCTATATAAATGATGG
This sequence comes from Lissotriton helveticus, assembly GCF_964261635.1. NCBI lineage: Eukaryota > Metazoa > Chordata > Amphibia > Caudata > Salamandridae > Lissotriton > Lissotriton helveticus. Next base: position 144,613,272 of record NC_136067.1, on the reverse strand, counting down.
TGCACCCAAGAGAAGAGAGCGATTATTCAGGAAATGCTCATCGAGGGGATAAAGAAAGAAGAGTTACAGTTCAAACCAATACTAAATACCAGCATTGTTTTTTTACAGAAATTCACACATCTCCTTATCGATGTTCAAACCACATACCACCACCCTTAATTTAATGATCCATAGCATTTCCATTTTGCGAAGTTGTACCTTCCTGTTTCCACCTCTCAGTCCAGGATTAACCACATCAATACCATGGGAGCCCAATTTCATCAATTCATTTGATTTGTGTGTTGTATTAAAGTGGACCTCTAAAGGATACTGTATGTTGTTATTGCTTATCGGTCAAATGTGTTCTTGAATTCTCTCTTTCAGCGGTCTTATAGTGCTACCGATATAGATTTTTTCACAGATGCACTAATTACAATAAAGCACAAAGTTGGTATTACAGTTTATGAAGCTCCTTATTGTATACAATCTCTCGGTGTTATATTGGAATCTGTTGATTTTATGTATTCCAAAACAATCAAATGCTACATGAGCCACACCTGTAAAAACCATTGGGAGCTGTAGGTAACCAGTTAATATTTGACAATGGTGATATGAAACTCGGGCATAAGTATTGTCTTAATGTTCAACCTCTTTCACGCACAATTGTGGGTTTAGGTCCAAGTGCACCTTGTAGGGTGGTGTCATGTGTTAATAACTGCCAATGCTTACTAAGAATCTTATATACATCAGTACTACTGGTAGTGTAAGGAGTGATGAAAGCACATTTCTTCCTATTTTTACTTTTTGCCCTCTTGTTATTTGTCAAAAGGTGAGTTCTTTTAACCTTTCTTCTTGCTTCTTTGATCACAGTTTGTGAATAACCTCTCGCCTGGAATCGATTTTCTACAATTTGCAGTTCTCGGTCTATTCTGGTTTCATCACTACAATTGCGTTTTATCCGCAACATTGCCCCATAGTGGATAGCATTGATCTGTGATGGAGGGTGTGCACTGCTTGCATGCAGTGTGGCATTACATACAGTAACTTTTCTATGGGGCACAGTTTTAAGCTTGTTGCCATCCACTCGGATGGTGATGTCCAAAAATGTATCTGCTCAGTATTTTGTTTTTTGGTGAAGGCTAGATTGAAGTCATTGTTATTGATATGTATAAATAATTGTTCTAGGGTCTCGCTTGTCCCTGCCCAGAACAGAATAATAGCATCAATAAATCGCCCTCAATATAGAATGTTCTCCAACAAATGACTGGGTCACTTCCTCCATAGATGTGTGTGCTCAAACAGACCCATGTAGAGGTTGGCAAAAGAGGGTGAAAATGTAGCCCCCATTGCCACTCCTCGTATCTGACGATACCACTCCCCATTGTGAGTAAATATGTTACTATCCAAGACTAGTCTAGATCTAATAACATGATCGTGTGTTCATACATGTTGATTGGTCGACTGTCCAAGAAGTGTTGTGCAGCGTGTAGACCCTGTGCTCCTGGTATGCTCGTATACAATGAGCATACATCCAGGGTAACGAGTTGATGACCTTCCACCCACTCTACATCTGCAGTTTTACTTAAAATATCTTGAGTGTCCTTTATGTAAGATGGTAAGTTAGTTACTAAAGGTTGTAACTATATATCAATATATTCAGATATTCTCTCAGTGGGAGACCCAACACCTGAAATAATTGGTCTCCCCGCGGGGAACCCCCCCCCCTTCTGTATTTTGGGCAAACAGTAGATACAGGGATTGGTTGGTGTGTCATTAAATAGATATTTGAATTCTAAGTCTGATATAAGACATAGTTCTCGCCAGTGTTTTTATTTAATTTTCTATAGCTGTTATAGTAGTTTTCATGGGATTGCTGCTTAATTGTGTATATGCAGTCCTGTTTGATAGTTGTCTATCTAATTCTTGTAGATAATCAACTCTAACCATGAGCACCACATTCCCTCCTTTGTCCGCTTCTCTTATAACTAGAGAGGTATCATTTTTGAGTACTTCTAAAGCCCTTCTCTCTTCCATCGTAATATTCTGTTTTGTATTTGTGTTTTTAGAGTAGAATTTGTCCTCAAGATTATACAAATCTTGATGAACCAATTCCTGGAATATATCAATAGCATTAGGGCCAGGTAAGTAGAGCGTGAATCTTGATTTTGTCCTCTAACCGCTGTCTATGTCTGAAAACGTGTCAAGATCAAGGTCTAATGTCAATGTATGTATGGACGAAGAAGCCTCTTGTTGATCCAAGGACAGCAAGAGTTGTATGTCTTTTATGTCCCTAATGGTCTGAGTGCATTCTAGAATTTCCGTTACAGTTCTTTGAGGAACTAAATGTTGTTTGTCTAAGAAAAACTTGTGCAACTTTAGCTTTCTAGTAAATTTGAAACAATTTACATGTAATGTTGTAAAATTTGGACATGCACTTGGACAAAATCCCAAACCCTTGCTCAATAGATTTATTTCTACATCCGTTAACATATGACTCGATAAGTTAACAACATTGATTTTGTCTGTGACATTTTTGGACGTCAAATCATTCACAATTGTTGGGTCCGTGCCCCCGATCAGGTTGTTACACCCACTTTCTCTTTTACATTTGGATCTTGGTCTAGATTTCTCCCTCCTGGTCTTCTTGTGGCTCGTTCTTTTTGAAAGGCTTGCTTGTTCCCCTTCCTGAACCTTTATAATTCTAAAAAAACGGGATCTGCAGTGTTCCCTGATGGTTGTTCCTGTGCACCTGAGGATTCTGCACTAGTCATGCTGCTTACACTTGAAGTGACCGAAATGCTAGTCAATTCCATAGTTTGTAGTCTGAAGAACCGGTTAAACCCACTTACTGGGTCTCGGCGGCGGGGAAACCGCCCTAGTCTTCCATACCTTCCATACTTAGTAAAAGGAGACACAGGAGCCTTCGTCTGCAGGAGGAACCCAGATTTATTTCAATAGCCCGGGCTATGGAACAGAGTCCCAAGCTAGTCAGAGACAAGACAGAGGAGGCTGCTACTTCACTCTGTAGCTTACAAGCCGTTTATACATTTTTCATCCCAGTCTTTTGGTTGTTAGTCCATTGTTTAATCAGGGCAGTGTTTGCAGTTGATAACCAGATCCAGATGATGTTTGTAGTTGGTGACCTGGTCAAGGCTTGGTACACAGATCATTGTTCACTCCGCTTGATCAAAGCCGTTCTTTCAAGTCATTGTTTAATCAGCCTGATCAGGGCCCAACAGTCAGACCATTGTCCAGATAACCTGATCACGGTGTCAAGGATGTTTACCAGGCTGGGAGCAGGAGATGGAAAACAAGCTTGTTTACACAGGGCGTGGGTGTCTCATGGCTTTCTGTTGAACTGCAAAGAACAGGGGGTTGGGTGTGCAACAGTTCCTGGGCAGAAATGCAGGCTGCAAGATGGTCTCTGTCGTGTCAGTTTAGATTTTCCTCAGGCATCAGCAGAAACTACCAGGTGGGTCGTGTGGAAGTGTTTGACACGAGATGGCAATGAAAAAACAATGGAGTCCTGGTACAACTGATGCCGATCAGAAAAACACTTTTCCTCAAGTCTATTATCTGTCAATACTGAATGTAGTCCAGTTTTGACATTGTTGAACTTTTTCGCAAAAGTATAGACCCTCCCACTGTGGTAATCTCTCTCATCGCGTCTTATTTTTTGCGACATCTTATCCTTTAAATATAATTTATGTTTTTTAATCTCGTCTTTGAGGATCGCCAATTTGCGTTCAGTTGCTTCAGGTACATTTAAATCATGGATCTCCTTCTCTAAGATGGAAATCTCAAGTGATAGTTTATCTCGTTTCAGATCGGCATCCCTGATCATTATATCCATCATTCCTACAGATGATTTGAACAATAGTTGTTCCCACTCCTTTAAATGACCCATATGCAAATCCTCAAAAGAAGGAAAGATCAAAATACGAAGTCCCCTTGGTGCAAGTTCTTTATCAATGTACTTTCATAGGACTGTAGCTTCCCACCACCTGGAGAGCTCTTGTTTTTTAACCTCTCCAGTCTCAATTTTTTTGGGGGGAGACTGGAGAGGACTGGAGCATACCCACAAATGTTTTGGAAATAGTCTATCAAAGGGGGTGTCTGGGAAGCACATAAATCCTCTTTTCATTCTTCTTTTCCATTTTTTTCCTACCTCGTCCCTTCACTAATAAAACACCTGCTCCCTTACCAAATCACCAATCCACTTCCCTTCTTTCCCACAACTCTCCTAAATACCATTTAACTCCACTTACACATACGCTCATGCACACATCCAAAATTACTCTCACACCACCCAAGTAACATCCCTTTCCTAAAATCCACTTTCTTGCCATCCCATAAGTAAAATAAAATTGCCGTTTACAATGCCAGTAGGTCCAACTCCAACAAATGCGAGTCCTATTGCATTTACAATGCAATTTCCATGCATTGACAATGTTACATGGTCTGTACACTTCCCTCCATGCCGTGGTTTTACTGACACAATTTCTAGTGTTAAATGCAATAAAAATTTATTGTGCTTGCTGTGAAGTATTAACAACATTGATTTTATGTGTCGACATTAGCTGCAGTGCACTTGCAGTGCCTCGCCGTGCATGGTCTGTAAACTTCCCTCTGCTCCGTGGTTTTACTGACATCATTTCTAGAGTTAAATTCGATAAACATTAATTGTGCACACCGCCGGTCTTGCTCTGCACACTTTCTGCCATTCTTGTCTAATTTAAGGAGAGCATAATTATGGTAAGTAGTACACAGCCACAAAAGTAGGCTCTAATGGATTCAGCTCCTGTTACAATTATCAAATGGGATCTTCGAAAAGCCAACAGCACTAAAACACATGGGTAAAAACATTGTCATTTACAATGCCAATAGCTCTAACTCAAGCAAATGCGAGACCTATTGCATTTCCAATGCTTGTTTAAGGTATCATGACCTATATTAAGGCATAGGCTCAGCGAGAGGGAGTTCCAGGTTCTTGTGGCGTGTCTAGAGAAGGATTGGGGTATGATTTGCTTGTGCTTGAAGGTGGGGGTTCGAAGGGGAGCAATTCAGTGTTTCTGAAATTTTCAGTTTCTCAGAGAGGTACATGGGTAAAGAGGAGTGAATAACTTTACAAATGATGCAGGCAATTTTTAATTGAGTTCTCGCTTCTATGGGAAGCCACTGACGGGATCAAAGAATGGGTGAGATGTGATCGAACTACTGTGTTCTGTCACAAAGTGGGCTGCCACTTGTAGTGCTCTCAGTGGACCTAGGTGGACTTTGGGAATGCCGGAAAGAAGTGCAATTCCATAATCAAGTCTGGAGTCTTATTCTCCTAATGCAGTTCACTTAATTTCTCTAAGGTCCTCGTTTTATAATCTTCCTGAAACGGGGCAGTCCTTTCTTTCTCTTTATTCTGTCTCCTCAGTTTCCCCGAACCCCTACTAGTTATGCCTTCCCTAAAATTCTGTTTCTACTTCCTATCTTAGAGATGTATTCCTTTGTGTGTTTTCCCTAATGGCCAATCCTAACATAAACAAAATCTTGAAGTCCAGAAGTCCCTGCCATCCTATGTGACCTCTAACGTAGACAGAATTTCATCCTACTTGTTCTTTACAGCCTTATTCACTTAAACGTCTCTCAAGAACCATTCTCTTCACACTTATAAAATCCAATGGCTCTCCTAGACACTGAAGGGCTAAATCCACTAAGGGTGCAAATTGCTGTTTACTCCTGAAACTGGATTCCATATTGGGCAATGCTTGCCTGTTAACAATTATGCATGGGCTTTTTGCACATGTGCAGTTTACATACCCTACACTATTTGCCCATAGTATGCCTTCCTGGTTGCTTTAATCAGAATTCCCTGTTATATGCCAAATGGACTAATATTAACACACTTGAATTTCCCCATTGTCTTGGTTCCTCATCAAAGTCAATACTATTTATGGTAATCCTTAGTTGAATCTTTTTCTCTTCATCCAGAGGTGTTCCACTAGGTTGTGTTATGGTTGGTACACCCATGGTTGGTCTTCTGTGCCTTCTGTTTAAGTCCAATGCTCCCAACTTGCTTGAAAGGGAGGAAGAACGAAGCATGAGCAGTCAGCGCCTTCTCATTCCCTTGGCCACGAAGTCTGTTGGCTGCCACTCTCATCCTTTTTTTCTTCATTGATTAATGTGCTATATCAGAAGGAGAGAGTAAAGTCAGAACAGCAACCTTTTGGCTCCCCAGCTCCTGGTTTCTGTTACTTTCCTGCCCGGTTGTTCAGGAGGAATGGTGTCTACTTCTGCCTCCATCACCTCTCTGTTAACCAACCCAGTAAGACACTTGTTTTGGCACACTTGAAAGTGATGGCATGGCAGATGAAATGCTAGGGATTTAGCTTAAAGAGTTATTTCAGGGGATTGCATTCAGAATCCAACTGTTTTGAAGATCATCCACTCTTTAGTCATAGAAAAAATGCTGCATGTGTTTCTGCTTGTGGTATTCCTAGAAGTCCACTACCTGCCTATTTTGTGAAACTCATAGGTTCCTGTGCTTCCTGAGAATGATTTACGTTGGGTTTGTTTTCACTTGTTCATCTCTTTGTGGCCAAATCATTGTCATTGTGTTTTCAAGTATTTCTGAAATGGTATGTGTCCATTGAAAGTTGTGCCTCTGGGATGAGTTTCAAGCTTGACCTGAGCCAAGTAAGCTAAGGTGCCTTTCTGGGATCTATTTTGATATTTAGGCAACTACAAACGCCTGTGTTTGAACTGTTGGAGGATGTGCCTGCCATGCTGTTGATGGCTAATTTTAACTTCTTGGTTGGCTTCACTTTTGAGAGGCATATATGTGAACTGGTTGTTTTGGCCTGCTCACTTCAGACCAGGAATGTTGTATCCAAATTAACCTGGATACTGTCCTTCAGATTTGTGATCATCTGGGTTGGCAAATCATGGTGGTGATGAGGTCAGAGTCATACCTGCCCTTGAAAGAAGTGTAATATATATTTTTTAACAGAAGGGAGTCTTTCTGATTATGTCTGCCTGCTACGGTGGGCCATCCTAACACCTCAGTGCAGATAGCGATATAGAGCAGGTGGACTCAGCAAATATATACGTTTCTGCTGAATAATCCTCGCACCTTTACTGTGTAGGGACCATGCATAATTGCTCCATTGACAAAGGCACTTCACAAGCACATAGGCACAAGTTATATTAGCTTTCTCTACTCCATCAATTGACTTGATGAATGACATTGCCTTGGTATTATGAAGGCTGTTTGTAAGAGCACTTACTATGTCTATCCACAAGAGTGGACTGTGAACGAATGGTATCACACGAGAAACGAGGAATTGACCAGTTGAATGTTCTTATATTGGAGAAAGGGAGGTGACCATGAAGAGATGAAGTGCCAGCACACATATTAGAACTCTTGTATTACATTCACGGTTTAATGATTTTAGGTTTCCTTGTTTTGCTCAATACTTAAGGAGGCTGGAAAAAGAGCTTCTCCCAGGGTCGGGCTGGTAGCCAACAAAAACCTTGTCCAAAACTCCATAGCAGCCCCGCATTACACTGAGCAAATGATTGTAGTACATGAGCCCACTTTGTCCACATCTTAGTCTCCCTCCAAGAAAATATTTGTAGATACATAGCACCAAACATCAACTTTTACTTAAATATTGTGTGCAGAATATTGGCTGTAGTGCCTTAGGTTTTACCTGCAGTTTTGAGAGACAATTAATGAAATATTCGAAGACTTCAGGATCTGTAATAACCTGGAGCAACATTTCTCAGCAGTCCGTAGTAAGACATGTTCATACTCCTTTGTATTTTTTTTGCCTCTTCATCCATTCTTTCTTTGCTGCATTTTGGTACACCCTTCCTTTTATTCATGATACTCCTACTCCCCTTTCGCTTATGTACCTCTCTACCTTTGTTCTGAGATGTGAAAAACAGTCATGAAATACAGCATCATTACAGCTGACCACAATTTTCCTCCTTTAAAGTCTGCTTCTTAGCTGGGCCGTCTTCCTGCTGTTTCCATCCACTCAGTGGCCAAACCACATCAAAGATGTTAGTTATGAATGAATGAAATTCTCATTCTATAGCGCACGACTACCCTGAGGCCTCGTAGCGCTGATTAACAGAATGGCAAGGAGGTCGGACCAGCGATGCTATGGAAGCGATCTAAATAGATGGGTCTTTAAGAGGTTTCTGAAGGCCAGGAGGTTATAGTTCTCTCGGAGAGCTAGTGGAAGGGCGTTCCACATGATTGCAGCATTATACGAGAAGGAGCGTCCGCCCCATCTCGCTTTATGGATCTTCTTGGTGGTGGCCAGTCACAGAGAGCTTGAGCGCAGGGTTCTGTGGGGGAGATAGGAGGTGACCAGAGGGTGCATAATGGCTGGGCCAGTCTTCTAGATGGCTTTATGAGCCAGACACATAGCTTTAAATTGTATCCTGGATGCAATCGGGAGCCAATTAAGTTCACCCAGTGCTGGTCTTGCAGATTGCCAGCGTGGAGTCTGGAAGAGCAGACGGGCTGCACAGTTCTGTATTACTTGTAGTTTGTTGATCGTAGCCTGAGGGGCTCCGAGATATAAGGCATTCCCATAGTCCAGGCGAGAGAGTATAAGGGCCTGGACCATAATCCTTCTCCCCTGGAATGGGAGGAGAGAGATGATTTTACGCAGCATTCTCATTAGTCCATAACAGGAGGCTTCGATCTTGGTTGCCTGGTGGGTGAAATTAAGAGAACTGTCGAGCCACATGCCAAGGCTTTTTATCTGTGTCTTAGAGGGTGGGGCAGGGCCCAGACAGGCCGGCCATAAGGGGGCGAGGACAGAGGCCGAGGGGTTACCCAGCAACATGATTTCTGTCTTGTCCCCATTGAGTCTGAGGCATGAGAGTTCCATCCACTCGGCAACCGCCTCTAGGCAAGGGCCAAGGGAGCAAGACGACTCCTCAGCGTGATTTAAGGATACCACTAGCTGAGTGTCGTCTGCATATGTAATGATCTTGATGCCGAATGGATGGACAATCTCCGCCAGAGGACTCATGTAGATATTAAAAAGCGTGGGGCTCAGGGTAGAGCCCTGAGGCACCCCACAGCTAAGAAATAGCTTTGAAGATACCACGTCCCCCTCAAAGACCTGAAAAAATCGGTCGCTGAGGAAGGATAGGAACCAGGTTAGCGCCGCGCCCGACACTCCCAGATTTCTAAGTCGATCGGCCAAGATGGTATGGTTGACTGTATCGAACGTGGCGCTGAGGTCAAGGAGGAGGATGGCGGCCGTTCCTCCTTGGTCCAGCAGCCTTCTTGCTTCTTCCGTCACCGCCAGCAGGGCTGTTTCCGTCCCATGCTGAGGACGGAAACCTGTTTGGGAGGTGTCCAACAGATTGTTTGATTTTAAATATTCAACCAGGATGTTATTAATATGTTTTTCGATCAGTTTGCTCAGCCATGGAAGAAGGGAAATTGGGCGGTAATTGGACAGATTAGACTGGTCTAAACTGGGTTTCTTCAGGAGAGCCCTGACCATTCCACATTTCCAAGATGTAGGTACTGTGCCAGAGGTGATCGAGGAGTTCAGCACCTCCAGGACAACTGGGCGGATAGAATCGATGACCGGGACAAGGTATTGGGGAGGGGCAGGATCCAGGGAGGAGCCTGAAGTCACTTTAGCAACTATCCGGTCCAGTAATTCCGTGTTTAAAAGACAGAACTGTTCTAACGTTCAATTGGGTAGTGAAGTAGGGCTGTTTGTCGTCACTATCCCTGTCTTTGGCATTACAATCGGAAAAGATGAATAGATCGTTTGAATCTTTTGATGGAAGAAGATCGCTAAGTTATTACAACACTTGAGCGCTCCCTCGGATGTTGGGGATTTTTGAGGGGAAGTGATAAGTGATTTTGCTATGTGAAAGATTTCCTTGGGGGAATTTGCAGCTGTGTTAATTTTTATCTCATAAAAAAATGCTTGGGAGTGCTTGCTAAGGAGTGAGAAGAAGAACGCGTTGGTCAAAGAATTGCATGCTTGTTTTGCAGCATGCCTGGACAAAGAGTCAAAATTCAAGACAAAATATCATTTTTATGGACACATCCAAGGAGAGGCCATACCCCACTACTTTATTGATGCATTTATTTACTATGTTCCATACAGCACTATTTCTTCACTGTGCTCTGTATGTTATTGCCTCTAGATATGCCACATTCTAGTGGCACATTATGTCTTTGTTCAACAGTAAATTGATGCCCTTGAGCAGGGTGTCAAGTGCATCACCCCTACCCAAATCTACCCAATCTATCTTCGCAAGTAAGCATAGAAAACGTTTGATTATGTTGCAAAACAGTTTAAAACTTTCGCCAAACAATTTGGGAAAGATTAAGGTGAGTGAAATTTTCACCTTCTGATAGTTTAGACAAGTTTACCAAAAACATCTGGCTCACCCCACCCTCTGCTCGGTGTTAAACCTAAAGAAAATTAATGAGGCAGCTTAAATGGTGGGGGTGATAGTCTCACACCTAATATCAGGATGTAAGGTACTGCTTTAGAGCACTAGAGTGTGCGTCCGGAACTCTACATTTATCTCTGAAATGGGAGCCCTGACAACCAGAGGAGAAGAATTAAAGTGAAGAATGAAGCCAGGATCAGATGGGAGATCCACAGCAACTGATTTTAAGGATTGTTGCTAAGAACTGGACATATAAGGACGGGAAGAACATGATCGGACAGTTCCTAACACCAGACAAGATGGCCCTGAGTATTTCAAAGTATTGCATACCTGAAGAGTAGTCACACTAGACAGGCTACAAACAGAAGAGGCTTTGTCAAGTGTTTGAACAAGCAGCAATCAAACACCCACCCTCACAAACTCTGCTGCTACTCTGGTCCATTGGTCGTGCTTGTGGGGGCCAAATCACTTGAAAGAATTTCTCGTGGGTAATTAGCCACTCTGGCAATGCCTTACAATGGCTCTGCATTCAAGCCAATGCCAAACCAGTGATCTGGCTCATTCGTAAGTGCCACAGAACATACAGAATCTTTAAAATATTTGGGATCTAAATCACACAACAAACACAAACGAATAACATGATAAATATATTAAAATGTTTCTTTAATTTATGGTAGTGTTTCAATTTAGTACATTAGATTACAACATTCATTGACATTTATTTGAAGTGAAAGTTTCTAAACATGAACTTTAAAACATTTATTAACCCTCTGCCTGACAACACCATGAGTGAACAAAATGAACCAACTTACTGATGTCCTTTACATCATGGCCAATATTATTTTTATGGATGGTGGAACATTCCCAGCTATTAAAACATTTACAAGTGAAATTTTTTTTTTTAGAGGAGCCATCTTGAACAAAATTACTTACAAGTGCTCTCAGATGTCACTATCAAGTAAATTAGATACGCAAAGTAAATGGATTTGTCTTAGATCACACAATTTAGTCATGCAGAGAATCCAGGATTTGAATCCAGGCTTCTTGGTCACACATAGTTAAATTAAGCCACTTGCTAGGTTAATGTATTTTTCTCAATCCCCTTTAACAGCAGAGGACAGTGTTTTGTACAATTCTGTCAGATGAAAAGTATATTGTATTACCTAATGATCATATGTTAATCTCACAAAATATCTTACAAAAAGGTACATAGTGAAAGTAAGGAAAGGCTGTAGGCATATGCTAACATCACTGGCTTTTTGAGACATTACATAGCTATTCAATGTAGGAGTCAGAGTGCATTAGAAAATGATGGCCACTGTGATCCTAGTGCAATGGGAATGGGGTCCTTTCCTATGATCTTTTACATACTCCTTTTGTTCAGTACTGTAGTTAGCAGACGCCAGTGCCAAGACCCTTTCGGGCACTCGCGCTATATAAAACTATTCAATTCAGTTCAAAGTAAACTACACTATTTACCCAAGGAGGTGAAACCTGGTGAGAGTCTTCTTGGCAATTAGTGTTCCTGGTTGCACAAATCGGAATATCCTGCTATATGCCAAATGGACTAATATTAACACACTTAAATTACCCATTTGTCTCTCTTCCTCATCAAAGATGATAATCTTTATGTGAATCCTTATTTGAATCTTTTTCTCTTCATCCGAAAATATTCTAACAGGTTGTGTTTTGGTGAGTCCACTGGATTTATGCAATTGTGTTGCTGTTGCATTTTTTGCATAATTATTGATTTGCCACATAATATGGAAGCAGCTGCATAATGTACAGATTGTAACAAATACATTTTTGTTTCTAGCTCAAACAGTTCAAAAGTTACTATAAACGTAGTAACACTTGGTGCAACCAATAGCCATAGTGTTAGCAAGTGTAACAAGCATTGGTAAATGCATTAGGTTTCACCTATGTGATTATTAATAATTTCGTTTTTAGTTATAAGTTTAGGGTGAGTGATAACTGGTGGGATTTGGAGCAGAGAATGCGTTGAAGGGAAACTAAATGGCAGAAAAGTGACCAGGAATTAGAGGGAGTTACTGATAGCAAAATAGGAGGAAGAAAGTGACCCAATAAATGAAAACAAGTTAGTGTGGTGGATTGGGGTGGTGTAGATTGGGGCAGATTGGAATAGGGTAGAGTGTGTGTGGCGCGGTGGAGAAGCAGACCAGGGTAGGCAGGTTTCTAGTTAAGGGTTTTAATAACAGTAAAGTAAAACAAACAAGGCTTTTGTGTGACAGAGTCTCTGGTATAAAGCGAAAGCAAGGTACACCCGTCTCTGGTGCAAGGGTTTCTGGGAATTGTAGTGTGGCTTGGCCGGTCCTCTTGGAATCTGTGAGTTCAGCCGGGTTATTCTTGGCATCCGTGGCACATAGGGAGAGAAAGAAATAAAGAAATCCCTGTAAGGGTTTGTTTGCTATCCCAACAGTGGCGCAGGGAATCAGGGGAAGTGTAGGGGGGTTGCCATCTTAACCGTCACCAGTGATCACATGCCATGCAATATGTGTCGCTACAGCGAAGAGGGACTCTGGTCTTGATCTCTCCTTCTCACTCCCCCTTTAGAACCCTCTAATGCGTGCCCCACACTGAGCGAAACTGCCCCCGTACTTTGTGGAGCCACGTCCCTCCAGGGCCGTGGCTCGAGTCTTCGCGGTGCCAGGTAGGGTCTGGCTGCCCGTCTGTGTCCTCGGCTCGGCCCGCTCCGGCTCTTCTCCTCGGTTGGGTCCGTCCCGCTCCGGCTCCTCTCCTCGGTTGAGGAGTCTTCCGCCTCTCCTTGAGGGATTCCTGCTTTCACCCAAGGGCTCACCAGGTAGGTCCGTGCAAGCGTCCTCTCCTCGTGTTCTTCATCCGTTGGTCCTAAGGAATGCCGGCTTCCTCTGGCGGCTTCCGATTTGAACATCTCCGCCCCACGTGACCTGTGCAACTGCTCTGAGAAGCCCGGCGTGTTAAAGGGCCAGCACTCCTCAGCCAAGCCCTGCGAATACATGAGAGGAGACAGGGACAGATAATGGGGAAAATGTTCCATTGCAGGGACTCCGGGCTGCTCATCCTCACAGTGTGGTATACTGGCGTAGAGTTGGTTAGATTGGAGTAGAGTGTGGTAGACTAGGGTAGATTGTATTAGAGTGAGATGTAAAGCACTTATGGAATTTTATTTTTGACTATAGTGTGCTGTGCAAGGGGGGATTTATTTATTTAAGTGCACTGTACATCTAGTAGCCACTTGACCAAACCCTCGTTATTTGAGCAGATATATTGCATACGTAGTAGTGGTGCTGTTATCTGAGTGCTGCTTTAAAGGCTTTCCATGGATTATATTGCAACAGAGTGAGACTACATCAGAAAGCACTTTTTGGAGGAACTGTGAGTGTTTTGTTCACTACTGCAGCATTTTTTATTGAGATGGCTCTGAACAGCCTTTATCCGATTTGAAAATAGTGTCAGTTGGCTGTGGCTTTAAAGCGCTTATTGTAACCACTTAGATAGTCTGTGCCATTAAAGAACGTCCCGTTGAAAAAAGGGCAACTGTAAAAAACAATTCTGATTCGAATACAACTAGAATAAACATACACATACATGGGCTGTTTAATAATGTCTACCATTCAAAGGTCATATATAGCAGATGTAGACAAGTACTTGTGAGTAAAAGGCACAGTTTCTTTCTAGTGTAGAGCCTGTCTAGTGCCAGTCTAAGATCTGCGAAAGTCGCGCTCCGTACCAGACCAAGAGAGTTATGGTGGAGCATAGCAGTGCTGAATAATTCTTGGCAGTCCTCGCAGCGGACTCCAATGTGTGGCAGTAGGGGCACTTGGTTACAGTGTGAGTGTCAGGGGCCGCCGGTGAACAGATGAGGACCCTGATACCTCAGTGATAATCAATGACCTAGCTGCTGCTGGGTTTCTGCAGCTTGTAAAACAGCCCACTCACCAAGCGGGACATACCTTGGACGGACTGTTTACTAACAACCCTCTTATTTCTGTTTCTAAGGTAACCCCACTTGCCTGGACGGATCATGCAGCCATCTGCTTTTCTATAAATACCAATCAACGTACCTCTCCCAAAATCTCCTCCTCTCCTGTCACTTTCAGAGACTGGAAAAATATAAATACCGACCATCTCGCCGAGTTGATGCTGAGCAACACCATTCCCAACGAACAAGACCCGAAATTAGCGTCTATTAACTATCTAAGCAACTTAACTACCGCGTGTAATAAGTTGGCCCCCATCAAAACCACCTACCGCAGTAGAAAGCTTCCGTCAGCCCCCTGGTTCACCGAACCCCTAAGACTGCTAAGACAACACTGCAGGAACCTAGAGAGGCAATGGCGCCGCCATTATAGTTCTACCGATAAAATAGCTTACAAAAACTCTCTTTCCAGTTATAAAAAGCTTATTACTTTGGAAAAAACAAACTACTACACGTCTCAAATTAATCAGGCCAAAAATTCTACAAGAGAACTATTTCAGATAGTCACCCACTTATCTGACCCACCTGCCCCACTAACAGATGGATCGTAGTCTCTCTCGGATTCAATAGCTACATTCTTTGAAAACAAAGTCAGTGCCATCTTTTCTACTTTTACCCATTCCCCTCCTCCTCTCCGCCCAAGAAACCTTCCTCTAATAGGGCACCAACTTTTTCAGTCTTTGAAGCTACTACGCAGGAACACATTGAACTTTTGGTCGCCCGGACCAAATCAGGGTCACCTGCTGATCCTTGCCCCGCCGCTGTCCTTAATCTTATCCCGGAAGCCATCTCCCCCGCTCTAACCACCATCTGCAATGCAATGTTCTCATCCGGCATTTATCCATCTGTTTGGAAGGAGGCCATAATCAAACCTCTTTTTAAAAAAGCCCACCTTAGATCCTTCCCTTCCGGCCAGTTACAGACCAATTGCTTGTCTCCCTTTCCCTGCCAAAATTCTCGAAAAAATTATGAATTCACAAATTTCCAAATTCATAAATGAAAATAATTTACTTGATGACACCCAGTTCGGGTTCAGACAGGGTCACGGCACAGAGACAGCGCTTTTAAAGGCAGCCGATGAGATAAGAATTACAATGGACAAGGGAGGAGCTGCGGTACTAATACTCCTGGACCTCTCAGCAGCTTTTGACACGGTCGATCATATCACTTTGATCGACCGTGTCTCAGCTATGGGAATAAAAAAACACGCTAAAGTACTGCTCGCCTCATTTTTGGCAGACCGCCCTCAGACAGTGAAGATGGGAAACTACACCTCCCAGACTTTCTCTCTCCCTTGCGGAGTACCCCAGGGCTCCTCGCTGAGTCCGACACTTTTCAACATATATGTGTCGGACTTAGCGAGGGTTATATAATCCTATGGAATAGCCCTCACAACCTACGCGGACGACACTCAACTGGTGTTATCTGTACATAATGATGGTATAACGGTCGCCGCTAATTTCCAAGAGGGAATGAGGGCGATAAGTTCCTGGATGTCATCAAACTGTCTCAAATTGAATTCCGATAAGACGGAGGTGATGACATTCGGGAAACTGGAGCCTACCTGGTCCCCCCAATGGTGGCCACCTGAGATGGGAATGCCTCCTCAACCAGTGTCTAAGGTGCGTAATTTGGGAGTCATATTCGACGACAGACTGACGTTTCAACAACACGCCAACTCAGTGGTTTCCTCATCTTTCCACATCCTAAAGAGGATAAAAAAATTAATTCCATATCTTCCTTCCTCCGCGGGTAAAACTCTTATCAGTACTCTGGTCTTCTCCAGAACAGATTACTGTAACGCCCTTCTCCTCAATGCCCAAGAAAAGGTCCTCAACAGACTGCAGACGGTTCAAAACGCCTCAGCCAGGACCTTACTGAACATTCCCAAGTTTGCATCCATCTCCCCGTTTGTTAGACAACTGCATTGGCTCCCAGTGAGAAACCGGACCAAATTTAAGGCTTTATGCATTGCCTACAAAGCTATCAACAATCTAGGTCCATCATACCTAAAAATAGCATTCAGCCCGCTTGAACACTCAAGAACCTTGCGCTCCTCTTCTGCTCACCTGTTAAAGGTTCCGCGGACAAAAAAAGCCAACTGGGGAGACAGATGCTTCACCATTGCAACAGCCAAGCTTTGGAACACTTTACCCCTTGATATCAAAACAGCTCCTACGCTGATCAATTTCAGGAAAAAACGTAAAACATGGTTGTTTTTAATTTAAATCCTTTTTATACAATGAAAGTTCTGTTAATATAGCGCCGAGACACCCCTTGGGGTATTTGCGCGCTTTAAAAATCGCATAAAATAAATAAATAAATAAATGAGGAGACTGGGTCTGCGGGAGCTGGTGATCCGAGGCTGGTGGTCAGAGGGATGTAATGACATAGTGTGTTAACGCGTGGGGCAATTGGGGACTCCAGATCATGTTGTGAACACCAGGGGCTGCCAGTGAGGAGACTGAGTCGACGGGAGTGGGCCAAGCGAGGGTGACGAGCGGAAGCCATTGTGGGTACAGCGGGCTCATCATATGGTATTTTTAGTTTGATCATCTCAGTGTGTCACCCAATATTGTACCGCCCGGACTCAATGCAGCATGTAGAGCTGTACGGAATGACAAGCGGCCCGCCAAGTAGGAAAATGGCGGTGGGCTCTTTAAGTCTTCGTCTAGGCAGTCAAGTTATCCGTCCGCTCATTCAACAAGCACGCTTGAAATGCATGCAGCCACGGAGAGATTAGTAAACAAGTACAGCACAAGCTGCAGCATTTCAAGTGTGCTTGTTCAAGGCAAACAGTTCACCAGGGTAAACATAAAAAAGTTCTGCTTCAAAAGCAGATGGAAACAGTACTTGGTTGCCAGGAAACGGATAAGAGACTCACAGGAGGAAAACACGAGGAACAGGAAACCATATGCTATAGCCAATAGAAACGGAGGAAAAATAGGTGACAAGCACAAGAACCAATGAAAAGCAAGGGGGAGCGATGTTATCCCCTTTTAAGATTTATTTTAAATACAATAGATTTCACAAGCACTGTGCAGGCAAAACTTACAAATTACAAAATAATGAAGTAGTAATACTACAATAAAATGTGCCGCATTACGCTGCATAATTTGCCTTTTCTTGTCGCATAATTTTCTCAACGCTGCCGGGTAATTCCAGTAGCCTTGGTTATGGTTGGTACTTTCATGGTTGGAATTCTTAGCCTCCTATTTAAACCTAATGCTCCCAACTTGCTATAATGTATGGAAGCACGAAGCGTTAGCAGGCCGTGCCTTTTCATTCACTTGGCCACAAAGTCTGTTTACTGCCACTCCCATCCCCTTCTCTTCGCTGAATAATATACGATATCAGAAGGAGAGAGTAAAGTCAGAACGTCAACCTTTTGGCTCCACAGATCCTGGTTTCTGTTACTTTTCTGCCTGGCTTCTCAGAAGGAATGACACCTACTTCTGCCTGCTCGTTGGTCATATAAAATATGCTGCTTGTGTTTCTGCTGAGGGCATTCTGAGAAGTCCATTTCCTGCCTTTTTTGTAACACTTTTAGGATTCTGGGCTTCCCGAGGATGGTTCAGGTTGGGTTTGTTTGGCTTGTTCATCTCTTTGTGGCCAAAACGTTGCCATTATGTTTTCAGGTAATACTGAGCCAGTAAGACAACCATGCCTTTCCGGAACCTTCCTGTGGTATTTAGTCAACTATAGAAATCTGTGTTTGAACCCTTGGATGTTGTTTCAGTGGAGCTGTTGACGGCTAAGTTTAACTTTTAGTTTGCCTTCACTTTTGAGAGACATTTATGGGAACTGGTTGCTATGGTCTGCTGATTTCAGACGAAATTTTTTAAATACAAATTAACCTGGATATTGTCCTTCAGATTCGTGATCATCTAGGTTGGCAAATCATGCTGGTTATGAGGTCAGGGTCATATCTACCCTTAAACCCTTAAAAGAAGTGTAGAATTTATTTTAACAAAAGGGAATCTTTTTGATTATAAGATCTGTGAAGGAACCATGCATAAGTGCTCCAGAATGATTGACGAAGGCACTTCAGAAGCACATTGACACAAGTTATATGAGCTTTCTCTAGTCCATCAATTGGCTCAATGAATGAGGTAGCCTTGGTATTATGAAGTAGCAGTTTGTAAGAGCATTCACTAAGCTGATTCACAAGAGTGGGATGTGAAATAATGGCATCACATGAGAAACGAAGAATCGAGCTGTTAAGGAATTTTCTTATATTGGACGGAGGGAGGTGAGCATGAAGAGATGAAGTGCCAGCATACATATTAGAACTCCTGTATTAAATTAACAGTTTAATGATTTTAGTTTTCCAAGTCTGGCTCAATACTTAAGAAGGCTGGAAATATAGCTTCTCCCAGGGTTGGGCTGGTAGCCAACAAAAACCTAGCCCAAAACTCCATAGCAGCCTGCATTACACTGAGTAAAATTATTGTAGTACATGAGCCCAATTTGTGCAAAATATTGGCTGTAGTGCCATAGGTTTTCCAAGCAGTTTAACAATTAATGAAATATGCGAAGACTTCAGGATCTGTAATAATAACCTGGAGCAACATTTCACCGAAGTCCGTAGTAAGACATGTTCTTACTCCTTTGTATTTTCTTGCCTCTTCATCCATTCTTTCTTTCATGCATTTTTGTACTCCCTTCCTTTTACTTGTGGTACTCCTACTCCCCTTTCTCTCATGTATCTCTCTATTTTTGTTCTGAGATGTGAAAAACAGTCATGAAATACAGCATAATTACAGCTTACCTCAATTTTTCCTCTTTAAAAGTCTGCGTCTGAGCGGGGTTGTCTTCCTGCTGTTTCCATACACTCGGTGGCCAAACCACATCAGAGATGTTAGTTAGTTCTAAGGAGTGAGCAGAAGACCGTGTTGGTCACAGGATCACATACTTGTTTTGCAGCATGCCTGGGCTATGCACATAGGGTGACCACCTGGCATGGTGGCAAATTATGGACAGGAGTGTTAAGATTCAGGGCAAAGAGTCGAATTTCAAGACAAAAATTCAGTTTTAGGGACACATTTAAGGAGAGACCATACTCTTCTACATTATTGGTGCATTTATTTACTATTTTCCTTATAACACTTTCTTCACTGTGCTCTGTATGTGATTGCATCTAGGTATGCTACATTCCGGTGGCACATTATGTCCTTGTTCAATAGTAAATTGACGCCCTTGACCATGGTGTCAAGGGCATCACCCCTCCCCAAATCTACCCAATCTTTTTTCGCGAGAAAGCATAGAAACATTTTGATTATGTTTCTAAACAGTTCAAAACCTTCGCCAAACAATTTGGGAAACATTAAGGTTAGTGACTTTTTCACCAACTGCTAGTTTAGACAAGTTTCTGAAAAACATCTAGCTTCTCACCCTCTGTTCGGCGTTACACCTAAAAAAAAATAATGAGCCAGAGGAAATGGTGTGGGTGACAATCTCACACCTAATGTCAAGATGTGAGGTACCCACAACTTGTCTGTAGGCTCACAGCACTAGCGTGTTTGTCCGGAACTCTAAATTTATCTCAGAACTATGATCCCGTACTACCAGAGAAAGAGAATTAAAGTGCAGTTTGAAATCGAGATCAGACGGAAGATCCACAGCAACTGATTTTAAGGGCGGCTGTTGCTAAGAACTGGACATACAAGGATGAGAAGAAATGGTGGGACAGTTCCTAACATTAGACAAGATGGGCCCGCGATGGGTGTCGGAAAGTATTGCATACCTGGAGAGTAGTCTTACTAGAGAGGCCAGAAACAGAATAAGCATTGTCAAGTGGTTGAACACGCAGCACCCACTCACCCTCTACTGCTACAATGGTCCATTGGTCGTGCTTGTGGGGGCCAGATCACTTGAAATAATGTGCCCTGGGTAATTGACCAACTCTGGTAGTGTCTTACTATGGCTCTGCATTCAAGCCAATGCCAAACCAGTGATCTGGCTCATCCCTAAGTAACAAAGAACATACAGAATCTTTAAAATATTTGGGATGTACATCACACAACAAACACAGTTTAAAACATGATAAGAATATTAAAATGTAGGAAATATTTCTTTAACATATGATAGTGTTTCAATTTAGTACATTAGATACAACATTCATTGACTTTTATTTGAAGTGAAAGTTTCTAAACATGAACTTTAAAACATATATAAATCTTCTCTTCTGACAACACCATGAGTAAACAAAGTGAACCAGTTGACTGGTGTCTCTTACATCATGGCCAATATTATTGTTATGGATGGTGGATCATTACAAACTATTACAACTTTTACAAGTGAGTATTTTTGTACAGGATTCACCTTGAACTAAATTACCTAAAAGTGCTCTCAAATGTCACTATTAAGTAAATTAGACACATGAAGTAAATTGATTTGTCTTAGATCACACAATTCAGTCATGCAAGGAATCCAGGATTTGAACCAAGGCTTCCTTTATTTTTGTCAAACCCCTTTAACAGCAGAGAACAGTGATTGTTTAACAATTCTGTCTGATGAATAGTATACTGTTTTGAGTAGGGATCATAGGATAATTGGACACAATTTGTTGAAAAAAAGGTACATAGGGAAAGTTTTGGAACACAGTACACCAAATGCTAACATTACTGGCTTTTTCCAGACATTACACAGCTATTCTATGGAAGGGTCAAAGTGCATTACAAAATCATGGCTACTGTGATCCTAGTGCAATGGGAATGGGGTCGTTGAGTGTGAAGATGGAATCAAAAGCATGGCTAAAAATACCCAAGTGTTATGTAACTATTTTGTTGATCATTCACCATCAGGTAACCATATATATATAAAATAACACAAACCTTAAATGAAAAATAAATGAAAGTTAAACTAATCAGTGGGAAATGCACTGTTTCATGTTACAAAACCTTTATTGGTTAATACGATCACTGAATTGAATTCTTTTTGGTGCAGCAGGGAAAAGTGGCTTGTCTATTTTTAGTGCGAGGAGGTCCCTGCATGTCACAGAAAGCATTGTGAATGCATGTCATTATTTTAAATATTGCATTACATAGTATAATATAGGATGCCACAAAAGTGCAATAAAATGTAGGTTAAAGATTAAAGAAAAGAGCTTCCAAATATAGATCTTAGCAATACGCAGATTATACCTACTGCAAGCATTTTTCTTACTGTGCATTAAAAGCACACTCTCCACACTACTCTTTGAACACCCTTACTATATCTCTCAAAAAGAGAAGAGCTTTGTAAATACGGATATTAGGGCTAATTTATGGACAGTGTGTAAATTACGGATGGGTGGTCACTGGTCACCCTATCTGTAGGATGTCCCAACACGCACAGATTACAGATAAGAGAACCCCATGCGATAGTGACAATCTCTGGCACTGCCTAGCATGCAGAGGAGGCAGAGATCCAGAGGTGTAGCTTAGTCAGTGAGTTTCGGGGAAGTGAATCATAATTTTCTCAACTAAAAAACAGTATGCCGAAAGGTGGAGGGTTGACCATGGTTTGGGTACACGGTTCCCGTGAGGAACAGGTTGTAACAAAGCCAATTCTCTGTAAAGATGATGATGAAACAAGTTATAGTAATTATCCTAATAGTTTATTGGATATAAATCTCAGGAGAAACACCCCAGCCACCGTTCACTTCCAAGCTCCAGTTACAAATCATATCACCACATTCTATTGGAATATACACATGTAGGGATTCCAAAGGAACGATAACAATCATTACATCAAAGGGATATAAATAACCCAGGCACAAAGAAACCAGTTACCACACATCTCCATGAATAAAACAAAACAACTGCATAAAGTTAATATTAAGACACTTCACATGCTGGAAACAAATCACCCACCAAGCCACACTGAAATCAAACAAAGGTATTTGCATGGACATAATTCTTTAAAAACTTAGGAGACATCACATTTCGCTAACTCCCTCTCATATCTACAAGCTTCCTCCCACAGCCACCATCACCTGCCTCGTCATCTGCCCTGTCAACCACCCCATAGTTCACAACAGTAACTCTAGTGAGATTCCACACCCTAGTGTCCATAGTTTTGATGGATTTCTTAATAAATGTTACAACACGAATGGGATCAGAAAACTTCATAAGACAACCCGTTCATCTGATCCTCGCCCAGACTCCCACCTTCACTTCTATAATCTTGACCCGTTTTCTGCCATCAAACAATTTCTTTCTCACAAACATAGTCTGCCTTTTCTTGTCCTGCACAGGAATCCCTTCACTTTTACCAACCACCCATCATGGTGTCAGCAAACAGTTAGCTCTTCTTTTCCTAAAAAGCTCATAGGGTGTCTTACCAGTCACAGAATGGGGTGTTAACCGATACACACACACTTTCCTGCGAACCTCCCCTCACCAATCCATCGCATTGTCCTTAGCCATCCTTATCGTCTCCTTTAACACACTATTAAAACGCTCCACAGCTCCATTGGATTCTGGGTGATACAAAGCACACTTGTCTTGCACAATTCCCTTCTCATATAAAAATACCTCCATTTAATTTGAAACTAACTGCATCCCATTATCAGTCAACACTTTACGAGGTACCCCTTCACGTTCAATAAGTTCCTGCAAGAATGCAACCACATGTTTAGTTTCAATACCCCTGGTAACAGTTATTTCAGGCCAACGCGAAAACATATTCACCAAAACCAACATATAATAAATACCACTTTGACTATGAATAGGCCCCACAATGTTGAGCGCAACCTCATCACAAAGACCTTTCGGTAGTCGTCTCCTCACCGTAGATTGAGTCCTTGGCTTCAACACCTTTCGCTCGCCATTCACTGAACACACTCTCGAACTAACCTCTTAGCCTCCATATCCATCCCCTGTCACCAGTACACCGCCCTTAATCTTTCCTTAGTCTTAGAAATACCCAAATGACTTTCATGTGCCATCTTGAGTAAAGTCTTCCTCAATGCAACAGGGGGTACCAATATGGTTCCACTGAATAACAACCCATTTACCTCAGGCAACGTCTCTCTAACAGACCAACATTTCTGACACTCCTTATTAGCACACCCCTTCTTACACCAACCAATCCTTAACATCTCAAAAACCTTTTGAATACCACCACCTTCCCTCACAGCATCCTGCCATTCGTCTTCCAATATGGCAGCTTCCTTCACAGCACACACACACTCATCCATCTCCTCATCATCAGACTCTAGAATAGCATTTTGTTCCGACACCAGCCTTGTCGTGCACATCAGCAACCACATTTCTACTAACCAGGATGTATTCAACGACAGAATTATACTCCTGCAACGCCACAACCTAGCGGGTAATCCTCCCAGATACAGCATCAATTTCGGTACTCTGAAATATTTCTCCCAACGGTTTGTGGTCAGTTTTAACACAAAACTCCGAACACCCCAAAAATGCTTCATTTTCCTTATTGCCCAATATTTCACTGAGGCTTCTCTCTCAAAGACCAAATATTTAGCTTCAGGTCCATGTATACATCTAGAAGAAAACATGATGGTCCTAGTGTTAGAACCCTCCCCCTGCAACAAAACCGCTCCTAAGCCCTTAACACTTGCATTAGTGATAATAGTGCTTCTCAATTAGGATCAGAACTCAAATTAGGAGCTCTTTCTTCAATCCTCATTCCAAAGGAAAGAAGCCCCCTTTTTTAAAAAGCAGTCTCATTCTTGCACTTTTCGAAGCAAAGTTAGGAATGAACTTACCATAATACTCTGCCATCTCTAAGAATTTGAAAAGCTCCTCTTTACAAGTAGGGGACGCCAAATCCTTTATGGGAATAACCAAACTGAATTTCAGCTTAACACCATCTTTAGACAACTCATGACCAAGATACTCAATGAAGGACTGCCTGAACCTGCACTTTTCCTTCTTTATCGCCAAAGTCACACCTTCCATGCTCCTGAGTACCAGCCTCACCCTCTTGTCATGCACAAGAGCATCAGGAATCAAAAAATATTGTCCTGGTAAATCCTGATAACTTCTACAACCTTTAATACTCTCTCCATGACCCTCTGAAAAACAGAGGCTGCAGACACCAAACCAAAAGGAATTTGTAGTAACGACGTCCACACAGGAAGGATGAAATTAAAGGAACTTTATTGAAGATTGTTACATGAAGAAAGTTCTAGAACAGCAAGTAGTTTGGTTCTATGGAGGAGCCCCACTAGGAGCAGCCTGTATGCTGCTAAGCCCATTCTCAACTGTCACTTTCAGCCTCTCAGGCACTCAACATTCCAATCTCATCATCACTCCAACATTCCATCCAGCACCACACACAGGCACACTGGCTGAGCAGGGGATGTGAAGGGCATAACAAGAACATGAGTAGGATACTACATATCCCCCTTTCTTATAAAACAGAAGCAATAGTCTATACCCAAATGAGATGTAACAGTAAGAACCAAGGAGGCAAAGAGTTGAAAGGAAAGTGAATGCAACAGAGAAAGTAAAGACAAGGTAAGGACGGAAAAGAACGAGCGAAGAGATGGGTGTGGGAAAACAAAGAGGAAGCAGAGGGTGAATGGCACAAATAGAAATAATGTATACGTTGGTTGACAAGTGCACAACTGAGTTTAACGATAATTTAACGCAAACTTCGATCTTTTAAGTCGGTGCTCCTAAGGTGTCGTCTTCCACCCAGGAGACGAGTAAGAAATACATGAAGAAACGTGCTGTCAATTGAAAATTGATTGCATCCTTTAGGGCACACGAATGTCACGGGTGATAATCCTCCTTCCAATGTTAAATAAACAATCTTAATCAGTTGATTCAAGTTCAAAACGCTGTTTTAATCCATTATAGTCATTAACGTATGTTTCCCCACATACTTAATGTAGTTAATAAAGTTTTTGCTTTCAATATAAACAATTATTTCCTCCAGCTCTAATGCATTTCGGGCCACCGCCCTTCGTCTGGGAGCATCTAAAAAACGGCATATAAAGCATACATGTAGTTTCCTCCTGTTTATCAAACAAAATACAATCTGTACCATCTTACTTGGTGAAGTGATCGTGCATATTAAAAAATGTAATCTTCAAACGTCCTCACGAATTTGTGAAGTAATAGACTGTGCACGGTAAGATGTTAATACATGCTGTTAAGAAGTTCCGTCCGTGTTCGTGATCAAACAGCTATGCAACGAGTGATGGGAAAAACGGAGTGAAGTGTTACGCTTTTCAGCATCGCGGTCAATGAGAGTCAAGATAAAGGTAACAACCTGACTGCGTAGTGCTTCCGAGTGTGACTAATATATAACAGGCGCATAAAGCTTCCGTGACTATCTATTCTACTATTATAAAGAGAGAACACACACGTTTGAGCCAGGTAAACTCGGGAACCACAGCGCCAATCCACACACCCGATACATTGTAGAAATTGTCAGGGTGTGCAGATGGACATAGGCTATATATACTACTATTATAAAGAGAGAACACGCACCTTTGAGCCAGGTAAACTCGGGAACCACAGCGCCAATCCACATACCCGATACATTGTAGAAATTGTCAGGGTGTGCAGATGGACATAGGCTATATAAAATAAAAAAAAACGTACATTAAAAAATATAACTTTTAAAAAAAAGTAGTGCCCTGGAAGTAGCGCCGGCCGCGACGCTGCTCTGGCCGTGACGTAGCGTTGGCCGCGACGTGCGTGATGACGAGGAGGAGAGACATGGAGCTGCGGTGTGAAGTGAGGAGCACGGGCACGTCATGGCGAAGAGGAGCGGCGGTGAAGTGAAGATCGCAGCTCAGGTAATTTATTGAAATCGAGGCAGGAGGGAGGCGGTCGGGCGGGCGTCGGGAGCGGGTGTGCACAGAGGGACAGGCGGGAGGAGTGGGGGCGGGAGGGAGTCGGGGCGGGAGGGAGTCGGGACCGGAGGGGGTCGGGACCGGAGGGGGTCGGGCGGGAGCGGGAAACGGAAGCAGGTCAGAGCGGGGCACACTTTGCCGAGCGATTCATACACATCGGTATTGGAAAGCCTGCGTTCAGCAGAATAAACATATAGCGTGGAATCTACGGTGATGCTAAATAATGCATAGATCAGAATTCAGCAGTGCATCAACATGGGATTTAAAGCATAGATATTCAATGAACAGGGATAGCTCGGCATGCATACATTAAAAAAGTGCAGCGTGGAGTAAAATATGGAATATCGACTGCAAATCATAGCCAAGAATAGAGCATCATGTTCCACGGGGGACAGAAGTGCATCTTCTAAGACCTTGACATATGAGCACATATGATCCGAGCAAATATCAAAATGCATGGACTTCACAAGAACCGTGCGTTCAGACAAACCCTTGCAAATAGTTGTAGAGTGTTCAAGGCCAAAATAAACATTGGGCGGCGGGAGGCGGGAGCGGGTGTGCACAGAGGGACAGGCGGGAGGAGTGGGGGCAGGAGGGAGTCGGGACGGGAGGGGGTCGGGGCGGGAGCGGGTGTACTGCCCCCAGCCCCTTTCTGCCCCAGGCAACGCTGGGGCGGGCTGCTAGTATTAGATAAAAAAGAAGTGCTAAACTTCGGTACGAAACATACAAAAGTGTATGTTAAGTTACTTACGCTCGGAGGCCGGGGTTGGAATAAGCTGCGAATAGTAAGCAAATTCCTGAGGACGTTTGAAGATTAAATTTTTTAATATGCACGATCACTTCACCAAGTAAGATGGTACAGATTGTATTTTGTTTGATAAACAGTAGGAAACTACATGTATGCTTTATATGTCGTTTTTTAGATGCTCCCAGACGAAGGGCGGTGGCCCGAAATGCATTGGAGCTGGAGGAAATAATTGTTTATATTGAAAGCAAAAACTTTATTAACTACATTAAGTATGTGGGGAAACGTACGTTAATGACTATAATGGATTAAAACAGCGTTTTGAACTTGAATCAACTGATTAAGATTGTTTCTTTAACATTGGAAGGAGGATTATCACCCGTGACATTCGTGTGCCCTAAGGGATGCAATCAATTTTCAATTGACAGCACGTTTCTTCACAAATAGAAGTAACCCATCCTCACCAACAAGGAAAACAGTAAAACGTAGAAAGGAACAACAAGTTAGTAAAAGGACATAGTCGCACCAAAGACTACCCCCTAACACACTTACTGGCCAGGCAGGCAAGAAAGGAAGGAAGGACAAGGCACAATGCGAACTGAGCACAAAGCTGACACCTGAAGAGAAGAGGGAAAGATCTACTCTTGAACAAGGAAGAAAGGAAAAAACACTACAGAAGAGGAAAGACTAGAGGCAAAGGAAGAATAACAACAAAGTGTGTAGTTCAGGTTCCAAGGATGAGGAGGAAATGAGCATCACGTGGATAACTGAACAGGTTCGAAAACAGAGGAGAAGAATAAAAATACAAACAAAGAAAATTCAACCTCCCCCACTATCATAATGATAATACAACGAATATGAGAATAACGTTGGATGTACAACAATATATAATGATGTAAGCATGACATTTTAAGAAAATGACAGCAAGGGACAGAGACTCATAATGGGATAGCCCATGTAAGGACAACCGCCATGTAGAGGTCAAATGTAGTGAGATGTTGTAATGGGACTATAAACCATAAAACACACCCTATGAGATGGTAAAAGTGTAAGAGAAGATGGGAATGTACCCATAACCTACCCCTTACAAAAGGGCGTAGGCAAATGTGAATGGGACTGGCCCCAAACTAACACACCCTGTGTGAGGGTAACAATGTACGAGAAGATGTGACAGACCCATGACCTACCTCTAAAATAGGGGTGGTAGACTATATGTAAATGGGACTGGCACCCATGTGGAAGGTGTCAAAAGATGTTATAAAAGCTGTAATATCCCATGAATATTCTTCCAGCTCGATCTGGTGATAAACTGATCTCAAATCAATCATGGAGAACACTTCAGCCCCACCCAACGATACCAGCATTTCAGTACCATTTGGAATGGGATATTTAACAATTACCACATCTATGTTATGCTTGCGCAAGTCAACACATAAAAGCAACTCATCGCTACTCTTCTTGGCCAACACAACCGGAGCCAACAATCAGTCCCTGCACCTTTTCAATGACATTATCCTTCAACAATTTCTCCAACTCCAACTGCATCCCAGATGAAAAGCCTAGGCATTTGGGTTGATCAAGATCGCAGTTTCAAGGCCAGCCGCGGTACGGCCTCCTGCTTTGCCATCCCAAGGATGCTTCGCAAAGTCCTTACACTCCTACCCTTCCGCGAAGATACTAAGTTGGAAAATTTGCGAACACAAGGAGCGGTTCGGAGACTTCAAAACACGGTGCTTAGAGTAGCCAAAACCTGTAATGAATTGGTCTCTAGAGTAGTGGAGGCGGAAGGAAGGATCTCATCAATTGAAGATGAAATGTCTCAACATAAAACGCAGATTACTTCCTTAATGACCTTAAGGGAAGATATTGACTGGAAACTCGTTGATTTGGAGAACAGGTCAAGAAGAAATAACTTGCGTGTCCTGGGTATCCCGGAGGGAAGCGAGGGAAAAAAATATGCGTCAGTACATTATAGATCTCTTCACAGAAGCTTTCCCGAGTTAACCCAGTGGCAGTAGGACATAGAAGTTCAAAGCGCTCACCGATTTCCATTCCATGTGAAAGATTCTAGAGGAACTGTGAATGTAAAACCAAGAGCAATTTTGATATACTTGAATAATTTTCTTGCAAGGGAAGCATTGTATGACCTAGCTAGGCCTGACCGAAAACGGAAGGGGAAAGGAATAGAATTTTTTGTAAGACCTGACTATTGTCAAGTGACAGTACAGCAGAGATGGCACTTGCGCCAGCTCATACCACTCTTTCAGGCGAAAGGAGCAGAGGCATTTTTGCTTTATCCCGCTAAGCTTAAGATCATATATGAGGAGAAAACGCAATTTATCACCTCTGAAAACAGGGCTAAGGAGTACCTGACTTCTTTGTAGTAAATAGATAGTTAAATGTAGTTGTAAGACTAATTATACATACTTATGCCTTATGGAGAAGTCCCTACATACTCACTCTTATCTAAGAGGTAATCAGGCTTCTTTGTTTAGGGAGATCTCCCAAATGGCTTGTTTTCTCGTTTGCTAAATGCCTGTTTATTATTTATGATGGAACATGGGGGGAACTGGGCATGTATACAATAGAAAAGTAGGACTCAGGGACATCATGCCTGTATGTATCTTCTAATGAAGACAATTACTACTAGCTCTGTTTTTTTTTCTTTTTTGTCTTTTCTTGCTGTCGGGGGACTGGATGTGAATAGAGGGACACACCCCATATTTCTCTACCCATCAGGTATGGGGAATTTTTTGTCCCTTTGCCTTTTGTGGGAGGGATTCTGGGTGGGTGCGGGTGGGTCATGGGTTGAGGGCAGGGGGGGGACAGGCAAGAACAAGAGCAGAGCAGAATTTATATTGACAAATAGATGTATCAAGTTGATGATTAAATATGTATGCATTGTGGATACTAGTAGTTTGATATTTAGAAGAAATGTAATATGTTATGGATATATCCAGTCAAGGTATGTGATTTTTGATAATGGTTAAGTTAAGGATTTGTTCATGGAATGTTTGTGGATTAAATGATAGGAAAAAGAAAGGAATAGCGGCACAAATTTTACAGGTTCTGAAATTTGATGTTCTATGCTTACAAGAAACCCACTTGCCATGGAGTAGTAGACACTTGCTCATGGATTTGGGTATGGAGGTTGTAGGGTCCTCTAGACAAGGCTCTACAACTAGAGGAGTAGCAATACTGAAAAGGAGGGGGAGCGGTACCTGTAAACGCCTAAAAACTGATCCTTTTGGAAGGTGGGTGATTACAGATTTCTGGATAGGGAATAAATCTTGGACTATCTGTGCTATATATAGGTCAAACTTGGATGATCCGGAAATACTCAATTTTCTCAGTGTGGAGCTTGCAGGATGGCCTGTCCTGCTTATACTATGTGGGGATTTTAATATCCATTTGGAGACACAATTTGATATAACTAGCGATGAAGTATATTCAGGTAAGAAAGTCAAAGTTTACAAAGCCTTAAGAGGACTAGTTAGGGAACTAGGTTTGGCAGATGTTGGTTATGTTAAAATAATGAGTGGCCCTGGATACACCTTTTTTTCGGCCCCCCATCAGAAATTTGTGCGTTTGGATTATTTTTTTATAACTTCTAGAGCTATCATGGACCTTAAGTATATTATTCATCCTAAAATAATATCGGATCACAATCCTATTATGATAGAATTGGTGATAGACGGCACAGGTACTTCTCTACGCAATCAGTGGACATTTGAACGGAAACTACTTGCAGATACGTGTTATATAGAGCATATGGGGAAATGGATAAACAACTTCCTAGGATATAACCGTGGTTCCGCTTCCCCCGCAAACGGTATGGGATGCATTGAAGTCAGGGATACGGGGCGAGACACTTTCATATTCTATAAATAAACAAAAACAATCCCGAGATCATATGGCTTCACAAATTAAGAAGCTACAGGAATGTAAATCTAAGCTTATAACAGCCATCAGGCTTTCTCAAGATACTGAAGATATAAAGTCTGACATAGCCATTCATAAATCGAGACTATATGAGAATTTTGTGAAGAAACTTGCAGAACAGATAGCTGTTAATCAGGTGAAAGTATATGAGATGGGAGAAAATACAGGTCGAATCCTGGCTAAGAAAATTCGTCAACATGTATTCAGGATCAGACAGGACAAAGTGTTGAAAAATTAGAGGAGATTCTGGAGGTCTTTAGACAATACTATTGTAATCTATACAAGGAGGAAATAACCAATTATTCATCAGAAAGCTTCTTGAATTTTAACAATAGTAGCTCTATGACCAAATTAACAATAGAACAGACTTCAATCCTTGAGAAAGATATAACTTGGGAGGAAATGGAAGCTGCAATCCTCTCTCTGGCATCAGGCAAGGCTACAGGACCCGATGGCATCCCTTTGGAGTTCTACAGGATGTTTCGACATATATTAAAACAAGACATAATTCTCACATTTACAGAAGCACAGAAAGGTAGACCACCGGAATCTTGGAGACACTCAATTATCAAGGCTTTCCTGAAGAAAGATAAACCACCTACTTCACCGGCTTCTTTCAGACCAATATCTTTA
This sequence comes from Lissotriton helveticus, assembly GCF_964261635.1. Taxonomy (NCBI): domain Eukaryota; kingdom Metazoa; phylum Chordata; class Amphibia; order Caudata; family Salamandridae; genus Lissotriton; species Lissotriton helveticus. The sequence continues at coordinate 144,581,727 of NC_136067.1, read as the reverse complement.
ATTATTGCCGATAGCAAGATCTATTAGAAGATTTTAGCCTCTAGAATATCCGGTATAATATCATCTATTGTATCAAATTTTCAACATGGATTTATCCCTAATAGGGATACCACGGATCATATCCGTTGGCTTATTGCTCTTATGGACTGGGACCAGGCGACAAAGACGCCTATGGGAATTACCCTGTTGGATGCCGAAAAGGCATTCGACAGGGTAACAAGGCCGTATTTGTGGGATCTGGTGAGTCGGAAGGGTTTTGGCCCGAAGATGATGCTTGCTCTTAAAGCGTTATATATTTCTCCAACAGCATTTATTAAATTAGCAGGGCAGGAGTCCACTCCCTTCTCGATATTTCGGGGAACCCGACAAGAGTGCCCATGCTCCCCGTTATTATTTGCCCTGTATATTGATGTATTTTTAAACAAACTGAATAGTGCTGATGACATAGAACCAGTTAAAATCTCACGGATCAATTATAGAGCATTGGCATATGCAGATGATATTGTAGTAGTTACGACAGATATCCATAAGACAATTCCAACTATAGAAGATTTGGCAATTACAAAACTCAAACATTATATCTAGCACAAGATCTACCGCCCCCTCCACATATTAAAACGGTGACAGAGGCTACATATTTAGGTGTCAAAATCGGTACCCCATTGGCTAATATTCCGGATTCAAATTTTAACATAGTTCTAAAAAAGACTAACTCAATGTTGGAAAGAATAGACCATCTTCATTTTTCATTAACAGGTCGGGCCAATATTTTAAAAATGGTGGTTCTCCCAAAATTTTTATATATGTTTCGCGCTATTCCGTTAGAATTTCCTCCTAGCTGCTTTAAACAGTTAGAGAGAATGTCTGCAAGGTTTTTATGGAGTTATAAACGACATAGACGAGCGTATAAAAAAATTATATTTCTTAAAGAAAGAGGAGGGTGGGGCATACCCTATTTTTTGTATTACTATTTAGCCTATGTTTTACAGTATATTGGCCCTTTAGTGATTGGAGATAAGGCAAGATTATCTCCGAGTAATTCGCCTTCAATCTATGAATTTGCTATGGGAGCGGAGTGTAGGGGCTGTTTAATAAAAACAATTGATCCTAGCTACTTTAAAAAAAACAGATTTAAGATATTAAAATCCACATATATGGCATGGAGACTATTCGAACGGCAAATAGGAATTCCAAAGGTAATACTATATACACCTTTTAATGCATCAGACATTCTACCATCAATATGGCGTGATAATGTGATGTATAGATGGCGTTTGAAGGGTATTCTTTGGCTAGGTGACATAATCTCAGCTGGATCTCTACTCTCCTTTCCTGCCCTTCAGGAAAAATTTAATTTATCCGACTCTGACTACTTCAAGTATTTACAAATCCATAGCTATATCAATAAATTAAAATCACATCTAAAGAGAATCCCTATTATTGATTGTTTGTTTAGGAAAACTTCAATTGTATTGTATTATAAACTTCTGTTGGCATCATGCCCAGATGATTTGGAGCTATTTCAAAGCAAATGGGCAGCAAAATTGGATATGGACTCATTTAATTTAGTAAAATCCATTAAATTAGCCAATGAAATATTAATCACAGGTCGCTCAAGATCACAACATTATATGGCAATATTTGATCTTTATTATACTCCCGGCAAGATCTCGAAGTGGGATACATCGGTGGGCACAACTTGTAGTAGATGCGGGGAGTACGCTGCATATGTATTACACATGTTTTTTTTATGTCCAAAACTGAAGGAATTGTTTTCCTCTATCCAAAATGTTTTGTCCATTGTGCTGCAGACGGTAGTATGCATTACCGGGGAACTGGTTCTGATCGGGGTAACATCCGATGCAGCACCTGAAGAGCGGAAACAGTTCCTATTTATTTGTATGGCGGTTTTACGCTCTTGTATCACACGCGAATGGATCAGTACTGCCCCTCCCTCTTTCGAGACTTGGCGGGCGGGGTTACTTGCCAAATACAATTTAGAGCTGGCTATATATAAGACTAAGGGGAGAAAGAAAAGGAGAATGGGAATGAAAGTATGGGCACCGATGATGGAATGGTCTAAAGGGTAACATTGTATATTGCCTCTAGCCTTCGTATTTTCAACTCTTAACTACTTATTTGTATATCAGGATGTATCGACTCATGAATTGGATATTTTGTTTTTATTTTTTATTTTTATTTTTTATATCATGTGAATATTTCTAATCTCTTGTTTTTGTTAGAATGCATAATATATTGCTCTGCTTTTTACTTGCCTGTATAAAACCATAAATCATCCAATAAAAATGTTTAAAAAATAAAAGATGTTCTCCTCAATCAGCACCTCAGGCTCTAAAGCCCATCACACAACCTGAAACCCAACTGAAACATCCTCCTCGAGTTTCACTTCATTGTTTATCGCTCGCTATGAATTGCTGTGATCTGAATTAATAAAGACTCTGTTCTCTAACTTGTAGTCTGTAACCGATGTGACTTAAAAAAAATAAGACTCTGCTTTGTAACCAAATTTTATCCAACACTGACTTTGACAATGTGTTGACAATCATGTTTGTGAAGCTCCCTGATACCCTTGGGTCTTGCCAGCGCCATGTAAGACTCTTTAAATAAAATAAATAGGAGGTTGTACTTTCAGCAGCAGCATTCACTAGTGGAGGGGACTTATGGGAAAAATGAATGATGAATGGCACAAAATATGTTCCAACAGCCCAGATGATGCCAGTGCTGCACAGTACGACAGACGGTTTAACTTGTACTTCTATAAATAAGGAGATGACGCTGTAAAGGTAAAACCAAGTATGTTATTGGAGCCTGTAACAATGAAGATCTAGAGTATCATAACGTGATATAAATGGGTTGTAAATAGTGTGTGTGCACATGCACACGTGCATATAGCACACACAGTATCCAGGTGTACCTGGAGTTAGAATAGTAAAAACCTGCTTAATTGATCACTGGGCAGTCTATATAATGACAGATATGAAGGGGAGAGGAATGCCTAGAGGGAGAGAGTGGTTGTTCAGTAGAAGCCCCCATTACACTCACAAAGGGAGCTATACGCTTGCCATCGCCCATTGGAAACCAGTGCGCTAAGGACAGTGGCCCAAGGAAGCATGGAAGAACATCTAGGTCAAGGCTACTCATGGGCCTAAGTTAACAAATAAATTGCATCACAACAGTATACTAAGACACACAAGTTTAATAGGAGTTTCCAGGAGAACAAATGTGAAAGAAAGATATAATAACTAGTAACTTTCTAAACTGAATGTGTCCAATAGACCAGTGTTCATAAACAAGAGGGACCATAGGAAACTTATAATCATCTTTCAGCAAGTATGCTGTGAGGCGTCTTTCAAGGTGCCCACTCGGAGGGTTACAGATCTGCTCCAAACTAAAACACTCTTTCTTCATTTTCTTAATTCCTTTAATTGTCTTATTTCATCAGCGCCCTCTACCCCCATCTTTATCTTCTCTGTAGGAAAAACGTTTCTGCCATGTGACCAGCAGTTTGAGTCTGGGTACCTTTAACCCCTTCGCTGCGGTGCGAATTCTGCCTCAGCGCCGGGAGGCTAGGAGGTGGGCGTGGCGCTTTGGTGCCACAGGCGGCGTGTGCTCATGACGACGTGGTGCCGTCATGACCCCGTCCACTCATTAATTCGCTCACACAGGTGGGGAATTAGTGCCGCGTGGGCGGAGCGGCAGCGGCGTGACGGCTCCACGCCGTCATGAGCACATGCCTACCGTGACTCATGACCACCCAAAAGGGTTAAAAGCACAGTTCATTTGTTTGTGAAATCGAGTTTGGTGAGGGTCGACCTTACCAGAGTGGGGAAAGGTTGCCGATGATGAAGCATGACACAATTATGTGTGTGAGGTTTCCTCTTCCATAAGAATGATCTCCCCTTTCCCTTGGACTTACATCCACTTACCTTGAGGTAGTAATACTGTAACTCGTATTCTACCGATAGCTGCCACACTGGTTTATGATAGTTGTATGTCTTAGGAAGACGTGAGGCAGCTTTGCCTCCTCCTCTCCCTTGCGTGTTAAGAGACTTTTCATTGTAATACCTTCGTTGTAAAGTCATTTGTTGTAATGGTAGTCAGGGTTCCGACATACAACCGTACAAAGAATATTTATGCATATTTGTTTTGTTGCATTTCGTTGTTGTGGTGATGGTTTATGTATTTTTTGCGTTATTGTACTACATTATTGCACCATGAAGTTGTGCCGTAATGTGGCTGTAGTGTTGCATTTTGTTTTAAGGTGTCGTGCACTGCCTTGTTTGTTATAATGTCAATGTGCTGTTTTCTTTTGTTTACTTCAGATGCCAACACATTCTACTACGCTTTACAGTCAAAAGCAGCACATTCTTTTAGAGTTCCAGTGATGAACAACTATTTACCACAATTTAAGATGGTAATTTAATTGTGCTCCAGCACTTTAAAAAAAACACATTTTTTTTGAGTTTTCATGGTACATAATGGGCTGTGGCCCGTTGTATACATTATATAGAAATATTAAATCAGAAGTACCGATAAGTGCATGAAACTGTAAAACCTGAAGAACCCGCAGGCATGACAACAAAAACATGGGTGCTCCAGCACTTTGACGCTGTCAGACACCAGTCAGCCTGAAACTGTGGTAGAGACCGGTTTTAAACAGGCACTGACTTTCAGTGATCACTTCATGGGATACGGTCTAGTTGTTTTTCAGTGGTGCTCAGTCCATATTATCTCTCGCTCTTTCTTTACATGCTTTACAGTTACCTGTGTCTTCTGGTTTGAAGGGGGGACTGAAGCAGGGAACCCCATAAAAAAGTATCAGTCTGAAGAATGTGGGACGTTTCAGGAAAAGAGAGAGCTGCACATTTCAGAAAACCATTCATCAAATTAGCCAGCCCAGACCACCCACATGCTTCTAGAACCGACTGAACTTCTGAATCCTAAGTGAGACTGACAGCAGCTGAAGTGTGATAGTGAAAGGGCGAGATTTTGATCGATACCTTATATCTATTGATCCAAACCTCGATCTGGTCGACTGAACCTTTATTGCCTGTCTTGGAAGGAAACAGTACACCTATCTGCAAATTAGTTCACCCAAGAAAGGACTCTACTCTCAAAGATCACGGACAACTTCTAGGTTTCAAAAGTTTATTGTAAAGATATAATGAGCTGCAAATACAAGCATCTCAGAATGAGATTCACGAGATACACAGGTCCAATTACATACATGTGCTCTCGAAAAGCCCTCAGACGAGCAACAGAAATCACTAACACAAGTTCTAAAAATAGCAAAGCTATCAGCATAGACGCATATCTCTCCTTCATTTAGGTTGGAGGAAAACAAACACAGGTTAGGCGTCCCTACCCTGTTCTAGATGGTATCCCTACTTAACCAAATCCCAACCTAACAAAGGTGTCAGCAATGAATGACCCCCAAGGGAAGTCACCCACTCTAAGTCTCTTGGTGAAAACCTAAAGTTCTCCAGTCATGACCCCTCACTGCCTACCCATCCGCTCTCTAAAGGGTCCTCAGGTCTCTGCTCTAACTCCACCCAGGGGTGCTGTCCCTAATACAAAACAGTCAACAACATTTGAGACGCCCCTTGCGAAACGCCTCTCACGTGGTGCAACTTCTGGCTTTTTCCATGATGCTTTGTATTGGGCCTCAGACGTTAGAGTTGACCTTGCTTCTCAGTCTCTTCTCCGGCCCGCTGATACCCCTTAAACATTCCAGAACCCTCCTCCATGTCTGGGCCGTCTACTGAACAGGCCTCTATTCATTCACTTATAATTGGATCCCCCCTTTCCTGTTGCAGACAGATATCTGCCGCCAAGAACCCAACTCTCATAGACTTCTAAAAAGCTTGCAACATTTCTCAGCCCAGACATGCACGTGTAAATCAATGCTAAAACATTTCAGGCCTACAATATTTCACATTATGATTATAGCATTCTATTTCTTCATTTAATTAAAGCATGCTAAAACTCTTATTCTATTATTTGGAAAACATTACTCTAAATCATGGCCCATTAATGCAATGACCAAAAACGTTAAACAATCTGTGTCGTGAAAAGAAACACCTTCCCTTTTAGCTCCAGCTCTGGCCCTGAGGCCTACCACGTTCTGCGTTTTACCACAGACCATTTTATATGTTAACAGCTACACGACATAGATTCAAAATAATCACGTCTAATAAAATCATATAATGTCACACATTTCTGTATTAATTCCACTTCTACTTAAATCTCTATATTAGCTATACATTTAGAATATAATTTCATATACTATTAGCACTCATGGCATTTCTCTTCATGAATTATGCTCTCTATAGGTAAGTGTGATGTACTCATATATTTATATCAGTTTGCGCTCTCTCAGTTCCCCCCTTTGATGACCTCTCGGGGTCATCACTAACATTTAAACTGCAGTTATTGCTGGCATTCTCTGCGCTTCCAGAGCTCTCAGGCTCCTGTACTGATTATCTTGTATGGCAGCCAATCTCTGCAACTGTTCTCTTTGGGCCCTTTCTGACCTTCTTGCTCTGTACCATTTGAATACCCTCACCAATCCCCACAATATTATCCCACAGATCAATATTATGATGATAGGCTTTAGGATATACCAAATAAAGCTTTTGCCTAAGGTGGAAAACCACCCTCCAACTGTACTCATTCCGTGGCCCACCTTTTCCCAGACATTTTCTCTACTCAAGTCTTCGATCTCTTTGTGTATATTAGTTATGTTCTTAATAACTTTCTCAAGGGGTTTTGAAAGGTCTGGAATGTAAGTGCAACATTCCTGAACCTTCAAAGCCTTACAGACTCCGCCCTCTTTTGCTAATAAGACATCTAATGCAAGCCGATTTTGAAGAACCATAGCCCTTATCGATTGCATCTCTCCTTCTACCAGCATTAAGGACTGAGCAGTGCTGGCAGACAACCTGTCGACAACTGTTGCCAGTCGTCTAATTTTAACATCATTAAGGATTATTCCCAAAAGAGGGAACATAGCTCCAAAGACATCTCCAACCATTTCTGCATCTCCTAAATCTCTCCTTCCCCTCGATGATGTCTGGCCCTCAATGATCAATAAGTCTTGTGCATGATATATTTTGGGGAAGACAATTGCCAAGTAACATGATCCATACCAGTTGTCAGGTAGTCTCACGTACGCATTTCTTCCACATACAAAATACACATTTGGAATCACTTGCATTCCCTTCAGGAAATCCTTAGTGTAGTACTCTAAATTAAAAGCATGTTCACAGTCAACTTCACCCACGTATACATTTTCATAATACGTTTTGGCTCGGTGAAGACATAACTTTCCTTTCTGCGCTTTATCTAAAGCTATTGGACCACTACTACCCTTTCTCTTGTGTGACTTCTCTTCCTCGGTCCAATCTAATTTCCCTTGTCCTGATTTTTTCAAAATCTTTTGTCTCCTGTAACGATCATCCACCTGCCCTATGAACTTTTTCTCGACTTCGGACACCTTACATGTCAGGTTATTTCTACGGGCATGTGAAGTATCTAAGGTAATCCAAGGAATGAAGAATTTGGCCAATCTGTCTTCACTCTTCCAGTAATCCCATTTATTCATCTGCTTATAATTCGGGACTTCTGGCAACACAGAATCATAATTGGAGAAATAGTATTCAAAACTATCTCTCTCATAAAATATACTAAGCAATAAGCTACATGTAATGCCATATGTCAGAGGGAGGTGATGATATCGAATTCCTTCATCTACAGACGCAGGCAACTGCATGCAGACGTAGCAATCCTTAACCTCCATGGCATCCACGTATTCATACAAAAGTTTAGCATAAGCATTTGACCTAAAGTCTCCTTGGGACTCGTCTACATGTAACCTGCGGGCTTCTGCAGCCAATAACGCTTTCTCTTGAGTGTTTTCCCTTTTCTCACCTGCAACAGTGGGTGTAAGTGTTACTACAGAATTCGCATCAGTTACCTTTACCTCTTCCTCATGTCCCTTTACATAAGAAATTGTTACCACTAAAGCTATTAATATTATCACTCCTACTATTAGTGTACCTATTATACATTTAGCTCTGCGGTTCGGGGTGCCGGCCTCCATTTCGTCAGACAATCTAGCTTTTCCCTTTCTCTTTGCAAAAAAAGTTCTTTTCCTCTCGTTCCTTTACAGTCTCTTTCAATCCTTTTGTGTCTTTAGAATCCACACAGCTGGAGGCTGACAGCCTTTTTCGCAAAAGTCCTTTCACAGTTCAAAAAGACAACCCTAGCCCTTCTCCATCCACTCAAGGGGTTCCCTAAAATTCTCTGCTTCCTGGGCGCTAGGTAATCTTCTTTTCTTCTGCTTGCTTTATTTACAAAGTCCTTTAACAATCGACTATTAGATTTGTGGTTGCAGCTTCAATAGCATAGTTCAATATTTCCATGCGAAGAGTATGCTCTTCATGTGCTGTTATCGTGGTACCAAAGTCGGGGAATTTCAATTCTGTAAGAAACATGTGTTTTAACTTGCTGAGGCGGGGAGGTCTGGGGAGCACGAATGTTAGTGACCCTTCTTGTTCGACACCGGGTACCAACAGTTGTATTTCCACGGTGATAATGGGCTCAGAACTGGACACCACCACCGCTCGGATCCTCCCTGTCTCCGGTTTCACAGACATTTGTCGCCAGATATGTCCACTCAGGTGTGGAGTATCTTCTGTTAGGCACACGCACTCTTCTTGACCTTCTTCGGTCTGGTGCTTCAGCGCCCTGAGCACCTTCTTCTGGGTCTGAGTCTTCTGATATCGGAGGAAGGGTTGCTTCTGGAGTTGACCTCAGGCTAGAACTTCTTCTTTGCGGCCAATTTGCTTCTCCACGTGCCCTTCTACTCCTTCTCCTTCTGGTCTGTTCTCGCTCTCTTTCAGACCTGTCAGGGTCAGACTCGTACTCCCAGCTGTCTTCTCCTTCTGTAGCGTCTTCTGTTTCGCTGTTGTACTGACCGTCCTCAGCTTGGTCAGACTCGTTCCCTGCTTCCACTGGCACCTCTACAGCTTGGCTAGCCCCCTCTATGGCTTCTTGGTCCTCAGCTGGACGTCCATCCGAGAGAGGAGCTGTTTCCAGAGGTGCTGGAACCCTTTTCGTATGCGACGCGTGTATCCAGTTGGGCAGGCCTCCCACCTTTACAGCTGTACTTGTGATCAGGATGACCTGGTAGGGCCCACGCCAACGAATATCCAAGCAGCTTCTTCTCACATGTTTCTTCACCAGGACCCAGTCCCCAGGATACAGGTCATGGCAAGGGCCCTGGCACGCTGGAACCTCTGCAGCCTGCACCTGAAGGGACACAGAACGCATGGCGTCAGACAGCCCCTTACAATAGTCCAGGATCATATCATCTGTGATATTTAACAGTGCAGTAGCTGGAATAGATGGCAGTCTCATTGCTCTCCCCATTAACACCTCATGTGGTGACAACCCTGTTCTTCTGTCTGGGGTACTACGAAGGCTCATGAGTACCAATGGCAGGGCGTCAGGCCAATTCAGGGTCGTTGAGGAGCAAACTTTCGCTATTCTGGACTTGATCGTGCCATTAATTTGTTCCACAATTCCTGAGGCTTCTGGTCGGTAACTGCAATGGAGCTTTTGGTCTATATTCAGTGCAACACAAATCATCTTCACAAGCTCGCTGTTAAAATGTGTTCCCCTATCTGATTCCAAAAAGGCCGGCACCCCGAACCGAGGGATAAGTTCTCTAAGCAGTAACTTAGCCACTGTGAGGGTGTCGCACCTACGTGTAGGGTATGCCTCAACCCATCTGGAGAACACACAAACAACCACCAGGACATAGCGGAGGCGGTTGCATCTTGGCATTTCAATGAAATCTATCTGCATTCTGTTGAATGGACCTCCAGACCTTCCTATGTGACTTAGTGCAACTGGTGTTCTTTTCCCTACATTCAGCTGCTGGCAGGTCACACAACGCTGGCACACTGCTTCTGCTGCTATTCTAAACTTAGGATTGTACCAAGTCTGTCTAAACACTCTCAGCATAGCATCTCTCCCTAAGTGTACGGGACCATGTATGAGTCTAGCCATTGGACTCACCATCTCATTGGGCAACACTGCTCTGCCGTCTGCTGAGACCCAAAAATGAGTCTCACCCATTACACATCCTGCCTTTACCCATGTTTCCTTTTCTGAATCTGGAGCATTTTCTTGCATGGTTGACAGTTCATCCCAAGTATCAACAGTTTCCAGTATCATGGCTAATTCAGTTCTTACATTTATTCCACCCACATCCACCTCTGTGAAAGAGTAACCTTGTTCTGCGCAATACCGCGCAACTTCATCAGCATATCTATTGCCTTTCGAAACAAAGTCCTCATTTTTGGTATGTGCGATGCACTTTACAACTGCGATACTTGCTGGACATTGCAATGCTTCTAACAACAAGCGCACAAACTCTCCATTGCGAATGGGAGAGCCTGAAGAAGTCATGAACCCTCTTTGAGACCATAACTGCCCGTAATCATGAACTACCCCAAACCCGTATTGGCTGTCGGTGTAGATGGTGACTCGAATTTGATTGCCTGCTAAGCAAGCACGTGTTAGGGCAATAATCTCGGCTACCTGAGCGGAGTTTACTCCTTCCAGGCACCCTGCTTCCACAACTCCTTCAATTGTACAAACAGCATAAGCTGCTCTCAACTGCCCAACTTCGTCTCTTACACATGAGCCATCGACAAAGAAAACTTCGTCTGGGTCGGTCAGTGGCTCATCTACGATGTCGGGTCTGGGTTTGGTGCATAGTTCAGTCACATCGAGACAGTCATGGTCTGTATATTCATCATCATCATCAATATCATTTGGAAGTGGCATTAAGGTAGCAGGGTTCAAAACAGAGCATCTCTTGAGGGTCACGTTCTCTGCAGCAAGAATAACTTGCTCATAGCGCGTGAGCCTGCTATTGGTCAGATGCTGTGTTTTGGTCCTGGTCATCAACAGTTCAACAGAATGTGGCACGCACACCTCTAACGGGTGCCCCATGACGATATTTTCACATCTCTCAATGCTGACACCCGTTGCAGCAACGGATTTGAGACATCCGGGCAACGCTGCGGCTACTGGGTCTAAAGTAGCTGAGAAATAAGCAACTGGTCTACGGGCATTCCCATGGATTTGGACCAACACAGACAACGCACAACCTTCTCTCTCACAACAGTAAAGAAAGAATTGTTTATTGTAATCAGGCATTCCCAATGCCGGAGCACGACACAGGTCCTCTCTCAGCTGTAAGAATGCCATCAAACAGTCTTTGTCCCATGGTACCGGATCACTCACCTCCTTGTGCGTCAGTTTTTGCAAGGGCTTTGCTTTCAGTGAAAAGTTCACGATCCACTGTCGGCAATAACCCACCATCCCTAGGAACATCCTGACCTCTCTCTGTGTCTGAGGCGCGTTCATTTTCATGATCGCCTCTATCCTGTCTGGTGACACCTTTCGTTTGCCTTTCTCAATTCTGTGTCCCAAGTACTGTACTTCTGTCAGGCAGTACTGCAATTTTCCCGGGGACACCTTGTGCCCATTGGCAGCTAGGTGATTTAACAAAGCAATGGAATCTTCCCTGCAAGCTTCTTCTGTTTCTGACGCCACAAGGAGGTCGTCTATGTACTGGACCAGAACTGACTTCTGGGGCAGCACTAGACTTTCAAGATTTTTCTTCAGAAGCTGGTTAAAGATCGATGGACTCTCTGTATACCCCTGAGGGATACGACACCATGTTAGGACGCGATTTTCCAGCTTAAATGCGAAAAGAAAATGGCTATCTTCGTCCAAAGGGATCGAAAAGAAAGCCTGACAAAGATCTATCACAGTGAACCACTCAGCTTGGAATGGAATCTGAAACAGTATCACTGATGGATTCGGTACCACTGGACAACATGAAACGACTATGTTATTAATCTTTCGAAGGTCCTGCACTATCCGGAATTTCCCATTTGGTTTCTGCAGACCCATAATCGGGGAGTTACATGGACTACCCACGATTTCTTTCAGTATTCCCTGTTTAATCATGGACTCGATCACGGGTTTTATGCCTGCAATCGTTTCTGGAGTCAATTTATACTGGGGTGTTCTTGGGAACTCAGCATGCGGTTTCACTACAATTTTCACTGGGTCCACCCCTTTGACCAATCCAATCTCTTCCCCAGTGAAATCCCATACCTCTGATGCCACTGTCTCTCTCAAATCCCAGGGAAGCTCGTCTACTGTCAAAGTAGGGTACAGCTCCACACATATTCTTGAGTTTGCAACTTTGAAATCTGCATCATCATCATTAGTCAATACCTCCACTCCCTGGGGTGTACAATATATAGTACAATTCAATTTGCACAACAGGTCTCTTCCTAGCAGACACACAGGGCTTGAATCGCAAACCACAAATTGGTGCTCATCGCTGTACTTCCCTATTTTCACCTGTACCGGTTCTGTCAATTGGCTGGTTATTCTCCTGTTTGCGACCCCTACCACCTGTATGGTCTCTCCAGACATGGGCAGGTCTGGAACTGCAGCTGATCTGATCGTGGATCTAGTGGCTCCTGTGTCCACCAGAAATGTCGTAGGGCACCCTGCTACTTCTGCTTCCACATAGGGTCCCCTCTGATCTACCTCTAAGGCTGCCCCGAGGGTGCAGTCTTCTCTTTCCACTCTCTGTCCGGTTAATGGGTCCACATAATAGCATTCTTCACCTTCCACAAACAGGGGCATTTGTCTATAGGTCTTACCCATACTCCCTACTCGAGGAGGTTGCGGGAACTGGGCTCGGGGAGGAGCCCCCCCCCCTTTGAGCACCTTTCCTTGGTATGGCGTCGCCCCTCTCATAGGTGCGCTCTGGACCTCTTCCTCCTCTATCTCTTGCTCTCCGATCTCCACATTGTAAGGGCACTCGCGTTTCCAATGCCCCAACTCGTTGCACTGGTGACACCTAGTCGTTTTCTTCAAGGTAGCTATGTCTACTCTGGGTCTAAAGGTAGTACTCTCCTCATTACCCTTGTTCTGACTGTACTGCTTCTTACCTCCTGTACCTGTCCCTTGCTGCTGTTGTTGCGGTCCCCCCTTTCCTGCTGTCTGCAATTGTACCACCATCAGCTTCTCTTTTAGTTTCTTAGCCTTGGAGTCTACCTCATCACAGCAGTACCTGGCATATCTCAGTATTTCATCTAGGGGTCTACTTTGCCAACAAATCGAGTGTTGCTGAATCATTAAACTAATATCCGGTCTCAGTCCCAGGACGAACTTGGACACGAATTGCCCTATGTCCTTTGGATCCATTACATCCAAGCCGCTATACTGTTTAAACGCCTTCAGCAATCTCTCGTAATATTCATGGACTGTCTCTTTGGGTTCCTGTCTCGTTCTGTCTATTCTGACCCAATCTATGTCTTGCATTGGCACTTTTTCTTTCAGCCAAGTCATCACTCTCTCGAATTTTGCCATCACGATCTCGGACGGCCCATTAGTCCTAGCATCTCTCTCTGGCTCCGTTGTGGGCCACTCAGCGCTAACCTTGCATGCTGTCCACAGATCTCCTGGTACTACAATGTCAAACAGCGTGTTCAGATCTATCCATAGGACTTTTGAGATCTTTACAAACCTCTCGACTTGCTTGTACCACTCCACGGGGCTCTCTCGTAACTTGGGGAAAGATGTGGTAAAAGCAGCTAAATCTCCCCTACTCCAAGGGACATGTACATAGCTTCCATTGGCAACTTCACGCAAAGGGTAAGCTTCTATTCCCTGCTGTCCTGGTGTTATACCAATCATGCTTCTTCTGCCGGTCCCTTTCTTGGACCACCTCTCTTCCCATTTATCTAGTGCCCTCCATGTCCTTATTCCAGTAATCAGTTCCCTTATGTGTGTTTTCAGCCCAATCGTTCTCCTCTCATCTAGATCTCGATCTGAGTAATGTAGCCTGTGGTTACCCTGTAATGCTTTGGTTCTTGACAGGTCCACCATATATTTGCCTGCTAGTTCGACTAACTTCTCATGGACTGCTCTCGCCTTTCGTGTGATGTCCTTTGCCATATACAGTATTTCATCCTGTTCATACATTTCCATTCTTTCCAAAGGCAGGGTACCATCTACCATGTCATCCAGATCTGACCTTAAGCTGGAGACATCAAGTCTCTTGGCTTTTATCTCAGCTCGCAATATGTCTTTTGAAGGAGGCTCACTGGTCTCCCTCCCATCCCAACTTCGAGCTCTGCGTTTGGGCTCGGGAGAGTTAATGGGTGGTCTCCCTCGCTCCCATCTCTCCAGGTCCCATGCTCGGCCATCCGATCTTGGAAGGTGATGGAACACGGGCCTGTTATCCCTACTCTCTCTCTGCCCACTCTCTTCTTCCTCTCTCCTCTCACCGCACATCTCTCTGTTATTTTCCCTCTGGTCGCTACACTCCCTTTGCCTCGTATCGCTCAGTATCCGATACGATCCTTCCTGGTTCCCCATATTCCCTGGGCTGCGCTCATTTCTGTCATCACAGGGACTATGGTGCGACCTCTCACAACTCCCATTCTTTTCTCTGGTGCCAGGTACACAGTGTGGACACTTAAAGCTGTTTCTGTACTCTTGCGCTCTCCTCTCCTCTTCACTGAGTATCGGGCACGCCACCCCTCCACTCCCGGGGCCCCCGTTCTCCAGGTCTGTTCTACCTCCACTCCGGGCCCAATGGGTGACTCCCCTACTCCCTCTACAGTCCCACTCCGGGCTACTCTCCCCAGCCCCGCAGTGAGTTCGTGCTCTGCTGTCCTGACTTTCTCTTTTTGCTTCCGCAGCGTTGATGCACTTTTGAGCCTTCACTGCCTCATCCCACTGCTTCATGTACTCATTTAGCTCTTGAAAGGATTTTCGTCCAGATCCCCTCAGATCCACTGGCCATCTAGGGCCCCCAGGATCTCCTCCTGGGTCCCCTGCTATGTGCATCGGGGTGCTCCACTCTCTGGGTATCGGCATCTGACTTGGTGAATTAGTGGTATCGTTCCTCCTTGCCTGCTCTGCTCTTTCTCTGTCTTTCCGCTTCCGTTCTTCCCCTTTTGCTCTCTCTTGGTCATATATCGATATTATAGGACCTATGGTAACAGGTACCTGTAGTGCATCTGGTAATGGGTAGGATGTGGCGCTTTCCGTTTCCGGCGCTCTTTGTACCACAAACCTACCGACCACCTGTTGCACCTGACTAGGCTGGAGCAACTCTTTCTTTGGCTCAGGATCCCACTCTGAACTGGGAAGCGGTCTATGCTCTCCTGCATTGCCCCCCTTTTCTCTTTCAGTATTCTCGACCTCTCCCCCTACTCTATTATACGGGGGTGGCCTGTCTGTCAGTAATCTGTTTATCAGGCTGTCCTCTGTTTCGCTCTCATCATCTTCTTCTAGGGGGCTTTTATTTACTGGCGCCTCTAACACTGGGTACAGTTTATTTATTTCCAAATTATGCACTCTCCATCTTTTAGCATCCGCATCCCACCTGGCATCCTGTACTGCCCTTACCGAGCGTTTCACCCTTTCTTGTCGTCTGTTCATATTCCTTTCATGCGCTGCCCTAAGCCATGCTTCAAGGGCTTCAAACTGGGTTGGTCTAGGCAAGGGTCTCTTTGAGGTCATGACTGATTTCAATCGATGTAACACCTCTAATCTGAACGTCCCGTACTTCGGGAACGTCAGTTCCTCGTTTCCTTCAGTAATCTTACTCCACTCTGATATCCAAAGGATCGTATGCAACCCAACATTTACTGCCATATAACGAGCTGGCGTACCCTCCGGCGGGGCTTCTTCCCCTTCATACGATCCTCTCCTCTCTTTTTTAAACAGCGCTTTCAACCATTTAAAACACTTCATAATTATGCGCACAAAATCCAGCCTCGCTACTCTGTTTACTTCCTGATGACACTCCACCAATCCTGTCGCGGCTTTGCTAGCTTGGCCTATCACAGCGCGGTCTTTCTCCTGTTGGCCAATCACGTCGCGACCCTGTATGACGTGTTCGCTAGCTGGCCTATCACAGCGCGGTCTTTCTCCGGTCAGCCAATCACTGCGCGACACCACCTGACGTCTCTTTTCTCCGCTTCGCAGCAGCACCCCTCCTTTCTCAACTCGTCTCCCGGTTATGCATGCGTCCCATTCATACACTGAAAAATGACTACTTCCGACCAAGCGGTCACTTCTCTCGACTGTACGTCCACAGTCTATCTGTAATTGTCAACACAACTGACGAGATGTCTATCGTCTCTCTGATAGGTTACTTACACACACAGTAACTTCCGACCAGCGTCCGTTACTCACGCACTCACTCTTACGTTCCCCCTATCTCGGTCTCTCGGGTGATCAATGGTACCTCATGACCCCCTTCACACTAGTTGACAATTACTCTGGGTGTCCGATACACCCGAACCACTTAAGCTCTCTTTGAACTTAAGATTTCCACCGGTTGCGCGCGCTCACAACCTGTTCCACAGTCACTCTACAAACATTCAACTCCGCCAGACATTACAACATAGATACAATACAAAAACACCGCAATCTAACACGCATAACCCTTTATACTCACTCTCTCTGATACTGCTGCTTTTTCTGTCTCACGTCATCCGGATCTTCATCTGCGGGCTGTTCTTCCGATCATCGATTTCTAGGGGCCTTGGGGTAAGCTAACCTGGCCTAGGTCACCGTCCTCAAGAAGGCAACCATCCTCTATAGCTACCAACTGAAAGGGCGAGATTTTGATCGATACCTTATATCTATTGATCCAAACCTCGATCTGGTCGACTGAACCTTTATTGCCTGTCTTGGAAGGAAACAGTACACCTATCTGCAAATTAGTTCACCCAAGAAAGGACTCTACTCTCAAAGATCACGGACAACTTCTAGGTTTCAAAAGTTTATTGTAAAGATATAATGAGCTGCAAATACAAGCATCTCAGAATGAGATTCACGAGATACACAGGTCCAATTACATACATGTGCTCTCGAAAAGCCCTCAGACGAGCAACAGAAATCACTAACACAAGTTCTAAAAATAGCAAAGCTATCAGCATAGACGCATATCTCTCCTTCATTTAGGTTGGAGGAAAACAAACACAGGTTAGGCGTCCCTACCCTGTTCTAGATGGTATCCCTACTTAACCAAATCCCAACCTAACAAAGGTGTCAGCAATGAATGACCCCCAAGGGAAGTCACCCACTCTAAGTCTCTTGGTGAAAACCTAAAGTTCTCCAGTCATGACCCCTCACTGCCTACCCATCCGCTCTCTAAAGGGTCCTCAGGTCTCTGCTCTAACTCCACCCAGGGGTGCTGTCCCTAATACAAAACAGTCAACAACATTTGAGACGCCCCTTGCGAAACGCCTCTCACGTGGTGCAACTTCTGGCTTTTTCCATGATGCTTTGTATTGGGCCTCAGACGTTAGAGTTGACCTTGCTTCTCAGTCTCTTCTCCGGCCCGCTGATACCCCTTAAACATTCCAGAACCCTCCTCCATGTCTGGGCCGTCTACTGAACAGGCCTCTATTCATTCACTTATAATTGGATCCCCCCTTTCCTGTTGCAGACAGATATCTGCCGCCAAGAACCCAACTCTCATAGACTTCTAAAAAGCTTGCAACATTTCTCAGCCCAGACATGCACGTGTAAATCAATGCTAAAACATTTCAGGCCTACAATATTTCACATTATGATTATAGCATTCTATTTCTTCATTTAATTAAAGCATGCTAAAACTCTTATTCTATTATTTGGAAAACATTACTCTAAATCATGGCCCATTAATGCAATGACCAAAAACGTTAAACAATCTGTGTCGTGAAAAGAAACACCTTCCCTTTTAGCTCCAGCTCTGGCCCTGAGGCCTACCACGTTCTGCGTTTTACCACAGACCATTTTATATGTTAACAGCTACACGACATAGATTCAAAATAATCACGTCTAATAAAATCATATAATGTCACACATTTCTGTATTAATTCCACTTCTACTTAAATCTCTATATTAGCTATACATTTAGAATATAATTTCATATACTATTAGCACTCATGGCATTTCTCTTCATGAATTATGCTCTCTATAGGTAAGTGTGATGTACTCATATATTTATATCAGTTTGCGCTCTCTCAATAGCTTGAAGAGACCTGCGTAAATAAACTCACTCACCCCACACAAAGCACACATGGCTGTCTTGTGAATGAGTCATTTAAGAGGATATATTCAAAGAATGGTGACTAAGCGTCATTTCCCGCTTTTCGAACTTCTTTAGGTGCTGTTAGTGTAGTTCAAACGTTCACGTTTTGTTCTTTTTTTTACTGGCAGACTCCGAGTGAACTGCAAAACAAGAGTATATCAGCTACGAACACAAAACACGGTTGCTATAATGCGTCAACATTAGGAACAAAGAGCAAGGGGAAAAAGGGAATACAAAATAAATAAAGGAAAAAAGAACAAAACAAAATTTCTAAAGAACAAAGAAATCACACATGATGCTGACTACACCCCAGGCATAGGTGTGGGTTTATCTAGCGCACCAAATACCTCTAAAATCTGGGTCACACCTCATTGAATCTACACCCCATTGAATCTACACCCCATTGAATCTAAACTGATGGACCCTGAATCTAGTTTAGTTTAGCTGAAACTAATAGACTTTGCTAATTTGTTGAAGCAATGTTGAAAATAACAGAGGGACAATCAGTCCTCCAACAATGGCACTGAATAGCATTAGTCCAAGAATTTCCTCTTGATCTATTTCTAAAATGATAATACTGGCTGATGGGTCACCCTCCATCCAAGACTTGGTCCAAGGCACCCAAAGATACTCCACCGAAACACATGTACTCCAGGGTGGGTAGGAAACTTATTCGATTGACGTCAATGAGACCAATATTGTACATTGTCCTGTGGTCGCCAACGTTGTATTTTATCCGGGGTAACTTTATAATCGAATAGGTTGGAGTGCACATTTTGTAAGCGGTCCGAATATAATCTAATTGTGGAGGCAATAAGAACAGTTCAGAGGAGTACAACACAGTTTATCCGCGGTAATGTGTTCTGCATTCACTCTTTTGCCATTTTTAAGCTGATATCGGTAGTCAAAAAACTTCTATATAATTTGCAAGTTTTAAAATACTACCTTTGGAATAAATCCATCACTACCACATTGTATTTGCATTCAGTGATAGATTTGCAAACAAGGCCACTGGAATTATGCGATTGTGCGGCCGCCGCATTTTTCTGCATAATTATGGATTTGCAGCATTTGCCTCATTTTCTTTCATTTGCTGCATAATCTGCTGATGTTACCAAAAAACATTTTGTTTCTAGCTCAAACGGTTAAATTGTTTACAAGTCTAGCAAGCATTGGTAAATGCATTAAGTTTTACCTATGTGATTAATAATAAGCAGTTTTTTTGTTGTAGTTGTACCTTTTGCTGAGTAGTTGTGCAGTATAAGTTACAGAAAGTCTGTTAAGGTGTTATGACTTGTTTATGTACAAAAAGGCAATATATTGTGCTATTACTAGTGGTATAGTGTGGGTAAGTTAAAGTAAACTTGTGAAATGAAAGAGGTAAATAATAGAATTCATTGTTGTAATAGCAATAGTATGTGTTTCGAGCAGTTCTGACAACTTTTGGGCCCAGTGCCTGGTGCCACTGCACCTGCTGCACCATTCAAATAATGACCCTATAGCCTGCAAGATAACTGCACTCGTGACTGTCTGTTTAGTAATAAAATATAGCAATGTTTGGTGTTTTGAAGCGTTCTGACAACTTTTGGCCCTGGTGTCACTGCACCTGCTGCGCCATTTAAATCAAGCCCCTTTCAACTGCAGGGTAACTGCAATTGGAGGACTGCGCCAACACCGTAGCACCCATGAAACAACCCACCGACAGAGACACCAGCCAGAGAGCCAGCTGGTTCACCCTGGAGCTCCTAGCCTCCAAGCGCACCTGCCGAAAACTCGAGAACATCTGGCTCAACGATAGAACACCCGCCAACCGCACAGCCCACAAAGACGCCATCCGAACCATCACCACCTCATCAGGACCACCAAAAAAGCCTCATTCAAAGACCGCCTCGACAACAACACACACAACAGCAAAGAGCTATTTAACATCGTGAAAGAACTCTCCACTCCCAGCTCCTGCACCAATGACATCCCGCCTTCACAAGCCCTGTACGACACCCTCGCTGCCTTCTTCCACCGCAAGATCACCGACATCCACAACAGCTTCAACCCCCGGACGCACCCCATGGACCCCGCCACGACGAACATCCCGAGCTCCACCAACCACGATCCCCTGACTTCTTTGACCAACGTGAGCACCGAAGACGTAACTAAGACCATGAGCACCGTCCACTCAGGCTCCCCGTCTGACCCGCTCCCCCACCACATCGCCAACAAAGCTGATAGCCTCATCGCACCCCACCTGTGCAACATCATGAACCTCTCCTTCGAGACCGCTACCTTCCCGAAGAGCTGGAAACACGCCGAGATCAACGCCCTCCTGAAGAAACCCAAGGCCGACCCGAGCGACCTCAAGAACTTCCGGCCCATCTCCCTGCTTCCGTTCCCGGCGAAAGTCATAGAAAAGATAGTCAACACCCAGCTCACCCGCTACCTAGAAGACAACAGCATCCTGGACCCCTCCCAGTCAGGCTTCTGCAGCAACCACAGCACCGAGACCGCCCTCATCGCCGCCACCGATGACATCAGAATCCTACTCGACAACGGCGAGACAGCGGCCCTCATCCTCCTGGACCTCTCTGCCGCCTTCGACACCGTCTGCCACCACACACTACGCACACGCCTCTACAACGCAGGAATCCGAGACAAGGCCTTGGACTGAACGAACTCCTTACTCACCGACAGATCCAGAGAGTCCTCCTCCCCCCATTCCAATCCGGAGCCACCAAAACCATCTGCGGCGTCCCCCAGGGATCCTCCCTCAGCCAACTCTGTTCAACGTCTACATGGACTCCCTCGCTCACATCGCCAGAATACACGACCTCAATATAATCTCCTACGCTGACGACACCCAGCTAATCCTCTCCCTCACCAAGGACCCCCTCACCGCCAAATCCAACCTACACCTGGGCATGAAGGCCGTCGCCGACTGGATGGAGGCAAGCCGACTCAAGATGAACATGGACAAGACGGAGATCCTAATCCTCGGGCCCAACCCCACAGCGTGGGACGACTCCTGCTGGCCCGCATCACTGGGAACCTCCCCGGCACCAACCAACCACGCACGCTCGACTCCAAGCTCAGCATGACCAACCAAGTCAACGCGGTCTCCTCCTCCTGCTTCCACACCCTCCGTATGCTCCGCAAGATCTACAGATGGATCCCGACTGACACACGGAAAACCGTCACACACGCCCTCGTCAGCAGTCGACTCGACTACGGAAACACCCTCTACGCCGGAGCCCTGTCCAAACTCATCAACAGACTCCAAAGAATCCAGAACGCCTCCGCACGCCTGATCCTCAACGTCCCACGCCGAGACCACATCACCCCGCACCTAAGAGACCTGCACTGGCTCCCCGTCGACAAAAGAATCACATTCAAACTCATGATCCACGCACACAAGGCACTCCACAATACCGGCCCTGCCTACCTCAACGACAGACTCTCCTTCTACGTACCCAGCAGGAAACTGTGCTCCGCCGACCTGTCCCTGGCCACCATCCTGCGCATTCACAGAACCACTTCCTGGGGCAGATCCTTCTCCCACCGCGCCGCCAAGTCCTGGAACGCCCTCCCCCTCCTTCTACGTCACACCACAGAACTCCTGGCCTTCAGAAGACTGCTCAAGACCTAGCTCTTCGACCACTAGCTGCTGCCCCTCCCACCCCCCAGCGCCTTGAGACCCTAGCGGGTAAGTAGTGCGCTCTACAAATTCTTGATTGATTGATTGATTGATTGACACAAGCCACATGTAATTGACAAGGCATTGCCCAATTTGATTTTCCTTTTTGAAAATTACACAATCTTTTATCCAGGTAGCCTTTTCTTTTTATTGGAGTTGTGGAGCTAAATGAATGAAACATTAAACATATATGCACCTTAAGTTACAACAAATAACTCTGTGTTCCTTGGTGTAATTCAAGATGTCTTTAACGTGTTTTGCAAACCTATCAGGGAATGGCATTTTGATGCCACTTTGTAAACAGTCTTCGTGGGTACCTGAGCATGTGATGGGTGTCCATGGCATATTTAAAATGACAAGCTGATAATTGAATTTCTAAAAAGGAAACACTTGTGGTTTTTTATTTCTCAAATAGGAAACGCTGGTGTTTGTGGTAAGAATGTACCTTTTTTTATCAAAACAGGTAGCTGATATTTTGCAGCAAAATTTGTGAATTTTAAACGTGTTATAAACTGGTATTTTAGTAATAATTCATGTTGATTTGGGGATATTTGTTCGTGTTTTGGCATAATTTCCATATTCATGGAAGCCACATGCGTGTTGCTTAGAGTTTTTATTTTAGAATTCATGTAGAAGCTTCTCATGATATATATGTATATTTATTACATTTTTCAAAGTTTACAAAACAAATATAACTTAAATTCCACCATATTATCCAATCATTTCATACATGATAGTCATTGCACTACACCACATATTTAGTATGTTGCGTTGTGTAGCCATGCTATTTATATTAGAGTAGGGAGCAGTTACAGCAGTTAGGGTTTAGCTGTTGTCGTCGACCGGTACGCAGTAAATAGACCCCATATATCTCTGGGTCTCAAGGGCTGTGGGAATTTCTCGCCATAATCGTTTAATTGGCCTCTACAGTATGCCATATCCTCGAACCACATATCAAGTTTGCGGTCTATTCTCCCACCCTAGTGGATAGCCACCCTTCTTTTTGCCAGCAACAATGCTACAGCTACTAGCTTCCTATTGGCCCGCTGGGGAGATTTAACAGGGCCAAGAAGACACATTTGGGGAGTTGGTCTTGCCCTATATTGCTAGCTCTTAGTTATATGATTGTCACTGCGGATGACCTCTGACAGCTGAGCTTGTAGTTCAGTGTAGCCTGGCTCTGCTCTTGGAGCCTATAAATTGTATCAACATAACTGTTGTATAAGGTCTGAGATTCTAAGAATTTTAAAGTGTTTCATTACTTCATCCTTTGTCTTCCAAGTCGATTCTCAATTTAATGACATGGATGACATTTAAAGGGAGTGAGAGCCGTAGCTGCTATTCTGGTGTTCCCGTTGATCTCCCCAGTACCGCTCTTACTAGCCTTGGTCTCAGAGGTAATGAAAGCGGTGTTTACGACAGAAAGTAAATAGGGATCTAGTAGCCATGTTTGATTTCACTAGTTTCCGCTCCTTATCCTCCCCCAAGCTCCTCAGCGCCAAAAAAGAAAGGCGAAATGTGGCGGTCAAGGGGTTAATAATGAAATATCATGGCGGAATCAAAAAGTGTGAGAGGTAACACCAACCACTCATGGGATATTTGGTTAATCACATTCCATGTAACATTCATAGATAATCTACTTCAAAGGGACAGGATAGGACAATGGCAGGGAATGGTATAGAGAATCACAGCCAGATTTTTGGGAAAATTGGTCTTTTAGCTTATTTTTTGGGGGAATTGTGTTGTAAAAAGTCATGTTGCTCTAATATTCCCTAAAAATTTCTTGGTCGATGAGCCCCATCCGGAATGATGGCGAATAGTTGGTCTCAGTGTGAAGACCATGAAGTCCAAGAATATTTCAGGGGCTTCTTCATACAAATCAATGGGGTTTTAGCCAATGCCCTAGAAGAATTGGATTGGAATTGCACCATTTGGACTCCTTTTTTTAAAACTTTTTGTTGGGTGGAAAAAGGTCTGCTCCCTGCACCCCCTGTGGTGAGTTTAGCTCTGTGCAATTTCAAACATGATTGACACAATACCTCTTAAAAATTCACAGTAGGTGAACAGATGGAGTACTCAAACATTTGTTGTACCACAAAATAGCTGGTATTTTTTCAAGAAAGATGGCAAACCTAGACATGTTAATTGTTATGATCATATGTATTTCGCAACAAAGTGCTCGCTATTTTTTCAAAACTTGATATCTGAATTGCATACACAAGTGCTTCACAAATTGTTAGCTTTGGATTTCTGCTATTTGCCCTATCTTGTTAATATCCAGAAAGGCGTGTTTAGAGATACACGGCACCGGCTGCACCAGGGCTGTTGAGTACTGCAAAGACCTACATCTAAAGGCAGTTTTATCAAGCACTGCATTTACCACAGGGCATCTGGACCAACTGTGTGATGATATGCCAGGTAGTGGGCTCCATCCTCTATTATTGAGTGGCTTCTTCTTGAGTTATTGGGATGACAAGCTCATGGGGATGCACCTGCGCTCTAGGTGTGGGAAAGAAGCCTTAGAAGCCTTGGTGCAGCATTACTAGCACCCTCAAATGTAAGCATTACTTCTAATAAAGTAACTTCTGCTTCCAAGGTTAGTTTTACTGCTAGCCAAATTATCAAGCCATGTTTGGTCTGTCCGGAGGTAGGTAGAAAGTTTAGGATTTATCCAAAATGGAACTCAAAGAATGAAGTCTCCTGAAATTAAATAATATTATATTGCTGTATACTACTAAGGCAACCTTCATTACATATGTTTTTTTGCGTGCTAGTCCTATTCTAGGACACCACAAATATTTCTCTATCAACTGTTAATCTGGAGGCAGCGCCTGCCCCCTCAATAATGGACATCTTATTTGGAGAAGGGATGAGAGTGAAGACCTCCTCAGGGGCATCTTCTGGTAGCCCTCTTGTTCCTGGATACTGAAGTTGGGCCCTGTTTGCTCACAAGTGGTCTACCATTTAAGTCTTTATAAAAGGATAAAGTTGAAAAAGAAACATGAGCCAGGCATCAGTTATCGTCAGCAAGCAAAGATGGAACTGCAAATCCTTTTGCATTCATAAGGGCTGGAAATTGTCTGCTCGCTCTGAGTCGATATCAGATAATAGAACTCTACCAGCCTGTTGACCTTGAATGGGCGAAGGTCTGGAAGAAAACATAAGACTGAAGTAATCCTAGAGCCAATAGAAGACTATCATTAACAAAATCAAAAAGATCTTTTGCGAGTAGTGAGTCTCTGAAAGAAATAATTATACGATAAACCTCTACTGTACAAAATTACCAATCCAGTCACTACTCCTCACTGTCAAGACACCAACAAATCTGGTTTCAATACCCCTTAAATTTGTTTTGCCCAATGAATAGTTGTATTATTTTTAGTGCCGTATAGTCTTCATGTTGGTTAACTCTCAGAGGGGTGACCTTTGCCAGGACAAGGACAAAAAGAGTAGCCTGCAGGGAAGATTGCAAGCTGTGCTCCAGGTCGGCATTAGTCTTTCCTCTCAAGTTATTTTGTATAAAAACAGTGGGACTTTTTGTGGCCCTCCTTGCCATGTGAGCCCGCTGGGCCGCGTGGTGAGGCAAAAGGTGCTGAATATTGATCAGTTTTTTTTCTTCTTTTCCATACCTCATTTACAGAGGGATGAGCGGTGGTATGGATTGCAGAATTTCTGCAGGCCTGAATCTTATTGAGTACCAGAGTTGATTCCATAATCCTTAGTCTCACTCAATAATTTCATAATTATGATTAGGATAATAACTTAATACTGGGCCAAGCCTAGTCTCAGATTTACTCATGACGTGATCCCCTATGCATAGACTTAAAGGGGCACATGCATCAATGTAGGCTTTTGCGATTCCTTAATTCGATTATTAAGAAATCGCAAAAGCCTATTGTTGTTTTTACTTTTCTGCTCCCTTGTCTCGTGCTGGCCTGTAAGGCTGCCTGGGCTCGTGGCAGTAATTCTCAATTATGTTTCGAGCCCCATGACAAATGACTAAGTGAAAATAGAAGTGTGTGTATCACTGGTGACGCTGTTGCACAGATACACAAATGGATTGATGAGAAATGTGTCACCTGTGGAGACAAAGTAAGATGAACAATATGATGCACGATGAATTAATGTGTGTGTGTCACAGTTGTAGCAACGATGTACACATTTAAACCATATGACACACACACATTAATTCAACTTGTGTCATATGGTTTAAATGTGTGCATCCTTGCTACAACTGTGACACACACACAGTAATTCATCGTGTGTCATATGGTTTAAATGTGTACATCGTTGCTACAACTGTGACACACACACATTAATTCATTGTGCATCATATTGTTCATCTTACTTTGTCTCCACAGGTGGCACATTTCTCATCAATCTATTTGTGTATCTGTGCAACAGCGTCACCGGTGATATACACACCTCTCTTTTCACTTAGTCATTTGTCTTTCCTTATTCACTCTTCCCCATAATGAATGTTAACAATTATATTCCTGCACCACCTCCGTTTTTAATGTCTCCAGGTGAACCTTCAATGAACTGGGATGATTGGTGTGACTCTTTTGAAAATTACCTGGTAGCTCTGGATGGCTCAAAATATTCTGCTGTTCATAAAAAAGCTCTTTTGTTGGGTGCTTTGGGAAAAGAGGCACAAAGAATTTTCAAATACCTTCCTGTTTCACCCCATGAAGTAGAAGATGTTTATAAAGATGCCTTAATTAGATTATGTACTAGATTTGCTAAACAAGAGAATGCAGTCATGCGAAGACACAAATTTTATACCCAACCACAAAAACCTAATGAAACTATTGATGAATTTGTGTCTAGACTAAGAGAATTATCTATCAAATGTCAGTTCGGTACCATGCAGGATGACATGATCAGAGACCAATTAATTGTGCAATGTTATAGTAAGAAAACCCAAGAAAGGCTATGGGCTGCTAGCCTAGCAATCCATCCCTGAAAGAGGCTATCACTATTGCTAAAGCAGTAGAAGAAAGTGTCAAGTGTATGAGAGAGTTAAAAATGATACAACAAGATAAGATTTCAGAAGTAGCTGCGTTACAAGCTACTAGTAGTGAGGTTGTGAATCTCATACGTGGAAAACAATTCAAAAGCATGGCACCCGGTGGAAAAAACACCACGACCAGACCTCCTACTTCACTTTGGCAAAAACGTAACACACGTTCATGTCATAGATGTGGTAGTACCTTCCACTGGGCTGATTCGAAAAATTGTTTTGAATTAGACAAGAAATGTTTGAAGTGTGGGGAAAAAGGGGCACTATGCTCGCATGTGTAAGACATATGAAAAAAGTGTTGGGTCCCTGTTTAGTACCTAGTAAATTCGGTTCGCTAAGGTTATCAATCAAAGAGGTATAGCTTGCAATAAAGTCAAACTTTTCTACCAAACTGAAATGGAAACACATTGAAGGCAAAGTGGACACTTGAACTAAAACCTCAATAGAGATCTATGTGTAAACATACCAAACAACCAAATTTTATATAAAAAAGATCACTGAATTTATTTGTACCTCCCAACTGGGTTACAATCTAAAATACAATCGATAGTAGAAATAAACAGATTTAAAACAACCACCGTAGGTGGTAATACAATGAATATCTTGAACAGTCAAAGTTAAAAACAGTCGACGCGGCGTTTCGGTGCTTTGTGATATTGGACACCTTCTTCAGGACATTAAAACATTTGACTCCATATCTAGAAACCAAAAAAGATTTTTTGTTTTCAATGTTTTTGTTCAAAATTTGATCAGTCAGTCACATTTGCCTTACTAATGCTGTACTTGCTATGAATACTGAGCGTATCACTCTCTATTCTTAACTCTGCTAATAACATTTATCCACATTTACCTTGAGTTTAGACAGTTTCTTAATGAGGACTTCATCATCGGATTATACTTTAAAACAGTTAAAAATTATTTCTGAAGTATGTCACTTCAGATCTCGTGTTTTTCTTATAGTCACATTTAATCATTAGGTCTTAAAATAGGACACATACCTGTAGATATGACAGGACTTTGTTAAAAAACGTTTCAATTGTTTCCACTGGTGGGATAAAATTTCACTGGAATTTCAGATTTCCACTAGTCTATATAAACAGAAAGTATGAGAAAGCTCAGGGTCATAATTTAAGGCCATCGGGCTTCTCTGTGGTTAATGATAATAAACAAAGGTTACCTCTGGTCACAGAGCTAGATATTTCTGTGTGCACGGAGGGGCCACTGATAGTTGTAAATTTCTTTGGACCTGAGTAAAAAGTAATGTTTGTATTCTTTACTCTTGTGCGAATATCCCATTGTTTAAAATTTCCTCATATATTCAATAATGTACTAACCTGGGTTGTTATAATGTGAGTCTTTTTTTTATATTCTGCACTTCATAGGCATGAGGTCAAATTTTGGTAATTCCTCAGATTCTCTTCCGATCAATTAGAAGAAATCTGTAAATACATAATATATGATCTCAGAAGAGTATTGGCTTAAAAACTTTTACAGGATTCTGAGAATTAGGAGATGGACAACTAAAATTATGGACACTAAAAACCTTTTTTATATAGGCTGTTATTCGTGGGCTCTGCTTTTTAACCTAACCCTTGTGTTTTAAATAGAAGTAAAACTCGGACACAGCTCGTTACACATTGATACATACGAGGGCCAGAATGTCATCTGCCAGAAATTTATAATCTAAGCAGAAATAGCCTTAAAATGTTAAAGGCAAGGGTTGCTAAGTTTGTAACAATAAGGTTGTAAGTCAGCAACCGAGAGGGGGTTATGGATACTATCTATCCTCCTTTGTGTGGAGTATTGCTCACCTCGCATTAGAACTGCGGCCTCCCTGCTCCTCCGTGTCGGCGTCTTCATGGGGATTCGAAGAGTGACGTGTATCATGTAAGCATCTGTTTTTATGCTGGCGATTCCCACATTAACCCGGAAGTAGATACTTCCGAGTTGGGAAACGCCGGTTTGAGAATGTACCCGAAAGGCCAATAAATATAAATTTCCATTATCATAATATTAACTCAAAGTTGGGCGGTTAATGTTGCAGCCATTATTTTAGAATTTATTTACTTATTTAGAAACGTATTCCTTTGTTTCGTGTCTTTACCCGGAAGTCATTCGCCGATTTCAACGGATGAAACCGATAGTTATTTATAATCATATTACTGTTGTCACATCAATAATAATACATTTTTTAGAGAATATAAAGTGACACGAAAGCTGCCTATACGTACCGAGTCTTCATGGTTATAATGATAAAGACGCCGAAATGATTATTGCTCGGCCATTTTGGAATGGGCAACGGAGGCATCAAGCATACTGACATCTATGCATACTGTTACAGCTAACTACAGGTGATTAGCTACCTCTTTGACTGATCTATTGACAGTCGTTATAATAGTATATGGTTTATTGATCATCCTATTCAGTTTCGTTCTGTATATTATATTCACAGACTATACATTATATGGCTACATGTGTCGTATTAACAGAAATAAGGTCGTAGGTTGTCACCACAAAGACATCGACTACTTTTGCAGTAACACACATAGTTTAACTGTTGCATATTTAGGTACTCATATACATTGTTAACAGTCTTATCTCATAGATCATTGATTTTATCCATGTGGCTATGTTACACATCATCCAATATTTGATACAAATACATAACATCATCTAGTCCACATCACATAATAAAGATAGGTAGTCATTCGATGATATTAATCAGAGTTGCTGTTTTTTCTCTCTATTTTTTCCAATGTTTCTGGGTGTACATGAGAGAGACAAAAAGGGCCTATACATGTAGTATGGTACTCTGCTGGTGAAATGCCTAAACATTCTCCACCCAATTATCACTGGTTGTGTCTATTTCAGCATTATAGGATTAATCTCTCCCACTCCTCTCTGTTATTTAATCCGGTGCGGAAAGTGTTAAATAAGGACATATAAAACTGTTCTCTCTTCTTTCTCTTATTGTCCATATTCCCACCTCTGGTGTTGTATGACATCGCTTCAACAACACACCATTTTAGATCATCTATCTTATGGTTGTGCGTTAGCCAGTGCTCTACTAGTGGAGCAGATCTTTTTTTCGTTCTGATGGCAGATTTGTGTTCTGTTATCCTAGTTTTAATTTCCCTAGCTGTTTCGCCAATATAGGCTTTGTTGCACGGGCACTTAATCATGTAGACCAAATTCTTTGTTCTGCAATTAACAACATTTTTTAACTGGTGTTGTACTCCATTGTACGATATTAGACTACCTTTGATCAATGAAATGCAATTTAGGCACATATTACAGGTAAAGTTTCCAACTGGTAAGGGAGTATTATTGATGGTGCTTTGAGTGACATGTTTATTTTCTTTAAAGGTATGTACCAAACAATTTTTAATAGTTCTGTTCCTGCGGAAACTGAACATTGGTTTGGGGATTTTTTCTCCTGGTTTGTCGTTCAATAATGACCAGTTACGATTTATTATGTTTTTGATTTTATTACTTGCTGCACTGAAATTGGTTACAAAAATTAATCTGTCTTTGGTCTTATCTTCTTTATTGGTGATATTGTCCATGTCCTTATTTTTGTCAAACAGAGCATCTCTATTATAGTATTTAGCGCGTTTGTACGCATGTTTAATTAGACTCTTGGGATACCCTCTATTTCTGAGTTTAGCAGATAGGACATCAGCATGTTTATTGTAATCTTGTATATTGGTACAATTACGTCTTATGCGTAAGTATTGTCCAAACGGTATGTTATTCTTTTGGCTGCTGGGGTGATTACTCTTATAATGTAATAGTGTATTTCGGTCGGTTGGTTTAGTATAGAGATCAACACCGAGGACTGCATTATCAACTCTGATTCTAATGTCCAGAAATTCTATTGTGTCTTTGTTAAAATTGGACGTGAATTTCAAATTTTTATCGCCCAGATTTAACCAGTCGATGAATTCTTTGAGTGAATCCAGGGTTCCGGTCCATATAAAGAAAATATCGTCGATGTACCTCGACCAACAACTGATATTTTCACTGAAAGGTGCTAAATTGTTAAAAATATGTTTTTCTTCAAATGCCGCTACGTATAGGCAGGCCAGACTTGGGGCACAGGTGGCCCCCATGCTGGTCCCCTTAATCTGTTTAAAAAAATCATTTTTGAAAAGAAAGATATTGTTTTTCAAAATGATTTCTGCACATTCTAAGATAAACATAGCATGTTGGTCTAAGTCTTCCGTTTCGTTTTTAAGGAGGCCCTCTAACATCTTGATAGTATCATCCTGTGGGATGTTTGTATAGAGGGCCTCTATGTCCAAGGTTACCAGCCATTGTGTATTGCAATTGTATGGTAAACCTTCAATTTTTTCGATCATGAATGTGGTATCCTTTACATATGCCTTTTGCTGGGTAACTGTAGGTTGAAGGAATCTGTCTATATATTTACTTAGGGGTTCTGTGATGGAATTGATGAATGACACAATGGGTCTCATAGGTGGGTCAGCTATGCTTTTGTGGACTTTCGGAAGTCCGTACAAGGCAGGGATAATGGGTGCCTCGTTCCTCAAGAATTTATATTCATCTAGGCAGATTACCTCATCTTCTTTGGCAAAATTCAGAAGTGTATTGACTTTTTGAATCAGGGCATTCCATTCGGATCTATTGGAGGGACAGTAGTGTTCAGGGTTATTAAGAAGAGTCATTATTCTTTTTTCATAGTCTTCGGTATTCATTACCACTATGCTGCCTCCCTTGTCACCAGGTTTAATCGTTAACAGATCATTGTTTTCCAGATTTTTTAACGCCTCTCTTTCTTCAGGGCTAAGGTTGTTTATACCTGTTAATGGATGAACCAGTAGGTCTGAGATGTTACTTTCCACCACTTTCTCAAACAGATCGACTTGTTTACTGACCATCCCAAGATTGGGTGTCCATGTAGATCTAGGTTTAAGACCTGATTTGTTAGTGGGGCCTTCTTTCGCGGCTTTATCTTTGAAGAAATCCTGCAACCTAATCTTTCTGAAAAAACTTTGGCAGTCTCTTTCTAAGCTATATTTGTTAACATGAGAACTGATAGCAAAACCTAAACCTTTTTCCAGGACTTGTTTCTCGATTTTGGTTAGAATAACATCAGAGAGATTTATAATTGGTGCTTTTTGATTTAATCCCATTTGGGTTGGCTCCTTGTATAATATCTCCTCTGTTGTTGAGGTTGAGGGAAAGCCTTCCCTCTCCCATTGCCTCTTGGGTGATTGTGGTGGTTCTGATGGTTCCCCCGACCTCGTTGTCCTAAAAAAGATAACGACTCTCTATTTGGAGTTGAAGTGGATTCTCCTATTTTGTTTTTGTCTGTTGTTTTTTCTTGTTCGGAGTCGGTACTTGTATATGACGAGTCCGAAAAGGCCACCCGTTTTTTAGGGTATGCTTTCCAAGGAGGTTGCCATTGATTTCTGTTAGCAAAATTATCTCTAGGGCGATCGAAAAAGTCTTTTTGGGTATAGGGGTAGACCGTCTCAGTGTTGTAATTAGAGACATCTTGAATAAATTTTTTTTTTTTTTTACCAAATAAGTAATCCCTATAGCCTGAGACGTCTTTTTGAATATCCTCGAGTTTTATCTTCGCGTCTTCTAGTATCGAGGTGTCTAACTTTGCTTCTAGCTCAGCTATCTCCTTTCTTTCAATTATTAATATGGAATTAGCTGTTTCAATTATCAGCAACATCCAATCCCTGCTACATCTGTTAGCAATCAGGGTCCAATTTTCTATAAATCCTTCATGGCGGATGAAAACCCCTGGTTCATTTTTAACCTGGAGGCCACTGGGAATTATACCCTTCTTAAGGTAATCGATTAAGAAATCCGCGTGTAGTTCTGTTCGAACTAGTTTCTTTTTATTGTTCCACAATTCACGCCATTTCTCTTCATCATTATTACAATTTGTGATGGAGGTATAATTTTTAGATGTACCATTAACAATTTTATTAAATTCTTCTTCTGAAAAACCTTTGGTTTTCAAAGTGTCCATTCTTAATCTTTTGAACACCTGATGGGTCAATGCCCTGATAATCAGTTCGTTTGAGACAAGAAACGCCTCCCAGCTTACAAGCTGTGCAGTTAGAGTAATAACAAGAGGAGGTACCCCTGAGATACGTCACAGGGAAAGGGGTAGTTACATATGAAAAAAGTGTTGGGTCCCTGTTTAGTACCTAGTAAATTCGGTTCGCTAAGGTTATCAATCAAAGAGGTATAGCTTGCAATAAAGTTAAACTTTTCTACCAAACTGAAATGGAAACACATTGAAGGCAAAGTGGACACTTGAACTAAAAACTCAATAGAGATCTATGTGTAAACATACCAAACAACCAAATTTTATATAAAAAAGATCACTGAATTTATTTGTACCTCCCAACTGGGTTACAATCTAAAATACAATCGATAGTAGAAATAAACAGATTTAAAACAACCACCGTAGGTGGTAATACAATGAATATCTTGAACAGTCAAAGTTAAAAACAGTCGACGCGGCGTTTCGGTGCTTTGTGATATTGGACACCTTCTTCAGGACATTAAAACATTTGACTCCATATCTAGAAACCAAAAAAGATTTTTTGTTTTCAATGTTTTTGTTCAAAATTTGATCAGTCAGTCACATTTGCCTTACTAATGCTGTACTTGCTATGAATACTGAGCGTATCACTCTCTATACTTAACTCTGCTAATAACATTTATCCACATTTACCTTGAGTTTAGACAGTTTCTTAATGAGGACTTCATCATCGGATTATACTTTAAAACAGTTAAAAATTATTTCTGAAGTATGTCACTTCAGATCTCGTGTTTTTCTTATAGTCACATTTAATCATTAGGTCTTAAAATAGGACACATACCTGTAGATATGACAGGACTTTGTTAAAAAACGTTTCAATTGTTTCCACTGGTGGGATAAAATTTCACTGGAATTTCAGATTTCCACTAGTCTATATAAACAGAAAGTATGAGAAAGCTCAGGGTCATAATTTTAGGCCATCGGGCTTCTCTGTGGTTAATGATAATAAACAAAGGTTACCTCTGGTCACAGAGCTAGATATTTCTGTGTGCACGGAGGGGCCACCGATAGTTGTAAATTTCTTTGGACCTGAGTAAAAAGTAATGTTTGTATTCTTTACTCTTGTGCGAATATCCCATTGTTTAAAATTTCCTCATATATTCAATAATGTACTAACCTGGGTTGTTATAATGTGAGTCTTTTTTTTATATTCTGCACTTCATAGGCATGAGGTCAAATTTTGGTAATTCCTCAGATTCTCTTCCGATCAATTAGAAGAAATCTGTAAATACATAATATATGATCTCAGAAGAGTATTGGCTTAAAAACTTTTACAGGATTCTGAGAATTAGGAGATGGACAACAAAAATTATGGACACTAAAAACCTTTTTTATATAGGCTGTTATTCGTGGGCTCTGCTTTTTAACCTAACCCTCGTGTTTTAAATAGAAGTAAAACTCGGACACAGCTCGTTACACATTGATACATATGAGGGCCAGAATGTCATCTGCCAGAAATTTATAATCTTAGCAGAAATAGCCTTAAAATGTTAAAGGCAAGGGTTGCTAAGTTTGTAACAATAAGGTTGTAAGTCAGCAACCGAGAGGGGGTTATGGATACTACTATCCTCCTTTGTGTGGAGTATTGCTCACCTCGCATTAGAACTGCGGCCTCCCTGCTCCTCCGTGTCGGCGTCTTCATGGGGATTCGAAGAGTGACGTGTATCATGTAAGCATCTGTTTTTATGCTGGCGATTCCCACATTAACCCGGAAGTAGATACTTCCGAGTTGGGAAACGCGGGTTTGAGAATGTACCCGAAAGGCCAATAAATATAAATTTCCATTATCACTATATTAACTCAAAGTTGGGCGATTAATGTTGCAGCCATTATTTTAGAATTTATTTACTTATTTAGAAACTTATTCCTTTGTTTCGTGTCTTTACCCGGAAGTCATTCGCCGATTTCAACGGATGAAACCGATAGTTATTTATAATCATATTACTGTTGTCACATCAATAATAATACATTTTTTAGAGAATATAAAGTGACACGAAAGCTGCCTATACGTACCGAGTCTTCATGGTTATAATGATAAAGACGCCGAAATGATTATTGCTCGGCCATTTTGGAATGGGCAACGGAGGCATCAAGCATACTGACATCTATGCATACTGTTACAGCTAACTACAGGTGATTAGCTACCTCTTTGACTGATCTATTGACAGTCGTTATAATAGTATATGGTTTATTGATCATCCTATTCAGTTTCGTTCTGTATATTATATTCACAGACTATACATTATATGGCTACGTGTGTCGTATTAACAGAAATAAGGTCGTAGGTTGTCACCACAAAGACATCGACTACTTTTGCAGTAACACACATAGTTTAACTGTTGCATATTTAGGTACTCATATACATTGTTAACAGTCTTATCTCATAGATCATTGATTTTATCCATGTGGCTATGTTACACATCATCCAATATTTGATACAAATACATAACATCATCTAGTCCACATCACATAATAAAGATAGGTAGTCATTCGATGATATTAATCAGAGTTGCTGTTTTTTCTCTCTATTTTTTCCAATGTTTCTGGGTGTACATGAGAGAGACAAAAAGGGCCTATACATGTAGTATGGTACTCTGCTGGTGAAATGCCTAAACATTCTCCACCCAATTATCACTGGTTGTGTCTATTTCAGCATTATAGGATTAATCTCTCCCACTCCTCTCTGTTATTTAATCCGGTGCGGAAAGTGTTAAATAAGGACATATAAAACTGTTTTCTCTTCTTTCTCTTATTGTCCATATTCCCACCTCTGGTGTTGTATGATATCGCTTCAACAACACACCATTTTAGATCATCTATCTTATGGTTGTGCGTTGGCCAGTGCTCTACTAGTGGAGCAGATCTTTTTTTCGTTCTGATGGCAGATTTGTGTTCTGTTATCCTAGTTTTAATTTCCCTAGCTGTTTCGCCAATATAGGCTTTGTTGCACGGGCACTTAATCATGTAGACCAAATTCTTTGTTCTGCAATTAACAAATTTTTTTAACTGGTGTTGTACTCCATTGTACGATATTAGACTACCTTTGATCAATGAAATGCAATTTAGGCACATATTACAGGTAAAGTTTCCAACTGGTAAGGGAGTATTATTGATGGTGCTTTGAGTGACATGTTTATTTTCTTTAAAGGTATGTACCAAACAATTTTTAATAGTTCTGTTCCTGCGGAAACTGAACATTGGTTTGGGGATTTTTTCTCCTGGTTTGTCGTTCAATAATGACCAGTTACGATTTATTATGTTTTTGATTTTATTACTTGCTGCACTGAAATTGGTTACAAAAATTAATCTGTCTTTGGTCTTATCTTCTTTATTGGTGATATTGTCCATGTCCTTATTTTTGTCAAACAGAGCATCTCTATTATAGTATTTAGCGCGTTTGTACGCATGTTTAATTAGACTCTTGGGATACCCTCTATTTCTGAGTTTAGCAGATAGGACATCAGCATGTTTATTGTAATCTTGTATATTGGTACAATTACGTCTTATGCGTAAGTATTGTCCAAACGGTATGTTATTCTTTTGGCTGCTGGGGTGATTACTCTTATAATGTAATAGGGTATTTCGGTCGGTTGGTTTAGTATAGAGATCAACACCGAGGACTGCATTATCAACTCTGATTCTAATGTCCAGAAATTCTATTGTGTCTTTGTTAAAATTGGACGTGAATTTCAAATTTTTATCGCCCAGATTTAACCAGTCGATGAATTCTTTGAGTGAATCCAGGGTTCCGGTCCATATAAAGAAAATATCGTCGATGTACCTCGACCAACAACTGATATTTTCACTGAAAGGTGCTAAATTGTTAAAAATATGTTTTTCTTCAAATGCCGCTACGTATAGGCAGGCCAGACTTGGGGCACAGGTGGCCCCCATGCTGGTCCCCTTAATCTGTTTTAAAAAATCATTTTTGAAAAGAAAGATATTGTTTTTCAAAATGATTTCTGCATATTCTAAGATAAACATAGCATGTTGGTCTAAGTCTTCCGTTTCGTTTTTAAGGAGGCCCTCTAACATCTTGATAGTATCATCCTGTGGGATGTTTGTATAGAGGGCCTCTATGTCCAAGGTTACCAGCCATTGTGTATTGCAATTGTATGGTAAACCTTCAATTTTTTCGATCATGAATGTGGTATCCTTTACATATGCCTTTTGCTGGGTAACTGTAGGTTGAAGGAATCTGTCTATATATTTACTTAGGGGTTCTGTGATGGAATTGATGGATGACACAATGGGTCTCATAGGTGGGTCAGCTATGCTTTTGTGGACTTTCGGAAGTCCGTACAAGGCAGGGATAATGGGTGCCTCGTTCCTCAAGAATTTATATTCATCTAGGCAGATTACCTCATCTTCTTTGGCAAAATTCAGAAGTGTATTGACTTTTTGAATCAGGGCATTCCATTCGGATCTATTGGAGGGAGAGTAGTGTTCAGGGTTATTAAGAAGAGTCATTATTCTTTTTTCATAGTCTTCGGTATTCATAACCATAATGCTGCCTCCCTTGTCACCAGGTTTAATCGTTAACAGATCATTGTTTTCCAGATTTTTTAACGCCTCTCTTTCTTCAGGGCTAAGGTTGTTTATACCTGTTAATGGATGAACCAGTAGGTCTGAGATGTTACAATTCAAAAGCATGGCACCCGGTGGAAAAAACACCACGACCAGACCTCCTACTTCACTTTGGCAAAAACGTAACACACGTTCATGTCATAGATGTGGTAGTACCTTCCACTGGGCTGATTCAAAAAATTGTTTTGAATTAGACAATAAATGTTTGAAGTGTGGGAAAAAGGGGCACTATGCTCGCATGTGTAAGACAACATCCTGTAAAAATATTGCTATGATAGAGGATGAGGAAGATGACGAGGCGTCAATTATGATGATTAGATCAGACCAAACCCCCAACATTGGTAAAGACAAGTGTTTGTCACGTCCAAGGGCGGATTTTGATATCAATGGACAAACGGTGTCACTTATGGTAGACTCTTTTTCGTTGTATACCATAATCCCAAAACGTTTGTATGATACTTATTGCAAAAGTGCTAACTTAATAGCTTTGGATGTTATTTTAAAGGATTACCAGGGTGCTAACATTGGGGTTTTAGGCTACTTTGAGGCCCGAATCACCTTTGAGAAGAGATTTACTCATGGCAAAATGTATGTTTCCCCTCATGGTCCTGCCATGTATGGGTGGCTTCATCAGTACGATCTGAATATTAGAGTTGATCCTAGAGCTGACACACCACTAATGTGCATTAACTATGAAAATCGTGACCTCCAAAGCATTTTATCAACTCATGAAAAGGTGTTTAATGCGGTATTAGGAGAAGCTGTCGGTTTCCAACATGTAATAAAACTCAGAAAAGATGTTGTACCTGTAAAAAATGTAGCAAGAAAGATACCTTTGTCCGCTAGAGCTCAAGTCAAGGACATCATCAAACAAATGCTCGATTATGGCATTATTGAAACTGTGGAAGCTGCGGAGTGGTTATCTCTGGTAGTTATCACTCAAAAACAAGATGGTTCCTTTCGCTTCTGTGTGGACATGAGGAGTTTAAACAAAGCTGTTATAATGGACAACTTTCCGCTCCCTAACATCAATGAGATTATGTTGAGCTTGGCTGGTGGTAAAATCTTCTCAAAACTATATCTACGCAGCGCGTACCACCAAATCAAACTTCACCCCAACTCAAAGGAGTATACTTCCTTCATAACGTCTGAAGGCACATACCAGTTCAATAGACTTCCGTTTGGATTATGCTCTGTGGCTAACGCCTTCCAACAAATAATTACGGAGACCTTGAAGGGTATTAATCGTGTGGTATTTTTCCAAGACGATATTTTGATTTATGGTCTCGATGTTGGTGATCATAATTCCATTTTGGATAAAGTTCTGTCTTGCTTGTCTACTGCTGGTTTGACTTTATGTAAAGACAAATGTGTTTTTGCAGTTCAAGAGGTGGATTATCTTGGTTATCAAAGAGGGTATTAAACCTAAACATGACTTAGTCAGCGCCATATTAAATGTAACAGAACCAGATAACAAAGAGAAATTGAAAAACTATGCACACAAAGTTGAACCATTAAGAGAGCTGTGAGGATGGGTAAAACATTTTTGTGGGGTACTGAACAAAAAAAGGCGTTTAATTTAATCAAGGAAAACATTGTCAATGCCAACATCTTAACTAGTTTTGTCACGCATCTACTTACCTTTTTGACGGTGGATACCAGTGCTGTAGGCATTGGAGCCGTTTTAACTCAAAAGCATGCTGGACAAGAAAGAATCGTTGCCTTTATGTCTCGCTCCTTAACCGAGACGGAGAGATACTATTCGGTCATTGAGCATGAGGCATTGGCGGCCGCATGGACTACTAGACATTTTAGGGTTTTCCTGTGGAGTGTGACATTTACTCTTAGAACCGACCACAAGCCATTGCTAAAAGTGTGAGGTCCCGATGGTACTAAAAACTGTTCTGGCATACTTGCTAGAATAGCGGTTAGTGTGCAAGACTTCATGTGTAGAGTTGAGTATGTACCTGGCTGGCGCAACTGTGTTGCAGACTGTTTGTCTAGGCTACCATACACCAAAGCTATCTTGCATGAATTAATTACGGAAAGTGTAATTGCTTATTTGGAGGATCTAACAGATGGTTTGAGTAGATCCATTTATAAAGAGGAATGGTTGGAAGGCATGAAGAATGATGTGACTATGAAAGGTGTTGTTAAGATGACCAAAGAAGGGGTGTCTAGACAAAGTACTGTTTTACCTGGCCTTAGACCCTATGCACAATTACAAGATGAGATTTCAACACAAGGTGAATTCATCGTGTTGAGGGGCGAGTAATACATACCACCGGGAGTCCCTTAGGTCCCGAGTTATTGCCTTGGCTCATGAGGGCCATTTAGGCCAAACATTACCGGCCAGACGGTTGAAAGAAAGATTTTGGTGGCCAGGTATGGAGTATCAGGTGAAACAGTGGGTAGAGAATTGTGCAGTTTACAAAGAGTCTGAGAAGAGGCTACAGGTGGGAGGGAGTGTCCGTAATTCCTCCAGTCCTAAACATGTGTGTCTGAGGAATGTGTTTGGCAGAAGGTTTGTATGGACTTCATTGGTCCGTTTCATGAACTGCAAGATAATGAGAAATTCGCCTTAGTATTGGTCGACTCAGCTTCCAGATGGGTTGAAGTTACTTTCATGAGAAATATTAATACACAATCCACCATCAGGGTACTCAATGACGTATTTCGTAGGGAGGGCATTCCTACTACACTTTTGTCGGATACTGGCACACAACGTACGTCAAAGGAGATGGAACTTTATTTTGATTATATGGGTTTGAAACAGTTACGTACATCCTTATATAACCCAAAAAGTAATAGTTTATGCGAGAGGGTAAACAAACTGGTAAAAGGTACCATGCAATTAGCTTTGTCATCTGGCAGTTCTGTGCAAAAAGAAATTAAAGAAATGCTTTGGGCGTACCGCACCACAGTACATCAGGGTATGTCAAAATCTCCTTTTGAATTAATGAGGGGCAGATTAGCTGGTACAAAATTAGTTCCTACTTGGTTACTCAAACATCAATTAGAGGCTCCTTCTTCCCCATATCAACAAAACAATTTCAAAGATAAGAGGAAAGTATCTCAAGGTGACTTAGTTAAGGTTAAACCTGGGGGAACACACAAGGGTTTTAACCAGTTCAGAGGTCCTTTCATGGTCAAATCTGCGGGTGAAAATTATGTGAAATTACAGAATGGCCAAACATGGAATCTTCGAAGAGTATATCAAAAAAGAGGAAGCATCTCTCCTAATATTCCTCCTTCACATGTATCACATTGTTTGTCTGATAATACTTCCCATTGCAGTTATGAGAGACCTGTTCGTGAATAAAGATCACCTGCATATTTAAAAGATTTTATTTAATGGGTGTATAGGAAAGGAGTGGGGTCATGACTTGTCACTGTTATTATCAGGTGATTCATGCTTATTTCATGACTTGTTACTGTTATCATCAGCTTATACATGCTTATTTTATTTCACATGTTTGTTGTGATTTTATGATTTAACTTTGCTTTGCAATGTCATTCTTATTGTTTTCCTTTCCATGTTGAAGGAAAGGGGGGGCGTGGCATTGACACTGCCGAGCATGGTCGCCTGAGCCCCGAGCTCAGGGCCGATCTCGGCATTTATCCTGGTTAATTCCCTCCTCGGCAGCACCACCAATCCAGCATGGTTCCTGGAGGACAAGGGGCATCTCACCGGCGGCTGGACGGCTGGAGGGTCCCACAGCTGTCTTGAGTCCGGCGGCTGGCGGAGGGACTGGGCTCTGAAGGACGGCCATTTTTCCCCGAGGGCCTACTGCCACTTCTGGATCCCCGGCCTCGATTCTAGAGGGGCCGCCGAGAGACCTGACCCTCCACGGATGTGCGGGAGCCGGCGCAATCCGGGGACTGGCCCACTAGCGGAGGTAAACGCGGGCATTCCACGTTCGTGCCCGTGAGCCGACTGCGACACCTGGTCAACAGCCGCGGCAGGAGGACCTAGACGGGGAAGAGCTGCGCCCACACGGGGGTGTGGTGTATCCCGGAGGGCGCCGTCGTCCGCGGCGACTCCGGCGGAGCGGGTGCTGTGCCGTGCAGTCCGGATCTGTGGCCGATAGCCCGGTGCACCGGAGCCAAGGACCCCGACCTGGGATCGGTACCTCCCTGGGGCCAGGAGCGGGGGTCGGCGCCCGCCTTCTGAGGGCCATTTTTCCCCGAGGGCCTACTGCCACTTCTGGATCCCCGGCCTCGATTTTAGAGGGGCCGCCGAGAGACCTGACCCTCAACGGATGTGCGGGAGCCGGCGCAATCCGGGGACTGGCCCACTAGCGGAGGTAAACGAGGGCATTCCACGTTCGTGCCCGTGAGCCGACTGCGACACCTGGTCAACAGCCGCGGCAGGAGGACCTAGACGGGGAAGAGCTGCGCCCACACGGGGGTGTGGTGTATCCCGGAGGGCGCGTCGTCCGCGGCGACTCCGGCGGAGCGGGTGCTGTGCCGTGCAGTCCGGATCTGTGGCCGATAGCCCGGTGCACCGGAGCCAAGGACCCCGACCTGGGATCGGTACCTCCCTGGGGCCAGGAGCGGGGGTCGGCACCCGCCTTCTGAGGGCCATTTTTCCCCGAGGGCCTACTGCCACTTCTGGATCCCCGGCCTCGATTTTAGAGGGGCCGCCGAGTGACCTGACCCTCAACGGATGTGCGGGAGCCGGCGCAATCCGGGGACTGGCCCACTAGCGGAGGTAAACGAGGGCATTCCACGTTCGTGCCCGTGAGCCGACTGCGACACCTGGTCAACAGCCGCGGCAGGAGGACCTAGACGGGGAAGAGCTGCGCCCACACGGGGGTGTGGTGTATCCCGGAGGGCGCCGTCGTCCGCGGTGACTCCGGCGGAGCGGGTGCTGTGCCGTGCAGTCCGGATCTGTGGCCGATAGCCCGGTGCACCGGAGCCAAGGACCCCGACCTGGGAGCGGTACCTCCCTGGGGCCAGGAGCGGGGGTCGGCGCCCGGCCTTCTGAG
This sequence comes from Lissotriton helveticus, assembly GCF_964261635.1. Classification (NCBI taxonomy): domain Eukaryota; kingdom Metazoa; phylum Chordata; class Amphibia; order Caudata; family Salamandridae; genus Lissotriton; species Lissotriton helveticus. The sequence goes on along the minus strand of NC_136067.1, from coordinate 144,539,127 downwards.
GGCCCGGTTGTTATCCTGAAGGGCTGGGGACCGGTGAACACTCGGAGGGCCTGATATTGCGCTGAAGGGGTCTTGGCCCTGGCCTGGGGTGGACGCGGGCGGTGGCGCATTGGCATCTGCGTCACGGGGCCCGGCCCATAGGAGGCCTCTAGCCGCTCTACAGCACCTGCCCTGGTCTCTCTAACACGAACTCCTTGTCGCGGACCCCGGTGTCCACTGGCAGGGGTCCGGGGTCACATTGGGACTCCCCAGGACGTGGGACCGGTGCTCGTCGGGTGGCCGGGGCGGCCTGGCGTAACTGGTGGCCCTCGTGCGCGGACGAGGGGCCTACAGAGTGGGACTCCCAGCTGGGCACCGGGCGCTTGTGGGCCTGCAGCGCCACCCGAAGTTTTCTTGTTGACGCCGCCCTGCTTCCTAACTTGACCGGATAGGCGGAGGTGTCCACCGCGGACCGGAGCGCACCACGCCTATCGTGATTGCGAGTTCGGGTGGTGCAACATGGGGAAACCACGGAAGGGTGCGGGCACGGCCCCGGCGGAGCAGGCTGAGGACTCCCTTGATGCCCAGGACCAGCTCCCAGCAGACGGCCAGACCACAGGGCTACAACAGCAACAGATGGGCCAGATCCTCAAAGCCATAGGGGATACAAGAGAAGCGCTGTGCCAGGACATTGCACAGGTTTCTACGAGCCTCGGCCTATTAAAAGCGGACCACAACAAGCTCGCTGACCGAGTCAAGTCTGCGGAGCTGGCACTGGAGACGCTCGAACCAGCCCAGAAAGCGACGGACACCACGCTGGAGGACCTAGCGCGCAGGGTGCAGCAATTGGAAAGAAGGGCGGCCGATGCTGAAGGGCGCAACAGGCCCAATAACATCTGAGTGGTGGGTTTGCCCGAAAATGTCGAGGGGGACGATCTGGTCTCCTATCTTGAACAATGGCTGCGGGATGTGGTGGTACCTGAGGGCCTTACGCCCTTCTACACTTTGGAGAGGGCTCACAGGGTCCCGGCCCGGCCACTGGCCCCGGGCCGTCCTGCTCGGCCTGTGATAGCTCGGCTGCTGCATTTCAAAGCCCGGGACATTATCCTGCGGCTAGCTAGATCAGCTGGCCCATACAAGGTGGACAATGCATCTGTGTCCCTATTTCCCGACTATTCCCAGGAGGTCCAGCGCAGCCGCTTCTCCTTCGTTGCTGTCAAAAGGGCTCTCCGAGACGAGGGGGTGCAGTAATCACTGCTGTTCCCGGCGCGCCTGAAGGTGCTGGTGGATGGAGTAGCGACGTTCTGTGACACGCCAGACGACGCTTGGCAGTGGCTGGAACGGTACAAAGCAGGCAAGGATGGCACGGGGACCTGGACGGAGGCTGCAGAGACCCGGCCAAAGCCTCGTAGGAGCAGGCGCAACCGGAAACGAGAGCAGAACAGGCGGTCCCCATCGGCGTCGCAGACGGAGCTGGAGAGGCAGGCCGCCTTGTAGGCGGTGTCGCTAATTTCTGGAGTGGCGACGGAGGCCGTGGTATTGGACTCGGGCTCCCGATTGGGCTCTAACGAAGCGGAACTGGGAGGCTCGGATGGGGGCTCGGAGAAAGATCCGGGGGAGCTGCCCCAGGTTACCCCACAAACGGCTGATGGACGAGTGATATCCAGGTAGCTGAGCGAGGAACAGTAAGAGGGTGTGCTCGACCTATGGGGATGACATTACCGGGGATGATGGAGTCCTGTTCTTCGGGATGTTGGGTGTGGTTCCTTCCACTGTTTTGCCGGGATGTTACAGATACGCATGAGGGCCCCGGGGATCTGTGGGCTCCATTGGGCGGGGGTGCTGCTGGGGGGGGGGGGGGGAGAGGCCTTTTCTTAGTCGGGATCGGCCTATCACAGTGTGGTGGGTCTCTTGCTGTCCGGCCCGGCGGGTGTAGAGCTACCCCCTCTATCTCACATAACTTGTGAGTCTCTGGTGGTCTCCAGAGTTTCCCCCCGCCTACGGGGGTAAAAGTTTGGATGGGTAACAACTGTTTGGCGCCTGTTCTGGGGGTGGGCGGGTTGGGGGTTGGTTGGGGTTGTTTCATGTTGCTGGGGTTTGTCAGTGTGCCGCTGGGATTGTTAGGAACTGGCCTCCGCTATAGACCTATTGATGGCGGCTAGACTGGAACTGAAATGTGTTACATGGAATGTGCGGGGGCTCAACTCCATGAGGAAGAAGTATAAGGTGCATGCATACCTGGTGCGCAGGGGGGTTCAGGTAGCTTTTCTGCAGGAAACACACTTAACTCTGGCAGAGGGGCAAGCGCTGCAGCGGCGATGGAGGGGCAACTCTTCTATACTACCTATTCCACTCACGCTAGAGGAACATTGATTTGGGTTCGAGCGGGTGTTCCCTTCCAGCCCGTGACGACGAGGTTGGATTCGGATGGGAGGTTTGTAGCAGTCCTAGGTCGTCTGGATGGCCGAGATGTTACGCTTTGCAGTGTTTATGTCCCTAATTTTGATCAGGCCGCGTTCTTTTCGGCACTGTCGAAGAGGTTGGCGTCCTTGTTGGTCGGTACGGTGTTTATGGGGGGGGACTTTAAATCGGTGGCAGATGTAGAAATGGATCGTTCTCATCCTCCGCTGGCTCAGTCGGTGGTGCGCAGGGTGGCCAAGGCCCGGAGGACCTGGCAAGAGCAATGGGGTCTTTTGGACGCCCGGCGGACGCTTCACCCTGTCGAAAGGGACTATTCGTTTCACTCCGCGCCTCATGATCTCCACGTACGTCTTGACACTATTCTCTGTACATCTGGGGCCCAGGAACTCGCACACAGCAGCGAATACCTGGCGAGGACTATCTCAGACCACAACCCCTGCTTACTTACGGTCCTCTGGTCCAGACAGCGGCAGCCGGTCCCCACGTGGCGGCTGAATCCGTTGGTGCTGGAAGACCCGATATTTCACACAGAGTTGCAGGAATGCATTGAGCGCTATTTTCAGGAGAACGCGGGCACCACGACTGCCAGGGCGATCGAATGGGACGCCTTCAAGGTGGTGGTACGAGGCGCGTGCCTTTCATCCTCAGCCGGGGTACGTAGGACACTGCTAGCTGATGTGCAGCGGGAGGAGGCCTCACTTCGGCGGGTGGAGAAGGCCAACCACGTGGGGGGGGCAGCAGAGAGGAAGTGTTGGCGGCTAGGGAGCGAGTGGCCACCCAGGTGGAGAGGCTTCGCTGCCATGACTATCGGGAGTACATGGTCCGGGCCCATGCCGAGAGGGATCGGGCCGGATCGTTGCTGGCGTGGCTGGCCAGCCCCCACTCTGGGGGCACACCGATTTTGTCCCTAACCACACCTTCCGGGGCGCTGGTTCATTCCCAACAGGAAATTAATGGTCAGTTCCTAGCTTACTATTCGGAGCTCTATCGGAGTAGATTGGCTGTGCTCCCGACTGGATTGGATGCCTTCCTGGATGGGGCTCGGCTGCCGCGGTTGGACCCGGAGCAGGGAAATGCCCTGGGTGCTGCTATTACCCTGGGGGAGATTAGGGCAGCGGTTAAGCACATGGCCCGAAAGAAGACGCCTGGGGGTGATGGACTACCGGTGGAGTTCTATGCCGCATTCCTTGACCTCCTGGCGCCTCGACTGCTTCAGGTCTATGTGGAGGCGTGGGAGTTGGGCAGGTTGCCAGCGTCGACGAGGGAGGCGATTACAGTGCCGTTATTGAAGAAGGGCGGCCTCCCCACGGCAAGAACGGCATACCGCCCGCTCTCGATGCTCACTGTGGACTATAAGGTGCTGAGCAGGATTTTGGCCACGCGGTTATCTGCCCACATGTGCTCTCTGGTGCACCCGGACCAGTCGGGCTTCATCCCCACGCGGTGCACCTCGACATGTATACGGCGCTTGATACGAGTCATGGAAGTTGAGGGGGAGGGCCCCCTGGACGCGGCTGTGCTCTCGGTGGATATCGAAAAGGCGTTCGATAGCGTGGAGTGGTCGTATCTGTTCTGCGTGCTCCGTCGGTTTGGGTTGGGGGACGGCTTCGTCCGTTGGACGCAGCTGTTATATGCGTCTGCTACTGCTAGGGTTCGTACGGGCCGTTCGATATCTGCGGCGTACTCGGTGGAAAGAGGCACCAGGCAGGGTTGCTCCCTGTCCCCGCTCCTTTTTGCTTTAGCGATTGAACCTCTGGCAGCACAGGCTCGACAGGGGCGGCACTACGAGGGGGTGCAACTGCGCGGTGTTCAGCATTATATTTCCCTATATGCCGACGACCTACTGTTGTATCTGGCTGATGTGGAGACTTCAGTGCGGAGTGCGCGGGCCTTGCTCCGAGAGTTTGGCGAGCTGTCGGGGCTACGAGTTAACTGGTCCAAGACCTGCTTGTTCCCCCTGACCCCCCACTGTGCCCAGCCTGCGGAGCTTGGGGAACTACGTTGGGAGTCGGAGTGTCTGCCGTACCTCGGGGTTAACATTTACCATAGCCACTCGTTCCTGTATGAGGGAAATGTGGGCAGAGCGCTGCGAGGCATCAGAGGCAGTATGGGGTTTTGGCGCACTCTTCCGTTGTCTGTGGCCGGACGAATAGCATTGCTGAAGATGGTGGTCCTCCCACGCTTGCTTTATTTTTTCCGCACACTGCCGGTGTGGATTCCGCTCTCTTTCTTTCGGACATTGCGGTCGATGGTGATAGGGTTTATATGGGGCTCCGGCAGGAGGCGTGTAGCTTTAAACACCCTGCTTAGATCGCGGGAAGAGGGAGGCCTAGCAGTGCCGGACTTTGAATGGTATTACCTGGCAGCGCTGCTGCAATGGCTCACGCAGGCTGTGGCGCGCGAGTTTAGGGGCCCCAACGGCCCACAGGGCAGGATCATACAGCGACATGTCCTGTCTTTCATCATGCTCCAGCAGGGACTTTGGTTGGCCCGGCTGATTTTGGAGGAGCGCACCCTTCGCCAGTGCTGGCTTCGTAGTCAGAGGCGGGCGGGCTTCCATACTCCATATGCGCCAGAGATCCCCTTGGGCATGTGCACTGCCCTCCCGCACGGCGGGGACTGGTCGGGGCTGGCCACTTGGGAGGACGAGGGGTCCACATGATAGGAGAACTATATAGAGACGGTGTCTTGCTGTCGTTTCACGATCTGCAAGAGGCATTCGATCTGCCGAGGGGTGACTTCTTGCTCCACACAGCTTTAATTTCGGGGATTCAAAAACGCTGGAGGATGGGTCTGGCGGAACCCCCCACGTTGTTGGGCTGCCAGTACATCGTGATGGCCGCTGGCACCTTCAAAGCTATCACTTGTCTGTACAGGAGAGTGGCCTAGATGGCCCTCCCCCTCTTGATAGGTTACGGGGGCGCTGCGAAACGGATCTTGGCCGGCAGATACCGGAGACGACCTGGCCCCAGCTTGTGCGTCGGGCCTGGAAGGGCACACGAAATGCTCGGTTTCAACTGGTCCAGTACTTCACTCTACATAGGGCATATTGGACGCCGGCCAAACTCCATCGGGTTTTCGGAGGGGCACAATCGACATGTCCCCGTTGCGATTCGGAGGGTGCGGACTTTGGGCACATGTTCTGGTCATGCGCGGGACTTGGCTCGTATTGGGCTGATGTTATGATTTGCTTGAATGAGGTCACAGGACGCCAAGTTGAAACTGACATGGGGGCTTGCCTCTTGCTCTGGTTCCCACACACCCCGAACCCAAAGGTTACCAGTAAATTTTTCGATTTGGGATTAATCCTGGCCAAGAGGGAGCTCACACTACATTGGAAATCTAGGGGGGGCCCTAGCTTCCTGAGGTGGCGGGGGTGTTTCCAGCAATAGGCGACTAGTGAAGGGACTCTTCGATTACAATTAGCCAGACGCACCGCTAATGATAAAGCACTAGAAACAGCCAGGGCGTGGAGTGCGCTAGTGGTGGAATTGCAATCAATGTCAGAAGTCGCTGAGGGTAGTGAGGTGGGAGCGCAGGCGAGCCAAGCAGAGGCGACAGGGGCGGGGAGGGCAGGGACGCCTACCGGGGAAGTGGTATGCTAGGCCTACGTACTAATAACAGGCGTGGATTTGACCGCTTGTGCCGAGGGCTGTGGGAGATGATATGGGTAGCATGCACTGTCCTGCGTAACCTTTGGACTCCCTATAGGCTGGAGTGCCGCAGTTAGAGAACAAGGAGTAGTCACACGCTGTTCCGTGACGGTTTATAATGAGCTGTAGGACTGACGACCAAGGCACACTGACGAGGGGGGGTGGGGGTAGTGGGGGTGGGGGGAGAGAGATGGTTAGGGCATTGTTATGTGGGGTGTTTTGGATATGCTATTGAAACATATCGTGATGCTGGAAATGCCAGTGATACATGACTGTATGTTGTTGCATAAACTCAATAAAAATCTGTTTAAAAAAAAAAAAATTTTAAAAAAATGTTGAAGGAAAGGAGATATGTTGTATTAACTTTTCTGCTCCCTTGTCTCGTGCTGGCCCGTAGGGCTGCCTGGGCTCGTGGCAGTAATTCTCTATTGTTCTTCGAGCCCAGGGTTCTCTCACCCAGCCGTTAGAAGCTGGCAGTCACTCGACTTAGCTGGTCGGTTTGTTCGGATTTCGCTTAAGAAATAAATTACTCCTTTAATATATCTTGGACCTCGGCCTGATTAATTACCACACCTATGCATGTAGGAATCGCTATGAAATTAGCAATTCCCAAACATTCCTTAGTTGCGTCTCACACATTGCGAGTCACAATTAAGGAATGCCTTCCCATTCATTCCTATAGGCCTACAGGCCCATAGGAATGAATGGGAAATTGCATGCGCAACTTGCGAGTCCCCTATTGGGACTCGAAAATTGCGCATGCAATTTCAAGGGTGCAAGGATGTCAAAAGCACACCCTGTTGCACCCCTGAAATTGATCTGTGCACACATGTTGCGCACACACATGCCCAAAGTGCATGTGTGTGTAACCTACAACTTTGAAAAATGCCCTTTAGGGCATTTTTCAAAGTTTTTGCAAATTACCATGAAGTTCAAATTGATGATAATTTGGGACCCCTATTTGCGAAATTGATATTTTCGAATTCATCATGCATTGCATTTAAGGAATCAATGCAATCACAATTAAAGTAATCGCAATCATTCATTCTGAGAATCTGCCCGTTTGCGACCTGTTTTTGCTTCCATGCGTGTGGGCCAAAGAGTCTATGTTTACAAAGAGGAATCCCTCTGGTGCGACTGTAGTTAGTGGATGGGTTTTGTTCATCTGGGGGCGGGGCGGGGTATTAACACCTCTGAGAGGGGTACAGTGTCCTTTACTAGGGCGCATGCACCAAAGCAATACCCACCAACCTTTAAGAAAAATCAGAGCCCGCTGACCAGACCATCTTGTTTTGAATACCGTTGTGAGCTTTAGCTATTTCAATATTTAAAACAGTACATTACCATGATGTATTCCATTAATAAAACATGTGTTACACAACTATAAACTCACCTCTCTTCTCCGTCCCCTCTATCTGTCACTGCTCCCTCCCTTCTCTTTCCCTCCCCTGCTCCCCATTTTGCTCACGTCTGCTGATTCATTTTGGCATGTCAGAACTTCTTCACAGCTTCCATCCACTAGTTTGAGTTCTAAAAATATTTCCCCTTTCTACCTGTTTCAGCCCATTTCCCCTGTCTTCTTTGTGGTCTGTGCAAACAGCTGAAGTGTTCAAAGCACGGCAGGTGCATTTGGTAAGCGTTGCATCTGTCAAGTATTGCAGCGTGGATCTGTAGTTGATCCTGTAAGCGTCGAAGAGGTGGATTTACTCTTCTAGCTAATTGTTCAAAAGGAGTTATAAACCAAATAAGTGGGCCAAGAAAGGTGGCCACGCCAGCCTGCTCCAGGCTCTCACAGGCATGTGCATGCCCCAAGTTGTATCCTGTGACTTTCAGTGGCTCCCAGAGGAAGGCACCTGGTCCCTCTATGTTCAGCCACAGATACAGACAGGGATCGGTCAGTGCTCATGTGTGTTTCACCCTATGACACTGTCCCTAATCAGAATCAGGGACCGGAGCAGGCCACAGCAACCGGGGCATCTAGAGGGTACACTGGGACCAGCAGACCCTCCCACAGGAAGGCACCTCACCCCTACGCTTCACTAGGCGCAGTCACTGCCAGAGATCGGTGAGATTAAGAAATACAAATGGGCTTTATTTTTTATTTATTCTTATTTGCTTCCTCAATCTATTGTGTCAGGCTGGAGATTCCTAAGGCTGTCTAGTCTCAGTGCTCGTTGTTTCAACAATGTAAATTGAAACAGGCATGGGGCAGTCCTGATAGATACAAGGGTGTTGTTCCTGATCCTTGGGGCGTACATGGTGAAGGCTGCTGCCTTGTTTTTACTTTGCTTCTTCATCTCCAGTCTGATGGTGTCCTGGCTGTGGGTGTGCTGAGAGCCACTGGAGATGGTGAGCGTGCCAGCCAAATAGGTTGTAATGGCTTTGTAAATGGTGCTGCTTAGTTTGAAGATGGTGCACACTGGTAAAGGGAATCTGTGGAGCTCCATCAGGGTTGGGGTAATGTGGTCCTATTTCTTTTAACCTTTGATGAGGTGTGCTGTGGCCTGGAGGATGCCCTAAAGCGGGGAGCATTTGTGTTGTCTCAGAGGCTTTGGAGCAGGATGTTGCCACCATCGAGATACAAGAATTAAAGGGCATAAACTGCTGTACTGAAGTCACTTTCTGGGTGGGATGGTTTTTTGGAGACTTGCAGAGTTAAACTTCTACACCTCTGTGAAGATTAGAGTGGAGGGATTGTGAACTACACCAAGACAGTAAATGTAAATGTAAATGTAGTATACTTGTAAAGCGCACAGCTGCCCCAGCAACGGGGCGTCCCGGCGCTGTATAACTCTGGGGAACCCGTCCTGGCTTTCCCTGTGGGATGGTCCCTTGCTGGGAGTCCCCAAGGTGGAGCCAGGCATCCCCGGAATTGGTGGGGCCGTTGTGGAGATTAGGCAAGCTAATGCCCAGAGTTGCCGAGTGGGACCCCTGGTTAGAGTAGGCACCGAGGCGAGAATTATCGAGTCCGCTGACCCTGGTCCACGACCCTGCCGCGTCGGGAATTGAACCCTGGTCCCAGGCTGACTTCTGCTCTCAGGCCTGCCGCCTCTAACCAGTGAGCCACACTACTCCACAGTGAATCCAGTTGTGGCTGGAGGAGTTATTCAAGAGGTGTTTCGTATGTTATGCTGAGGATCCATCTCGATGCCAGGCTTCTGATTATGAATCACTATCATCTGCTTCTAGTTGTCTGGTGCTGCTGGCTGGAGCTGGTGGTGCATGGGGCACTCCTTAAATGGGCCATTCAGTGAATGATGGCATAAGATAGCCGAAAACCCCAGCAGACGTCATCAAACAAAGCAACAGTCTAGTCTGTCTGTTGGTGGTGATTGTTAGCGATGCAGGGCTGACTAAAGAGAAAAAAAAATTCTCTGCACTTGATAGCTCGTTTCAGGAAACATACTTCCTTCACAGAATCTTCCTTCACACAATTATTTCTGAAGTTACCGTGGTTTAGACTTCAGCACACCAAACTGGTATTGTCCTATCTGGGTGCAGCAGTCTATTCCAAGCTACTGCTGCACCCAGGGAAAAGCTCCTGCCCCCCCAGCGCGCTTTCTTAACTCTTGGGACTGTTACCAGCGCCTGCTCACCAGACCTTAGGGATCTTGCAGGCTTGTACCAATGGAAAAGCAACTTCATACATAGGGGGCCAAGGTCATGCAATGCCTTGAAGACCACACAGAGTGCTTTAAAGATTATTCTTTTGCGAACTGGCAACCAATGTAGCTTCACCAGCTCCTGTGCAGCCTTAGCAAACTTAGGGGTACCCGTAATCAGGCGAGCGGCTGCAATCTGCAGAATCTGGAGATTGTTTAGCAAACCCTGTTGGGCATTCAGCATGAGGCCATTACAATAATCTAGGTGTGAGCGCACCAGTCCTGTTACCACTGTTTTCCTGTGTTCTACCGCCAAAAATGGTAGAACTTTCCGAATAGTTTTAAGCATGTAATGCGTTGTTGAGGATACTGCATTGATCTGTGGTTTAAAGGACAGTGATTCGTCCATAAGTATGCCCAGATTTTTAACCTTCGCCACTGGGGAGGGAAGGGTTCCCATTTCTTCTGGCCACCACCTTGGGGACCAGAAGTTGTCCTTGGAACCGAAAAGCAGCACTTCCGTCTTTGCTGAGTTGAGCTTCAGACAATTTTGTGCCATCCAGTTACCGACCTCTTGCATGCAGCCTCTAAACCTGTCTGCCGTACTGTCTGTTTCACCCGGAAGCAGCGACACCACAATCTGCGTGTCGTCTGCATATGCTGTAAGATTAAAGCCAAAGGATCGAATCACAGGCGCTAGGGTGGAGACATACACGTTGAAAGTCGGACTCAGGGAAGACCCCTGGGGAACTCCGCAGGAAAGCACAAATGGACGTGATTCAAAGTCCCCCAGGGCCACCGTCTGAGTCCTGCTGGAAAGGAAGGCCTGCAAGATCTTCAATGCCTTTCCTTGAATTCCGCAAGCCCCCAACCGGTCCATCAGCAACTTGTGATGGACCGTGTCGAAGGACGCGGAGAGATCCAGCAGGATCAGAGCAGATCTGCCTCCTGCGTCCATCATTCTTCTTATGTCTTCCACAGACTTTATCAGAGCCGATTCCGTACTGTGCTCTGGCCGAAATCCATGCCGGGATGGATCTAGATGTTCTCCTATCCTCAGGAAGGTGCTCAGCTGAGTATTTAGAATGCCCTCCATGATTTTGGCTGGGAGGGGTAGTCTGGCAATAGGCTGATAGTTGTTCATCTCGGTTATGTCCAGGTTGTTGTTTTTTAGGAGGGGTAAGATGGATGCTTGCTTCCATCTTGAGGGGAATTCCCCACTATCCAGCATGAGATTGAACAAGGGGGTGAGACCCGCTGCAATGGTGGCCGGAGTTAATTTAGCGATTGGGGCAGGGGTCATGAGGGGAGCCCCACTTTATCCTCTGTAGTCGTCTCGCAACCTCCTCCTCACAAATTTGAGCGAATTGAAGGAGTTTTTCCGAGTTGATGTCCATCTCTGGGTCAGTAGTTGGTGTAGGAGCCCTGATTTGATTGTCTAGAGTAGAGAAAATCTTTTCCACTTTTTCCAAGAAAAAGCTGGGGAGATTCTCACAGAGTTGGGGACTGGGGGGTATCTCTATGGTCTTGGGGACTACCAGGGATGACACTGTCCGAAATAGTTCCTTCGGAGCATTGCTGGCTACTTTAATCCGTTTCGTGAAAAAAGCAAGTTTTGCCAGTCGTATCATCTCTTTATAGACTCTCTGCTCTATGTTGAGTAGTCTTTTGTCCGCCTCTCTGTAATTTAACCGCCAGGCTCTTTCCAGTTTTTTACAGAGGATTTTATGGTCCCTAATCTGATCTGAGAACCAGGGGGCGGAGGGGTTTGAGCGCGTGGAATGGAAAATTTTGGGGGAGGGGGGCAGTTGCAGACATGCTGACTCGAGCCAATTAGTGTAAGCTGTGGCGGCTTCCTCCACATTCCCTGAAAAGGGCACCAGAGATGTTTTCAATACGCCCTCCAGAGTTTCACCGTTTATGTTATTCCATTTCCTAACCTGTCTTGGTACGTTTTTAGCTTTACAAGGTCTCATGGGGGGAGCTAAAGTGATTTTAAAGTAGACTACTGAATGGTCAGACCAGGAGACCGGCGGCACCGTCAATACTTCTAGGTTGGGATGGTTGGAGAAAATACCATCTAAGGTATGTCCTGCCTTATGAGTCGGGCCACCGACCCATTGCTTCAAATCCACTCCCTGCAGTAGGTCAGTCAGATCACGTGTATCTGGATCCGAGCCACATTCGAGGTGAAAATTAAAATCCCCTAGTAGAGTAAATGATTGGGCACATACTGCTACGTCAAGTAGGTTACTCAATGCTGTAACAAATGGGGCTTTGGTCCCTGGGGGCCTGTAGACTAGGCCGTCTCTAAAGGTTTGATGATCAGATAGGGTGAAATTAAACAGAAGAGCCCCGTCTAGACCCGTAGGTCCAGGTTGAAAGGACCCTCTAATTGATTTGTGGTAGATAATAGCCAGGCCTCCGCCTTTCCTCTTTTCTCTGTTTTGAGTATAACAGACATACTCCGGTGGGGTGGCGTCTGGTCTAATAGGGTTGAGTATCAGTATAGTTTGGCCAACAGGAACACAGTGTTTTGATTTTGCCAGATTGCAAAGCAGCCTCCAAAAGGAGTAGATCCTGGTTATAATGTGAGCATGTACACAAGCTGAAACCTTAGATTTCAATAAGTTCGGGCCAGTGTCACATATGCATGCTAAAGAAGGATGAAGAGATGTTTGACTCTTGGTTAAGTTCCTAAAGCTTGTAGTGCCAACTGCTTGTTACTGCTGAGCACCACAGAATGATAACTAGAGTTAAAAGCCAATGACTGAGCTGAATAAATTGGATAAACCTCTCCCTCCTACACCCGTGATTTCTGTCATATCAACCATTGACAGACACCACCGCAGACTCTGTCCTCATCAGTGGTGGAAGCCGCCCTGATGCTGAGGTTAGATTCAATAAGGTAGTGCAGCCGGATAATTGCTGTGTACTTCGTTCGTTAATGTAATTGGAATTAGCTTTAGTTAAACTGATCGCCAATCATGCAGCATGCGGAAGGTACTATTGTCTTTCATCTACCTGGGTACTAAATTTGTCATAAAGATGAGCTTATAATTGCAAGCAGCTGGCCTGTCGGTGACATGCTTGCCTCACTAGCTAACGAAGGGGATTAGGGAGCATATCTTTAGCTAATCTGGGGTGATGCTGGTGTTTCTGCAGGTTCCATGTCCAAAGTCAGCAGACCAGGCTGGTCCAGTTGTAGCTGGTGTGGGGTCACCCTGTCAGTAATTGGCTGAGCAGCGGAAATATAGAAGACTCTGCTTCTGCCCAGGCTGAATTCCTGCACCGCCCTGCATCCGTCCGCTGTTGAGGACAGTAATTGAATTTTTTTTAAAGGGGCAGCCACGCCTTGGTAGAAGAGTAGCAGCAGTGAAGACACCATCTTGGTACTGATGCTATTCTGCATGGCCGCCCTTCAGTCCTCCAGGCTGCAGCGACACAAGGTGGACACCCCTCAACACATTGCTGATTGTTAAGATTTCCTTTCCTGGTGTTCACAAGCAGCCTCTGACAAAAGGGGGATTTAGAGCAGTCCCTGACCATTTGCGCCCCAGAGGGAAAGTTATCCTAGGGATTACATTGTACCTTGGGGTGCCACAGTGTTGGGAGTTGTCCTCTCTGTACCCGGGCATGGTCAGTACTCATTATTGTTGTGAGCCCCAGAGAAGGGTAGGCAGAAGCTAGAGCCAGCTCTAAGGTGAAGAGCTCCCTCCAGCTCCTCGAGGCTATATGAAAATTGGGCAGCGAGTACAGCCACCTGAGCCCCACATGATGGGGTCAGCTGGCCAGTGAAAGAGGTTGTCATCTGATTGGCCCTATCCCTGCCTCCACAAGTGACTTGTAATTGCCTGCCAGACCCGGAGCACAAAAACCCACAACCGGTTTTGGGCTTCTTTGACCTCCTCAGTGATGAGTAGCTTGAGTCTTGTAGCATGTTTGTTACACCGTCTCACTTAGGGACACTCACATAGACACCTCCACCACGTGTATCCTCATGGTGTGGTCTTGCAAGCAGCCCTACCCTAAAAGCACATTTCCACACCTCCTGCCCAAACGTTGTATTTGCAAACCCAATTCTATGTAAATTACTGCGCCTGTTGCCAGCTACGTCGGCCCGCATCACTTTTGCTAGGTAAAGTGCTCCGCGGGGTTAAAAGTTGCTGTATCCCTCCACATTCCTTACCACATCCATATAGTCGTCACCTCTAATGACTTTAATGTCAATCAAAAGACCCCATCCAATGCCTTTTCAATGTTCAGGATTTTGATTGTAATTAACTATTTATTTCAGTTAGGGCCTGTATCTTTGTGAATCCTCTCTGTAACAATATTAGCAAGCCAATGGCTGTTCATACTTAAACCTAAAAAAATTCTAAACTCTTGTTAAGGTTTTGTAATGGAAATCAGAATGAGGTAATTGCTGCTGCTGCTGCTCCAATAAATGACAAGATAATTAGATTACTATGAGCAATTTTCTTTTGACTGAATACCTGCTTCAGAGAAAACCACACTTCCAGATGTACATAAAATGCATGATACAGATTGGTGCAAATAGATCCTTTTGGCAGTAAATGTGAATCCATTAGACGTGGTCTTGCTGACAGGAGAACAAGACTTCTTATAATTTCTGCAGCAAAAATTGTAACGTTTTTAATTCCAGAACTACAATTACCTCTGATTGCACAGTTTTGCCTATTGCACCTCTTTTGTGTGTTGTCGCACATCCAGATTTAATAATAATATTAAGAAGAACTTGGGGCCAGATGTAGGTAATCCAAATTTACAGATTCTAAAATACAGAATTTTACCAATTCGGCCTTTTAGAATTGGTAAATGCTATGTAGGATTACATTCGGTAAGTATTACCGAATCGGTACAATTCAATATTTACCGAATCGGTATTTACCGATTCGGTAATTCCCATTCATTCCTATGGGCCTGGAGGCCTGGAGGCCCATAGGAATGAATGGGAATTACCGAAAATGCCGATTCGGTAATAGGGGGAACACATTCAAAGGTGGCAGGGTGTCACATTGACACCCATGTTGCACCCCTGAATCATGCATGTGTGCACATGTGGCACACGCACTTTTGGAAATGCACAAATTTGCTTTTCCAAAGGTTTTCGATATTTACCACCAACTTTTAGTTCGTGGTAAATACCGAATCCTTAACTATGCAATTCACTCATTTGAGTGCTTCCTACATTACAGATTCGGTAATTTACCGACTCGGTATTTTAAGGAATCGGTAATTTACTGATTCCTTAATATACCAATTCGGTAGATTGAGTGAGAAAAGTCCCCAACTCTAAGGCGAATCCACGTGTCGTCAGCATGGCTATTAAAGTTGAAATCAAATGAATCAATTAATGAGTCAGTGGATGCAGAAAAACCTATACGAAAGGAGTACCTACTGCACGCAACACCACACAATCTCAAAAACACTACTAGGGGTTATTAATGCACTACGAGAAGATTTAAATGTTTTCTTACCCACAGAAGAACATAAGGTTTTAGCAACAGTGTTGGCACTACCCTGACGGTTGTTAGCTGATAGCAAATCTGGTTTCATCGTTATTTTGATCTCATTGAATTCCAAATCATTGTTCCTGTTCCATCCAATTGAAAGCGGACCAGTCATGGCCACACGTATCGATGAGTTAATAGCCACACTTTGCTTGTCCTCTGTGGTCAGTTGGAACATACAGCCGGAGATCTTGAAGAAACCTCTGTATTTCTTGACAGAGAAGTTAAAAATGATTGCATACCGTGCAGATCCCAATGGATCCAGAATGCATGTGTAGCGAGCACGCCACATGTGAGCGGTAGGAAAATAAATTGATTAGTAATACTCTCAGCACCTCTCAGTAGCACTGAATCGGCTGTACTTACACAGATTGAATTATCACTAAATATTCTATGGTATCACTATCATAGTAACATGGGAGATTTCAGTACATCTAACAATACCACCTTTCTTTAATATTAATGATTAACTGTCTGTTCCACTGTCGGGACGCCAACTCACACTGCTCCCAACTCACACTGCTCCCATAGCAGATGCTGCGGTCATAACCTACTTCTTGCGGCTTTACTTTACCTTTTTTCTGAGCCTGTATGGTGAGCTTCCTAGAACGCTGGTCACTTTGAACCCTTCAGACTGATTCTCCTTCCTATATGCGATTCCTTTGAACACGGTTTCAGTCTTTTCAAATTTGTGCTTATTGACCGGATCCATACATGGCTCGCTGCTTCCCATATGTCCTGATGATGATCTTTCCCTCAGCTAGCGTCGAAACACCGGCAACACGCTCGGCAACTGAAACCCATTCGGATTTAATTGCTCACTGACTTAAAATTTACTGTATATGCAGTGTCATTGACTGTTTAGTCATTTGGTTTTGTTGCCATGCTGCTTTTACACACTGTACTGCTTTTATTGATCACTGTGTATACACCACGAGCAATGAGTGTGGTTTTATAGCACCAACTGTATAACATCCACAATGTATGTGCTTCTTTTCATTAAGTGGAGACCTATGTGTATTTTATTTACAACAATTTGGTTTTTTATCCACATGGAGTCATCATTCTCTGTATATAGAAAGCTTCTTTAAGGCACCAATTAGGGATTTAAGGCTTAAGAATCAGTTTAGAGTTCAGTGTTCTCACCAAAATCCTCAGCTAGAATAGATCAGTGGGATAATTCAGAGCATGCATCTGCAGGGAAACCAGACATACAACTCTCATTGTTCATTCATTTTATTTTTTTGAACCAATTTTTATTTGCATTTATCAACATTGCATGTATGCGTCACATCCCTGTCAACATACATTGTACAATAACGGTGGTCCCATCACGGAACTAGCATTCACAGTACATTGTAAAGATATCAGCAGGAGTCTTGGTCCATGCTTCAAACATGAGAGAAAGAAAAATAAAGACCAATAGAACATAGGAGGTCATGCGGCGACATCAGTTCATTCAGTATTAGCACGGGTACTGGTGTGAGCCCTTTTCATCTTGGATCCACACTGTTCTCACCAGAGCCTAATATAGCACCTGAAATACCATCAGGTATCATTATAACATCACATAGGAACATCAACACCTGTGATAGGGATGTGTTATTACATAGATAGGAAAAAGGCAGGAGACGGTATAGCACGGAGGGACAGAAAAACCCAAGCCGGTACTATAAGGAATGAGAGTAAGGGGTCGCTGTGTATCAAACCTACAAGGGATTGTGGAAGTCTATGAGCATGAACATTAATGCTGACCATCCAGGTCATCACTGTAAGTTTGTAAATTTGTTAACAGTGCCTCTGCATCCGCTGCTGTAGGGTATTTGCGTAGTCCACAAGCCTGCCACAGCCTCTTACAAATCTCATTCATTATCATCCCAGAAGCCACTTGCAGCCAACTAAGATCATCTTGATATCTGGTAAATCATCCTGTTTCCGACAGTGCTAAATGGTACCATGGCTCACTTTTCGGCAGTGGGTTGCATATTAAATAGGCTATGAGGAACATTAGTACAGAACGCTAAGCAGTGATATAGTCTTGAAAGCACCACCTATTGTACATTTCCCTAAGTAACGATCAAAATGCTTAGCTTTTATTGCCTCCAAAGCCTGTTGCTTGAATGCGAAGTCACTATGAAAATTACCCTCCAGATTTTTTACTGAGCTTCCTGGTTACTTTGAAAGCCCCAAATCAATAGTCCAGTCAAAGTCGAAAGGGTTTATCCCATTGCCATCTAGAAGCTGAATATCGATCTTCCTGGCGTCAAGCCAGATAGCTGTTGTAAATATCTCTGCAGCTTTCAAGCACTTGGCGATTGAGCCAATATCTCCAAATCCAACAAGATCTGTGCATCATCACCCTGTATTTCATGCCACAGACAATGGGCTGAAAGAATCCAAATGAGGGGTAGCATATAGATATTCAATACAAACGGTGAAAGGGAAGAGCTCTGCCGGACAGTACAGATGAGAGGTTTTAAGGCGGACATAAATTGGCCATACAGATCCACTGATGACCTTTAGTCAGAAATTAGTGGATCCATGTTAATGCATTGCCACCCACCCCTCGCTTTTGGTCCAAGTGGATAAGGAACAGCCTATGGTGTTTGATAAAAGAAGCAGCTGAGAGATCTCAAATAATCAAAGCTACATGATAATCTTTGCTAGTCAGTTCTTATATTTGCTTTTCCATGCTTATGGGCCTGATTTAGGATTTGACGGACGAGTCACAAGCACAATGGATATCCTGTCCGCCTTATTAAAAGTGCTATAGGAAATAATGTACTTGCAGTAAGGTGAGCGGGGTATCTGTCACATTTGTGACCGAGTAGCCTGTATGCTAACCTCTAAATCATGCCCGAAGTCTGTTGTTTCATATTTGTAGGCGATGAAATCAAGATTGAAACACCCCATAGTTAAAGCACTGATTGGTTTGAAGTAGGATGTAAATCACATCAGAGCAAAACCTCTTTATAGACATATAGGTCTTGGTGATAAGACCTATATCTTTTGGTACACACACAGACACGCACGCATGCTCGCTCGCTCGCTCACTCACTCACTCACTGACTCACTCACTCACTCTTTTTACCAAAATGGCAAAACGTGCAAGCAACCAGAAGGATGCTCCAACCTTTCTAAAAAGAATACACATAATCCTATATTTTGACCCTGCATGTCTTTTTTCAGACATTAAAGATTTAGTAATATAGTTATGTATGATGCACACAATGGGTCCTATTCAGGGGAAAAAGTTAAAGTATGGGTAGAGTCTTACATTTCCGCCTAGACATATTTTTTATATTTTGCCTGTTGACAAACATTCCCGGTAGGACACCTGGACAGGAGCTTTCCAGGGAATGTTATGTGACATATCCCAGAGGCTCATTCCATAATACCTTTTTTCTGTAGCACCTTCTAAACCTGCTTGTGGGAGTTGACTCCTCAGCTCCTCTTTTCTGTGCCTCTTTAATGGATCTGCACAAAACGTGCCTTGGCAAACCCAAATTCGATAAAAATAGTTTTTGGAAAGTGTTGTGCACAGTTGTCAAACTGCATCAAAGTTTTGGGCAAAACCAAAAAATTATAATTTCAAGAGAAAGTCATACCTAACCATAACTGCACAGATGCTATCTTATTTTCTTTGTCTCGGTTCTTACTATATGTGATGAAACTTTACGCAGACCAATCACTTGCCTAAAATCAAGGTAGCTTTAGACATCATTTTATAAACTGAACATAGGCTCTGACCCCTACACTGATTCAGCAGTGGCATTTTCCTCTTCCTGTTGTTACCAAACTGAGAGTGCATGGCAGAAGGCCAAGCCCAGTAGGTGTGTAGGTAAACCATAGGTCTCTGATGAGGCTGACTTGGACTTTATGTAATGAAGATTAACAGTGAATAATCTGTTCTATATCTTTATTCTCAAAGTATTTGTTTCATTTTGTCTACTAACAGCCTCACCACGCGTCTGCCCAAAGCAGGGGAAACTATACATGGCCACAAGTTTTTTATTGGATTTGGAGGGAAGGGAGCAAACCAGTGTATCCAGGCAGCCAGACTAGGAGCAAAGACTGCCATGGTTTGTAAGGTGAGTGTGTAACTTTACTAGCAATACTAAACCATTTTTACCCACAATCCCAATGTTTTTGGTGTGAACTCTGACAGCTCAGCCTGCCCTGGGGTCAACAGGATTGGTAAGCGCATCCACGCGTCATGGGGACATTGTTAGCAATGTTAGTGACGTCAACTCTTCTCCTGAACAGAATGTTTTTACATCTTTGAAATGAGTCACAAAGAAAGAAATAATTTCTAATGTATTCTTTTGTGCGAGTAGTTTATTAGCTATACAAAGCATTGCATATTTAATAATGATGATTAATTTTGACTGCATTTAACGTGTCGCTTCTCGAAACGTACTTCCATGTAAGCAGTTGTTCTGCTTTTTAAACCATTTACCTTAGCTTTGAAACAATAATAATAAAATAACATATTTGAGTACTACAATTAATTCCAGAGTCGTTCAGAATTCAGAATTATTTCTTCAAACGTATACCACTCTTGATTTATGTAGAAAACCAAACACTCAAATAAACATGCGAAAAATGTTCACAGACTTAGCCAATTATTTACATTTTGATACAGCAGTGAAAAAGCAGGTAAAAATCCTACATTTTGTTACATTTGTTCCTTCAGGTTTGTTTTATTACTTCACCCAATTTTGAAAATTGACAAAGTTTAAATATTAAGCACCCCTGCAACTAATTTAGCCATTTGGAACATTCATTTTGAGTGACTGCATTTTGCTTGTGCACGTGTACATTAATCTAAAAACGAGTTCCTTAATGTTAAGCATTTGAAGGAAATCATATTTACCATTGACTGCTAGTACTTATATATGACAGGGTGCCTTTTCTTTCTTTCTTTCTTTGTTTCTTTCTTACTTTGTTTGTTTGTTTGTTTGTTTCTTTCTTTCTTTCTTTCTTGTGACTGCATTTTGCTTGCACACGTGTACATTCATCTACAAAAACGAGTTCCCTAATGTTAAACATTTGAGGTCCATCGTATTTACCAATGACTGCTTGTACCTATGTAGGACAGGATGTAATTTTTTTTATATCTTTACTTATTTTTAGCGTTTTATATAGTGCGTACATAACCCAAGGGTATCGGAGGGCTGGACAGTATATAATTTAACCACCAATGATGATGTTACATAGATAATTCCATGCTAGTTTAAAGGTTCCGAACCCCCTGACTTCGACTATAATTAGGCTATAACATTTTTAATATATATAAATAAATACAAATGATAGAAATCTGCAATTATGACTCATTTTCATAAGCCACTTTGGTATATTTAATATTCCTATGGAAAACACAGACAAATCATTCAAATAGCAAACGTATGTATGCAAATTTACATGTTCAAGCCACATGCCCCCCTAAGATTTGAAAAAGGCCATTTGAACACTTGCATCTTATGCGAGAAGGACATCTAGTAACCACTTGACATACTGCAACTTCATTAAAGAATGTCCAGGCTTTGGCATTTGGCTCGTGAGGGACTTCTAGTAATGACTTGAGGTACTGCAAGTTTGTGGAGACGTTATGACTCATGAGGCATAGCTTGTAAACACTTGTACTGTAGCTTTGTAAAAGATTTTTAAGGATTTTGTATCTGACCCAAGAGGTACCTCTATTAACGACTACTTGAGGTACTGCAGGTTAGTGAATATCTTGCCAGTCTCAATAAAACTAAATATTAAATAAATCTATCTATCTATCTATCTATCTATCTATCTATCTATCTATCTATCTATCTATCTATCTATCTATCTATCTATCTATCTATCTATCTATCTATCTATCTATCTATCTATAGATAGTTGTCAAAAGAATAATCCAATCTCCAGTATGAGAATGAAAACTGGCACTCGTGCTTTCAGGAAACAGACATCTTTATTGGGTCAAGTTTTCCCCCAGATACAGGATCACAGAAGAGCGTTTCGACAGTGAAACTGCCTTTCTCAATCTGCAATCCACCATCTTGATGCTCAATTTAAGGTTAACACCAAATAAAGATAGACAACATACTAAACGATTGGTAGCAGCTTTAAAAGGGTATGTATGTTAGTGTGCGACCTTTAAAAAGTTAATAAAACACATTTCATTTGCTTCTCAGAATTACTAATCATAAACCGCATAGATGAGTCATTTCAAAGGAAAAGAAGTCCAACGTTCCGTCTGTGAGTAATGGTGTACCAACACCATTAGTTACCAAGGGATCTGCTCTCAGCAACACTGATGGAAAGTTGGACTTATTTTCCTTTGTTTTTCTGACAATATATAGTATATATGTGTGTGTGTATGTGTGTTTATATGGGTGTGTGTGTGTGTGTGTGTGTGTATATGTGTGTGTTTTTATATATATGTGTGAGTGTAAAAAAGAAACGGAGAACTCTGGGTAGTTCTCAAGTTTAGGTGGAAAGCTGCTCCTGTATAGAGCACCCTCAACACCAGTGACATTCTAGGTCTGCTCACCTCAAATGTCTGGTTTTCTATCAAACCCCCAGATGCATCAAGCCCATATTCTGCGAATTCTAAATTGCGAAAAATACAGAATCGCAATTTAGAATTCGCAGAATGGGATGCATCATGAAAAGCGATGGAAAAAAGCGAATCGCAATAGTTTCCCATGTATAAACTGCGAACTCGCAATTTCCGAAATCGCAAATTGCGATCTCGCTAATTGCGAGATCGCAAAAATGGGAAGTCGCATTTCGAGCACATTGATGACATCACAACCAGGAAGTAGGCAGTTCCCGCCCTCATTCAGATCACTGAGCCTGAAAGTGGAAGCAGCACTGGCCAGAGCTCCACAACAGACCACCTGCAGCACCACACCAGGACACAAAGACCAACTTAAAATGTCCCAGGAAGCAGCAGGGAGCAGTGCACCAGGAAGGAAAAGGAAAATTACATTTTCAGAGCAGGAACTGGAGTACCTCATTGAGGGAGTCACTAAGGACCATGATCGCCTTTTTGGAAAGGAGTCCCGGAGGGTGCCTGAGGCGGACAAGAGGCGCATCTGGCTGCGCATCCGCGCAAAGGTTAACTCAGTCGGAGTGACCCAGCGCTCCATCGATGAACTAAAAAAGAGGTGGTACGACCTCAGAGGGCGTGCCAAAGAACGCATCGCTGAGAGGCTGGGGGAGCGACTTTCCACCGGAGGAGGAGACCCCACAGTTGCACCCAACACTCCACTGGAAAACCTTGTGGAGGATACCCTAAATCCTGCAGCCTGCGTGGGGGTCACCCGGCTGGACTCCTCCCGTTCCACCCAACAATCCCAAGTTAAGTGCCATGCGACTGCGACCCCGTCCCCTAACAATGCCCATGACTCCAGAGCTAGCTATTTGATAACCCCAGTAATGCAGGCCATGCACACCTGAAATGCCCTATTGCATTGTGGTACTTGTAGTGTGACCACAATTCCCGGATACCCCCACACAGCCAGACCTGTCAAGTGAAAGTTATTCCTAAAGCCAGTCAGGGAATGCAAGCCTGCATGCATGTAGCAACATCCCATGTGCAAGATACATATCATTAATCATGCACCCATTTACATCACAGGTGCGTCTGAACAAACCAGCACCGACAGTGAGGCCCTACACATAGAGGAGAACCCTGAGGACACCGAGGGTGAGGGCCATCCTGCCCGACGACCCGGACCATCTCAGCCCGCAGCAGCAGTACCACCACCTCCCCATGTGGACAGGATCACCCCTGCAGCCACAGGTGCCCAGCAACCACCCCAAGTGACCCATGGTGGTTAGACGGCGAAGGCTCCAGGCTGCAGCAAGGAACAGACGCCGGATCCAGGAGCTAATTTTCCGCCAGCGGATCACACTACTGGGCCACACTGAGGAGGAAAATTTACTCAAAGTACCGGCTGAATGGGGCAATGATTACAAAGCTCATCTGGGACCTTGACCCCCTGATGCAGCACCCAACGAGGAGGACCAATGCCGTGCCCACCCATGTCCAGGTCTTGTGCAGCCTGCACCTCCTGGCCTCCGGAAGCTTCCAGAGGATAGTTGCCGTTGCAGGGGGGATCTCCCAGAGCACCATGTCCCGCTGCCTAAGGAGTTTCCTGGAGGCCATTCTGACCCGGCTACACCATTACATCAAATTTCCAACCACCCAACAGGACTTGAATCAAACCAAGCTACAATTTTACAACATTGCGCAATTCCCCCATGTAATTGGATGCATTGACTGTACCCACATCCACATCTGCCCACCCGAAGAGACTGAA
Organism: Lissotriton helveticus; assembly: GCF_964261635.1. Taxonomy (NCBI): domain Eukaryota; kingdom Metazoa; phylum Chordata; class Amphibia; order Caudata; family Salamandridae; genus Lissotriton; species Lissotriton helveticus. Next base: position 144,515,617 of record NC_136067.1, on the reverse strand, counting down.
TACATGTACCTGAACCGCAAGTCCTACCACTCACTGAACATCCATATGGTGTGCGACGCTAAGACAATCATCACCGACATAGTGGCACAATACCCAGGGAGCACGCATGACTCCTTCATATTCCGGCACAGCGGCATGCACACACGACTAGCCAGGGCAGACTATGGCGAAGGACACCTTCTAGGTAAGTACACATGCCAACAAACAGTACATCGAGACCATGTAGCTGCGCATGACAGGCACTCACCCTCTGCTCCTTTAATTCAGGTGACAGCGCATACAGCCTCCGTGAGTACCTCCTCACCCTATACCTCAACCCTGCCACACCACAGCAACGGCGTTACAATGCTGCACACATTCACACTAGAAATTGCATTGAGCGGACATTTGGGCTTTTAAAGAGCCGTTTCCGCATTCTACACAAGACTGGTGGGGCCATCAAATACCTGCCTGAGGTTTGCTGCCGCATCATGGCCGTGTGTGCAATACTCCACAACATTGCTACCAAGCGGAGAATACCTGTGGATATCTCTGGCAGTGAGTCGGAAGAGGACAACCGCCCACCTGCAAATGTGCATCTTGCACGCGGGGAGAATCCTGCTGAAGGACACAGGCGCCGCAACCAAATCACAATGAACTGTTTCTAGTGCACACATTCCCCTCACACAACACTGCACTCATGCATGACAAATGTAATAATGACATGAGTCGGATTAACTTGTGACCATAAATTCTTATTGTTTTTTCACAATAATGGGTACTACAATTATCTTAAAGATTACATGCAAACTGTATTCCCTCATACAGCCCCATGATGGGTTAGAGGGCATGCTTGTGTAATCAGCATGGCCCTGCTGGTAGAGTACAAAGTGTCACTGGCGCCTCCGGCCGGACGCACCCAGTCGCCTCTCCACGTCCTCCACGACACTATTGGCCCGTGATGCAGCAGTGGGCCTGGTGCTGCGGCGGCGTTCTGTTACCAGCGGCAAGGACAGGCTGCTGTGACTGGAAGTGCCCTCGCTGGCAATATCCCCCCCACCTGCTTGGCCATGGGCAGACGCCTGCAGACTCTGCACACCTGTTGTCACCTGTTCAAGGGCCCTGGCGACGTCCTGGCAGCATTGGACCATCTGTATCTGCATCGCTAGGGAGCGGTGCGAAAGTTGGGAGGTGGCATTTCCTATAATGTGGTTGGATCTGGTGTAGGCAGACAGGCGGGTAAGCAGCTGGCGGTGGCGGCGGCGGGTGACATCCTGCTGTGACACCAGGATCTGGCTGTTCTCATGGACAGCTGGGGTCATGTCCTGCATGCTTTCTGTGAGCTGGCCCACATTTCTCGCGGTCTTATTCAGCTGCAGGTGGATGGCTGCCAAGTGCCGTGCCTGCTTCTGGTGTACTGCAAGCATCCGGCGTTCTATAGCCAGCCCAGGATCCGACGACCATCTGATGACCAGCTGATTACCACCCTCGCCCAGAACCCACCCACCAACCCAGACGCCGCAGCCCGCAACCTCAGACAGTGGATCGACGACTGCGCCAACACCCTCGGCCCGCTCAAGAAACCCTCCAACAGCCACGCCAGCAAGAGAGCCACCTGGTTCACCGACGAGCTCCAGACCTCCAAACGCGCATGCCGGAAACTGGAGAAGACATGGCTCCACGAACGTACACCGGACAACCACGCAGCCCACAAGGACGCCACCTGCAGACATCACCACCTCATCAGACTAGCCAAGAGATCCTCCTTCAAAAACCGCTTGGACAACAACGCACACGACTGCAAAGAGCTCTTCAGCATCGTAAAGGAACACTCCAACCCCAGCGCCAACACCAACGACATCCCGCCCTCACAAGAACTATGCGACTCACTAGCCATCTTCTTCCACCGCAAGATCACTGACATCCACGGCAGCTTCAACACCACGTCCGCCCCGACTACGCCAGACACCACCTCCCCTGTGAACACCACCAGCGCCAACCGCCTGACCTCCTGGTCCAACATCAACGACGACGAGACACGCAAGGTCATGAACTCCATCCACTCAGGACCTCCGTCAGACCCGTGCCCTCACCACATATTCAACAGAGCAGACGCAGCCATCGAACCCCAACTTTGGAAGGTCATCAACATCTCCTTCGAAACAGCGACATTCCCAGAAAGCTGGAAGCACGCCGAAATCAACGCCCTCCTCAAGAAGCCCAAAGCGGACCCCAAGGACCTCAAGAACTTCCGGCCCATCTCCCTGCTCCCGATCCCGGCAAAGGTCATCGAGAAAATCGTCAACATGCAATTGGCCCAACACCTGGAAGACAACAACATCTTGGACCCGTCCCAGTCCGGATTCAGACGCAACCACAGCACCGAGACAGCCCTCATCGCTGCCACAGACGACATTAGGCGCCAACTAGACAACGGCGAAACATCAGCCCTCATCCTCCTGGACCTGTCAGCCGCCTTCGACGCGGTATGCCATCGCACTCTAAAGACACGCCTCCTAGTAGCCGGTATCCAAGAGAAGACCCTTGACTGGACCACGTCCTTCCTCTCAGGCAGAACCCAGAAAGTCCGCCTCCCACCCTTCCGATCCGAAGCCGACATCATCTGCGACGTCCCCCAGGGCTCATCCCTCAGCCCGACGCTGTTCAATGTCTACATGGCCCCCCTCGCACGAGTGGCCCGCCATCACGACCTCAACATCATCTCCTACGTCGACGACACCCAGCTCATCCTCTCCCTCACCAAGGACCCACACACTGCCAAAACCAACCTCCACGAGGGAATGAAGGCTGTCGCCGACTGGATGAGGAGCAGCCGTCTGAAGCTGAACTCGGACAAGATGGAGGTCCTCATCCTCGGACCCACCCCCTCAGCCTGGGACGACTCCTGGTGGCCGACCACTATGGGAACAGCACCAACACCCACCGACCATGCACGCAACCTAGGATTCATCCTCGACTCCTCCCTCTCTATGTCTACACAGGTTAACGCCGTCTCCTCCTCCTGCTACAACACCCTCCTCATGCTCCGCAGGATCTACAAGTGAATCCCGACCGAAACAAGAAGAACGGTGACGCATGCCCTCGTCAGCAGCAGACTGGACTATGGCAACGCACTCTACGCAGGAATCCCTGCCAAACACCTACGACGACTACAACGCATCCAAAACGCCTCTGCTCGTCAACGTCCCCCGCCGCAGCCATATCACCCCCCACCTGAGAGACCGTCAACAAGAGGATCACCTTCAAGCTCCTCGCCCACGCACACAAGGCACTCCACAACACCGGATCAGCCTACCTAAACAGCAGACTCAGCTTCCACACCTCCACCCGCCAGCTCCGCTCCGCCAGCCTCGCCCTCTCTGCTGTGCCCCGCATCCAACGTGTGACCTCAGGCGGCAGATCCTTCTCCTACCTCGCCGCCAAGACCTGGAACACCCTCCCTACCCACATACGGCAGACCCAAGACCTACTCACCTTCAGAAGACTCCTCAAGATCTGGCTCTTCGAACAATAGCAGCACCCTCCCCTCAGCGCCTTGAGACCCTCGCGGGTAAGTAGCGCGCTTTACAAGGACTCTGATTGATTGATTGGGACTTAGTGGAGGTAACAGGAGGGCTTTTTGGCCCCCAATGACCTTCAGCATCTAATGGGACTTCATCCCCCAACGAGCAGTGCGCCAGGAAGCACGTTTGCAGAGTGGTGGAGAAAGTGGGCATGGCCTCTGAAGACCTCTCAGCAATCCTGCTGCGTGGGACTTACTGGAGGTAACAAGAGGTCTTTTTGCCCCCTAAGGTCCTTTGGAGTCAAGGGGACTTTATCCCCCAACCAGCAGTTTGTCAGGAAGCACGTTTCCAGAGTGGTGGAGAAAGGGGCCGTGGCCTCAAAAGACCTCCCAGCAATCCCACTGTGTGGGACTTACTGGAGGTAACAGGGGGGCTTGTTGGCCACCAAGGAGCCTCAGCACCCAAGGGGACTTAATCCCCCAACCAGAAGTGCACTAGGAGGTGCGTTTGCAGAGTGGTGGAGTAAGGGGGTGGCGCCTTGCCGGTCCTTTTAAAAAAAAGATAATGTATTTATTAGGCGAGGTGGCCACGTTGCCCCTTTGCTGGGCCTATTTGGGCCTCGGGAACACCATTCATTCAAATAATGCCTCTAGTGCCTGCAAGAAAACAGACTGCACTTGTGACTGCCTGTTTAGTAGTAAAATATATCAATATTTGGTGTTTAGAGGAGTTATGACAGCTTTTGGCCTCGGTGCCACTGCACCTACTGCACAATTAGCATCATGACCCAGTTGACTGCAAGGTAACTGAAGTTGTGACTGGCTGTTTAGTAGTAAAATAGAGCAATATTCGGTGTTTGGTGGGGTGCCTAGAGTTTTTGGTCCTGGTGTCACTCTACCTGTTGCACCATTAAAATTATAACCCTGTTGCCAGCTAGAACTGCACTTGTGACTGTCTTGTTTAGTAGTAAAATTTAGCAAAAATCTATTTTAAATTTAGTGTGGTCCCTAGAGCTTTGTGCCCCAGTGCCATTGCACCTGCTGCACCATTCAAATTAAGCCCCTTTTAAATGAAAGTTAACTGCAACTGTGACTGCCTGTTTAGTAGTCAAATATAGCCATATTAGGTGTTCAGGGAAATTCTGACAACTTTTGGACCAGGTGCCACTGCACCTGCTGCACTATTCAAATCGTGACCCTAATGCCTTAAAGATAACTGCACGTGTGGAGTGGTGTGGCTCACTGGTTAGAGGCGGCAGACCCGGAAGCAGGAGTCGGCCTGGGACCAGGGTTCAATTCCCGACGCGGCAGGGTCGTGGACCAGGGTCAGCGGACTCGATAATTCTCGCCTCGGTGCCTACTCTAACCAGGGGTCCCACTCGGCAACTCTGGGCATTAGCTTGCCTAATCTCCACAACGGCCCATCAACGCCGGGGATGCCTGGCTTCATCTTGGGGACTCCCAGTAGGGACCATCCCACAGGGAAAGCCAGGACGGGTTCCCCATCGGTATACCGCGCCAGGATACTCCGGTAGTAATTGAGCGCGTTACAAAACAGCTTATATAACATATAACGTGTGACTGCCTGTTCAGTTGTAAAATATAGCAAAAATCAGTGTTTAGCGGGGTGCCTAGAGCTCTTGCTCCCGGTGCAACTGCACTATTGAAATCATGGCCCTAGTGTCTGCCTGATAACTGCACTCATGACTGGCTGTTTAGTGTAAAATATAGCAATATTTTGTGTTTAGTGGAGTTATCACAACTTTTGGCCCCAATACCACTGCACCTGCTGCACTATTTAAATCAAGCCCCTTTTAACCGCAGTTGTGACTTCCTTTATAGTAGTATAATTGATCCAATAATGCCTACAAAGTGCAAAGAAAGGTACAAATGCATGAATAGGAAATGCCACAAACCTCTAAGGCTAAAGCATCCGCTTAACACAACAATGTTATAAAAAACCAAACATTCCCCCATACTGTTAGAAGCTTTCTGCCTTTTCCCTGGGAAAAGATCTGGGGCTCGATGTAGGTAAATGGCATTTACCGATTCGTAAATACTGAATTTTACCGATTTGGTATTTACAAATCGGTAAGTGCAATGTAGGTTGTGGACGTGGGGGATGGGCGGACCGGAATAACAGGCGGGGAGGCCGGATATAGTGTGCTATGATCAGTGGTTTTTATTGAAAGTCCAGGACAAAGTCTGTTTGGAAGGAGGGTTGGTGGATGGGGTCCGGCTGGATGTATAGAGCGGGTTCGTTGGGATGACGTGCTGGCTCGGTGGGGTCGCGTTGGAGGAGGTCTTCTTCTCCTGGGCTGGTATCGTCTTCTCCGGCGTAGGGTACTGGGACTCCCCCAGAGGCATATAAAAGGAGAGAAGAGTATAGGGCTTTAGTCCGGGCAAAAGGACTTCAGTGTACTTCCACCTACACCGGGGAGTGAGGGAATCGGAGACTGACCGCGAGGAAGGGACGGCAGGGGGGGGAAGGAAAAGGCAAGCAAGAGAGGGAAGGGGAAGAGGGGTGGCGTGTGTTGCGGGCGGTGCTCGGGTCTCTTTACAGTGCAAGTGAAGGGGTCAATATACAGTGCTTTCGTGCTCGTGCAGCTTTACCTACAATATTCACAACTACTTACAATAGGGGGGGGACACTGAGAAAGGATGGAGTGTACTCACGTGCCCCGCCGCAACTCTCCTGCGAGTTGCGGCCGCTCTCCAGCCACCTCCTGAGGACGCCACCATTCTTCAGTCCAGACGTCCTCCTCCTCGTCCTCACTTCGGTTCTTCTGCTCTGCTCCGCTCACTGTCGGTGGTTCTTCGCTTCCCGCTGCCTCCTGCCACGAGTCCGCTGCTTGGAACCCCTCTCCTTCTCTCCCGACGGCTTTTCTACGTTCCGGTCAGCTGTCCGGGCCACTACTTCCGGGGGCAGAGGCGGCCGTTTCCGGGTCATCTAAGGGTATCCCACTTCCGGGGTCGCGGGAGATCGCTTCCGGTACTCCGGGCTCTGTTGTTGGTGTCGGCTCCTGCAGGGGAAGAAAGAGAGGAGGTGTCCTGTGTGACAGGGACGTTACATGGCCGGGCGCGTGGGACAGGGCCCCGGCGCTCGGACGTAGCAGCGGGGAGGTAAGGGCCGCTTCATCATCACATCCCCTTTCCCTAGCAGTCTTTCTTGTAGGGGTTGTGGGAGGTGGATAACGGGAGAGATAATCTGCGTTGCCCTGTTGCAGCCCCTTCCTGTGCAATGTTTTGAACCGAAACGGCTGTAGGTAGAGAAACCACCGGAGTACTCGATCGTTGTGGCCCCTGTTGCAGGCCATCCATTCTAGTGGGGCGTGGTCGGTGTAGAGGAGAAACTCACGGCCCTCCAGGTAGTATTGAAGGCTTTCTACTGCCCATTTGATCGGTAGTGCCTCTTTCTCTACTACTGCATAGTTCACTTCTCGGGGGAAGAGTTTCCTGCTGAGGTATAGGATTGGTTTTTCGACCCCTTTTGGATCCTTCTGTGATAGGACAGCCCCCAAGCCCTGGTCGGAGGCATCAGTCTGCATGATGAAGGGTTGTGTATAGTCAGGACTGATTAGCACTGGCTCGGAAATCAGGGACTGTTTAAGAAGGTCAAATGCGTATAACACCAGGGGAGAGGGATGCCGGAGGTGCTCTTCTGTCCTTGTGGCCTTCTTCAATAGATCGGTCAGCAGGGCCGCGGTTTGGGAGAAATTCGGGATAAATCTCCTATAATATCCCAGCAAACCAAGAAAGACACGGAGCTCTTTCCGGGTTTGTGGGAAGGGGATGGCTTGGATGGCTTTGATCTTGTTGTCCTGCGGACGGATGAGCCCTTCCCCCAACAGGTATCCCAGGTATTTCACGCTCTGTGCAACTAATGTGGTCTTGGAGGGGTTGATGGTGAAGCCATGGTTCCCCAGGGAGGAAATGACGGACCTCAAATGGTGTAGATGTTGTTCCCAACTGTCACTGTATATGACGATGTCGTCCAGGTATGCCCCGGCGTAAAGGGCATGGGGCTGTAACACCAGGTTCATAGCCCTCTGGAACGTAGCCGGGGCTCCGTGAAGCCCAAAGGGCATTACCTTAAACTGAAACAAGCCCTCAGGGGTTGAGAAGGGGGTCTTGGGTTTGTCTTCTTTTTGAAGGGGGATCTGCCAGTATCCCTTGCCCAAGTCAAGGTTGCTTATATACTTAGCTTTGCCTATGCGCTCCACCATCTCATCCATGCGGGGCAGGGGGTAGGAGTCGAAGGCCGATATTTTATTCACTTCTCTGAAATCTATGCAAAACCTAGTAGAGCCATCGGGCTTGGGTACTAGGAAGATGGGCGAATTCCAGATGCTGTTGGAGGGCTCTATGATGCCCATTCTCAGCATCTGGGTCGTCTCTTCTTTAATGATGGCTCTACGGGCTTCAGGGATGCGGTAGGGTCTTTGTCTCACTGTTTTTCCCGGTTCCGTGTGGATAGCATGTTCCACCACGGTGGAGTGTCCCGGCAGGGACGAAAACACCGTTTGCACGGAGGACAAGGACCTTCTGAGGTCCTGTTTGTTTTGTTCAGGTAGGTCAGGGTCAAGGCAACCTTCGAAAGGAAGGGTGGTCGCTGCGAACAGGACAGGACGGGGCCCCTCCCACTTCTTTCGGAGGTTCACATGATAGATTTGGGTGATCCCTCGGGTGGAGTCTGTCTCCACTTCGTAGGTGACAGGAGTCACTTGCCTCAGGATAGGGAAGGGGCCCTGCCACTGCCCTAGCAACTTATGGTCAGAAGACGGCAAGAGTAACAACACAAGATCCCCAGGGTTAAAAGAACGGGCTTTGGTTCCCTTGTCGTACTGATGTTTTTGTATGACTTGTGCGGCCACCAGGTTCTGCCTCACGATCTCCCTTATCTGTCCTAAATGGGTCCTCAGGTTGTCTACGTATTCGGGTAGGGGCCGGGTTCTGTCTGGTTCGGCTTCCCAGGCCTCCCTAGCCATGTCTAACAGGGTCCGCGGAGCTCGCCCGTACAACAACTCATACGGTGAGTATCCGGTTCTGCTTTGGACCTTACACCGGATGGCAAAAAGAGCAAGGGGAAGCATCTCCTCCCATCTCTTGCTCTCTAGGCCTAAGAGCTTCTTCAGGGTTGTTTTTAAGGTGGCGTTATAGCGTTCCACCAACCCGTCAGTCTGGGGGTGGTAGGCCGCGGTCCTTATTTGTTTAATTCCCAGGTGGGAACAGACTTGGCGCATGAGGGAGGAAACAAATGGCGTCCCCTGATCGGTAAAGATCTCGCGTGGAAAACCCACCCTAGAGAAGATGGAGATGAGGGCCTTGGCTATGTTTTGGGTGGTGGGTTGGCGCAAGGGGACTGCTTCAGGGAAGCGGGTGGCATAGTCCACCAGCACAAGAGCATACCGACACCCACTCCTCGAGGGTAGCAGTGGTCCAATAATGTCCATCCCTACTCTGGTAAAAGGGACATCAATGAGAGGGAGGGGCTGGAGAGGAACCCTTGGGGGACGATATCGGCTGTTTCTCTGGCAGACTGGACATTCCCGGCAGTACCGTTTTATTTGCCCGTGCACACCAGGCCAATAAACATTTTCCAGGATCGTTTGTTCGGTTTTCTCATCGCTGAAGTGCCCTCCTAGCAAGTGGCTGTGGGCCAGGAACAGTACTTTGTCTCGAAACAGTCCGGGGATAACCAGCTTGGGTGGTGGGTTGGCGCAAGGGGACTGCTTCAGGGAAGCGGGTGGCATAGTCCACCAGCACAAGAGCATACCGACACCCACTCCTCGAGGGTAGCAGTGGTCCATTAATGTCCAGCCCTACTCTGGTAAAAGGGACATCAATGAGAGGGAGGGGCTGGAGAGGAACCCTTGGGGGACGATATCGGCTGTTTCTCTGGCAGACCGGACATTCCCGGCAGTACCGTTTTATTTGCCCATGCACACCAGGCCAATAAACATTTTCCAGGATCGTTTGTCCGGTTTTCTCATCGCTGAAGTACCCTCCTAGCAAGTGGCTGTGGGCCAGGAACAGTACTTTGTCTCGAAACAGTCCGGGGATAACCAGCTAGGGGGATTGCTGGGGCCCTCCCTTTCTGTAGAGGAACCCATTCTTGCGATAGAAGTAAGGACCTACTTGTAGTGGGTCCTCATTATCCAGGGCACGGCCCCAGGCCTCCTGTAACACCGGGTCTTCTTGTTTGGTGGCGCGGAATTCCCTATCTGTTTCCCACGGATGGATATCCACCTGAGCGGGGTAGGCCATGGCAAAGTCCCTTTTTTCCTTCTTTTTCTGACTTCTGGTCTTGGTCGGTTTAAACGGAGGGTCCACAGACGGAGGGTCATGGGGAAAAGGGGCTTCAGCCCACCATTTCTTCAGGGAGTCCGTAGTGTCTTGAAGGAGATGGGGCAGACCGCTATAGTCGCTACCCAGAATCGCTTGTTCAGGGAGATTGGATACCAGGCCAACCGTTAGCAGGCTTCCTTCAACGGTGGGGTGTTGCACACGGACTCTGGCGGTCGGATACCTCTTGGTATCGCCATGGACACATTTGATGGCCACAGTTCCTGTCACTGGTCCGACAGGGTGTGGCAGCTCCTGCGGCCGTATAACGCTGTGCCTACATCCGGTATCGGCCAGCGCCATAATTCGGTGTCCCTCAATCCGTACTGGACATCGGAAAGGTGGAGGGGTGTTTTCTGCGGTGAGCCATACATAGTTCCTGGTCAGCCCTATGTCCATGGGTTCTTCCTTTTGTGGACATATGCGAGCTATGTGTCCGTACCCACCGCAATGAAAACATTGAGGTCCTGGAGGGGATGGGCGAGGCATGACAGGGTAGGGCATCAAAGGAGCGGGCTCTGGTTTCCTGACCACGAGGGGGGGGCCTTTGGGCCCGGGGATGACCGCCATTTAGTATACGAGGAGGATGGCCCTGCTTGGGTCGCTGGGATTCCTGGGCTCTGCTGTAGGCGCTGGCAATTTCCGCGGCGCTGTCGAGCATCAGGCGTGCGTGTTGGCGTACCCATTTCTGGGTGGCGGGATGCAAGGATGTTAGGTACTGCTCCAGATAAATTTTAGATAGGATGTCTTCCTTGGTGGCCGTGGCGGGCTTCAACCATCGATTGGCCAGGTCCTGTATACGGAAGGACAAAGCCCGAGGCGGTTCTTGGGGTCCTTCCCTTGCCTGACGCAGACGAACCCTGTACGTCTCGTCGTCAATCCCCAGACGTCCCAAGATGCAGGCCTTAATGTCGGGGTATGGGGTTTGTCCCTGGATGTTGGCCTGCTGGTAGGCGGCCTGCAGCTCACCTGTCAATAGGGGACCAAGGTAGTGGCCCCATCGGTCGGCAGGCTAGGCAGCAGCCTGGGCTAGGCGCTCGAAGTTCGTGAAGAAGTAATCGGGGTCTTCGCCTGGCACGTATTTCTGTAAGACTACGGATGGAAGGGAGGTAACCGGTCTTTGTTGCCACATAACGTTGGTGAGTTTTCAAGGGCTTGGTCCTGCGCGGTGCCCTGGCCCTTCAGGACATCATGCAACTGTCCGCGATCGTCCTCAGCCGTCTTGAGGAACCTCTCCATCATCTTCCCGAGCTGTTCCTGGCATTCTGCCAGCTGTTTGACTGCGGCCTCCATGCTTCCGGAATATCCCACTTCTGACACCAACTGTGGACGTGGGGGATGGGCGGACCGGAATAACAGGCGGGGAGGCCGGATATAGTGTGCTATGATCAGTGGTTTTTATTGAAAGTCCAGGACAAAGTCTGTTTGGAAGGAGGGTTGGTGGATGGGGTCCGGCTGGATGTATAGAGCGGGTTCGTTGGGATGACGTGCTGGCTCGGTGGGGTCGCGTTGGATGAGGTGTTCTTCTCCTGGGCTGGTATCGTCTTCTCCGGCGTAGGGTACTGGGACTCCCCCGGAGGCATATAAAAGGAGAGAAGAGTATAGGGCTTTAGTCCGAGCAAAAGGACTTCAGAGTACTTCCACCTACACCGGGGAGTGAGGGAATCGGAGACTGACCGTGAGGAAGGGACGGCAGGGGGGGGAAGGAAAAGGCAAGCAAGAGAGGGAAAGGGAAGAGGGGTGGCGTGTGTTGCGGGCGGTGCTCGGGTCTCTTTACAGTGCAAGTGAAGGGGTCAATATACAGTGCTTTCGTGCTCGTGCAGCTTTACCTACAATATTCACAACTACTTACAATAGGGGGGGGCACTGAGAAAGGATGGAGTGTACTCACGTGCCCCGCCGCAACTCTCCTGCGAGTTGCGGCCGCTCTCCAGCCACCTCCTGAGGACGCCACCAGTCTTCAGTCCAGACGTCCTCCTCCTCCTCACTTCGGTTCTTCTGCTCTGCTCCGCTCACTGTCGGTGGTTCTTCGCTTCCAGCTGCCTCCTGCCACGAGTCCGCTGCTTGGAACCCCTCTCCTTCTCTCCCGACGGCTTTTCTACGTTCCGGTCAGCTGTCCAGGCCACTACTTCCGGAGGCAGAGGCGGCCGTTTCCGGGTCATCTAAGGTTGTCCCACTTCCGGGGTTGCGGGAGATCGCTTCCGGTCCTCCGGGCTCTGTTGTTGGTGCCGGCTCCTGCAGGGGAAGAAAGAGAGGAGGTGTCCTGTGTGACAGGGACGTTACATGGCCGGGCGCGGGGGACAGGGCCCCCGCGCTCGGACGTTGCAGCGGGGAGGTAAGGGCCGCTTCATCATCACATAGGTATATTTACTGAATTTTGTACCGAATCTGTAACATTCGGTAATTACCGAATCGGTATTTACCGATTCGGTAATTGCCATTGATTCCTATGGGCCATGAGACCCATAGGAACCAATGTCAATTACCGAATCGGTAAATACCGATTCGGTAAAATTACCGAATTTACCAGGGGGACAGGGTGTCACTTTGACACTCTGTTGCACCCCTGATTCAGGCTTGTGTGCCATGTGACACACATACATGCCACATGTGTGCCACATGGCACAGGTGTACATGCACAGACGTGCATGTACACAGAAATTCGTTATTTACCATGCAATAGTATTACATGGTAAATAACGAATTCTTAGGGGCCTGTGGCACTGTTTCCAGTGCCACCTGCATATAGATTTACCCATTCGGTAAATATACAGATTCTGTATTTTACAGAATCGGTAAATATACCGATTCAGTATTTTACAGAATCAGTAAATTTACCGATTCTGTAAAATATAGGCCCCCTACATCTCAATCACCAAATACCGGTCGGTAACGGCCGAAATCGGCCGTTACCGACCGGTATATGGTGACCTACATCTGGCCCCTGATCTTATAGTTTAACAGTCTCCAAAGTCTTAACAGTTAATGGGGCTTAAACAGTGTGAACAGGTTTAGTAGATAATAAGTATTGTAAATGTGTGCAGCCAGGACAAGATAAGTATATGTAAACAGTAAATGCTGTGCAGCCTTAACGTAAGAAAAAAGTTCCACCCACTAAAGCGGATTGGGATGAGTATTTTGGACTTGGGTACTATTAAGAGAGGCCCCTTTTTAGATATATTAAAAACAATAGATTTGAAGCTGTGCAGCCAAAACCAAAAAAGGAACGTTTTTTGAAAATTTCATAAAGAGTCGTCCAGCAGCACCAAAATTATTGGCAAAACAAAAGTGCTTTTCCTATGGAAACTTTGGTCCTAACTATAACTACCTACTGGCGATAGTGTGTTTTGTAAAAGTTTGTTTGATTATACTTTTTGTACTACTAATGAGTGATACTATTCCTAACATATGTTATCTGAAAGCAGACTAGTAACATACCGACTCTGGCAATAACAACTTGCCAAAGCCTTCCCAATTGCAACAAGCATTGGCATAGCCAAAAGGTCTCACCTTTGGGGCGTTATAAGTGTTTAGACAGAGCTATTGGCTTTGTTAACATTTTTGATATGTGTTGTAGAGCATTATGAATGTTGTGCAGCATGTTGTGCGTCTGTTGGAAGTATGGGAGGGGCGGTGGGTCTGCCTCCTGTTACAGTGGCGATACTGGTGTGCTTCCTGTCTGGGCAACACAGGGGCACAAATGTTGCTGCTGATGATTTAAAAACTAACAAATAGTGTAATAAAGGGCAATAATGTCAATGCCAAAGTTGCTAGGAATAATAAAAATTAATATTATCATACTATCACAGCAGCTTGTGGCGGAGGAGTTTGTCCCTTGGCCGGGGTAGAGAGGACGTGCCTTGTAAGGAAAGCTGCAAGGTCCAGCGCCTTGGTGCTTCTGTCTAGGCGCTTTATAATCCAGTTTATGGCGGTGTGGTCTGTCCCTCGGCCGGGGTGGAGGGGACGCGCCTTGTAAGAAAAGCTGCGAGGTCCAATGAGTTCACAAATGCTAACATCGGAAACCTGGCCATCTGTGTGTGAAATTTGTTTATTAAACAGAAAGCGAGAGAACCACGTGGGTGTGATGGAGGGGCACGTGCAGTGGAGTGAAGGAAACACGCACCACAGCTGTGCACTGTGCAGTGGGGTGAAAGGAAGCACACACCATAGCTGTGCACTGTGCAGAGATGTCAAAGGTAGCACGCACCACAGCTGTGCAGAGGTGGGAAAGGAAACGCACACCACAGTGCTGAAAAAACATGAATGTTAAAGGGTGCGGTCAATTTTTAAGCTGTGTACTGTGCAATGAGGGAAAGGAAGCACGCACCACAGCGGTGCACTGTGCAGAGATGTCAAAGGTAGCACGCACCACAGCTGCTCAGAGGTGTGAAAGGGAGCGTGCACCACGGTGCTGAAAAAACATGAATGTTAAAAGCCGCTGTGAATTTATAAGCTGTGTACTGTGAAATGGGGGAAAAGGAAGCACGCACCACAGCTGTACACTATGCAGAGATGTGAAAGGTAGCACCCACTACAGCTAAGCAGAGGTATTATTTAGCAGCCAGTGCCTGCAAGCACGCACAAAAAGCAAGTGCTAATAATTATGTGCCCATGTGCGCACCGCCAGACACCGGCTCAAATAAAGCCCCCAGCAATGGCCTGCGTTATGCCTCTGGATCGAGCGAGCACCAAAAGCAATGTGGGGAAAGGAAACACACATCACAGCTGTTCACCATGCAGAGATGTCAAAGGTAACACACACCACAGCTGCGCAGAGGTGTAAAAGGAAGCACGCACCACGGTGATGAAAAAGCACTAATGTTAAAAGGTGCGGTCAATTTTTAACATGGTACAGAAAAAGAGGCAACTATAGAGACCAACTACAAAGTACAGTAAATGTCTTGACAGTAACATACTAATACAAAGATAACGGTGCAGGAAGAGACTGCTGACATAGATGAAATGCGAGTGCTGGAAAAAGAAGCGCGCACTCTTGTGGAGGTGGGGTCTGTCCCTTGGCCGGGGTGGAGGGGAAAGGCCTTGTAAGGAAAGCTGCATGGTCTTGAAATTAAACATGATTCACAACAGATGGCACGCTGCGGGCTGCTGCTCGCTCCCAACAGCTAAACGCTGTGGGAGTAAACATTTTCAGAAAAGATGGGACATGCACCCGCCTTTGGCCAATTAGGTGCTTTCAATTTTGAAAGCCACACACAAAGGCCAATAGCATGTGTGGAAAATCGAACACCACACACACGAGTTTGCAAAAGTCTGAAGTGATTCCAAGACGCCTTCTCCTAGAGCAGTGCATGCGTGCTGTGCTAGGCTCGACCTAAAAAGGAAATTCAAACATATTTTTACATAAACCTTAAACACAATCAAACAATAGGACTAAATCCAGCTGAACCTAGTGAGGTGCACCCTCGTGGGGGAGCGAGATGCCGAATACCATCTTGCTGAACTGAGGGGGCCGGGAACATGGTTAGGTACAGCTGGGCCAATACAACCACTCGGGGGGCATCCAAGACTGTTAGCTAGACAGTGCAATTTTACTTGCCAGCACAATTAGCACAGTACATTGCATAGAATGTAGCCCAGTGAAGGAACTGTTAATTAGCCTCAAGGATATACAGGGCGCCAAAGTAGCATACAATAGGTACTCAACATAACCTGTGAACCTTATACTATAGTATTATACAGCACAGTTACTTAGCTGCAGGGACCGCTGCTTAAACTTTAGTCCTTTGAAGTTAGTCCCTAGTGTCCACAGCATCGAGCTCAGCTCTCGTAGGGGTGCGACGGATCCGCCTTTTGGCCTTAATGAAGTCCATGACTGCTTTTGGTGATGTGAAAATAGTTTGTGTGCCCTCGTGGTACACTCTTAATCGGGCAGGGTGCAACATGGCATAAGAGAACCCTAGGGAGTGTAATTTCTTTTGCCTAAGTGAATTCCCTCCAAGCAGCTTGCACTGTTGCAGTGAAGTTGAGATAGAAGGCGATTTTGTTGCCTTGAAATTACGTAGTGCCTTTTTCCCAAGAGAGGCACAGACCTGTGTCCTGATTTTGGTAATTTATGAGCTTTGCAATGATCAGTCTTCGGGGTGCTTCCAAGAGGGGGGCGCCTGCAGAGTTCTGTTAGCATGTTCTATTTTTAACACCAAGGACAGTTGCTTACTACCAAATATTTATTTCAGTATAGACTCCACATATCATTCAAGATGACCTGTATTGGTGGACTCTGGAATGCCCATTTTGTGCAAATTGCTGTGGAGCAACCGCGCTTCTAAGTCCTCGTTTTTGGCTTGAATAATAGCTAATATTTTGCCCATGCTCAGCTGCTTACAGTTGAGCACCTGCAAATCATCTTCTGCACCGGATATGCGCTGTTCTGCTATGGCGAGGCTTGTGGCATGTTTGTTGAGCTTGGCTGCCAGGGTGTCCATGCGGACATTTAATGCATCTACGTGGTTTTCAATGAGGTACTTGCTTGCAGTGGCAGCTCTTGCTCTGAATCCTTGTGTGCTTGCTGCGAAGGTCTGGGCATCCGCTTGGATTCAAAGGTAAGACAGGCCTGCTGCTTGTCTGACTTGCCCACGCTGGTCACTAGCGAGTACCACACCAATGCACAATGTCAAGTGGAGCGCCGCCGCACTATGGTCACCCTGTCTAGGACAAGCACTCTCCAATGTGTAGCTACTAGTGGTGTATACAAGGTGTGGTAAGGGGAGTGGAAGGGGCCGCGCTGGCACCGAAAACCAAGGGACCCGTTGGCCTCACCACCTCATCAGTCCTGCCCTTGAATTCCCCCTGCAGCATCCCGGCACTCACTATTTCAGAGGGATCAAGGTCACCTTTAGAAGCCAGGTGCACCGCAGATTGGGGTATGCACCTCTCCCTTTTTGTGTCACCCGGCCAGCGATTTACAAGGGCCATCACTCCCTCGCGGTGTAGGCACACAAACCCCTGACCCTCAGGCCGTGGGGACGACCATCACATCCACCGCCATGCCTAGCAGGTAGACCCAGCTCGTGTAGGCCATGGGGGAATCCGATGCAGCAGTCGCACTCACTGTCGCAGGCCTCACGGGCTCTGGCACCGCATTGAGGCTCCCTCCAGCTGCCACCACAGGTGTGCCACTTGTTCAAGGGGCAGGCAGCTGGCAGGGCACTCTCAGTGACTGTTAGGGCCCCCACAGCGCAGTAGAGGTCACCGCCACCAGCCTAGGTCACCAATCCGCCCAGCAGGCCGATAGCGCCAGCCCATCGACTGCATCGCTTCAGGGAGCGAGCACAGCAGCGCGGGCAAAGAACCCGCAGCCGGATGCCACAAACACTCCGCCGCAGGCTGGCACCTTTGTGTATCTGGGTGGAGGTGGCACTCTGCTCCCGCTCTGTGTCGATAAAAGGAGCTCAGCACCCGTCCAACAGCGCCGTTTCCACTAACCGGCTGCCGCCATTTTAGGTGTGGGTGTCGCTCAGTCACCACACCTCGTTGTTTCTTTCTGCTAGGGTGTTGCACACTGCTCCTAAATGCTCAGCTGTTACAGCTTGTTAGTAGGGTATGTTTCACCCCTGCTTGATCATGGATGGCTCTGTTAGTACCAGATTCTTAACCGATTGGTGTCCCGGCAGGCAGAACTACACTAAGGTGCGGCCATCTTGCCGTGGGTTCTCTTGAGCACCTCTCTGTAAGTGGGTGTATGAGTGGCTTTGTGGGCGTGTGAGTGGGTGTGTAAATCATTGTATTGGTCTATGAGTGGGTATGTGAGTGGTTGTATGAGTGTGCCAGTGGGTGTGTGAGTGTTTGTGTTGGTGTTTGAGTGGTTGTATGGGGGTGTGTGAGTGTGTTGGTGTGTGAGTGGTTGTATGGGCTGTTTGGGTGTGTGAGTGCTTGTATGGGTGTGTGAGTGCTTGTGTGGGTGTGTTACTGGGTTAGTCAGTGGTTCTGTGGATGATGTCATCAATGATATCATCAGTGATGTCATTTAAGATGTCATCAGTGATGTCACTGACCATGTCATGAGTGATGTAATACGTGAGGTCAAACGCAGTGCATTGCGGAGGAGTAAGTTCTAGTTAGCCCAGGTAACTATAACTTTCTATGTTTCTGAATTTCTATGCTTTTGTGCATGTGAAATCTAAGCCTAACTATAATACTCTTGTAACCTTTGTTTCTTTCAGTGAATTTCTAAGGTTTTTTTTAAAATTCACTTCCTAACTATAAAATCCCTGTAACCTTTGTCTTTTTTAGTGAATTTCTAAGGTTTTTAAAAATTGATTTCCTGCCTGCAACCTTAGAGGATGGGTGTGTGAGTGGCTATGTGAATGAGTGAGTGAGTGGGGTTTGTTAGTGGCTATGTGAGTTGGACTGTGATAGGCTGTATGGGTGTATTAGATGGTGTGTGAGTGGTTTTGAGCGAAGCTTACAAGTGGTTTTGTAAATTACTTATAGTAATTTAAATAAAGAGCCATAGACTTTCCTGTCACCAGGACATAAGAAGAAACATCCCAGAGGGCATAGTCACTACAGAAAAGATTGTGCTTCAATAGATGTCTGATGCATTCACCAGCTTCAAGGATTTCAGATTGTTTTTAAGTTGCAGTTTCCTGAAAAACAGACTTGCTTTGTCTTCACCATGCCTAAAATGTTAGAATCATTTGTGCTTTGGAGAACTTATGGTTTAACTGGGTCACCGACTATCTATATTTTGAAGTTCTTTAAAAAGAAAAATTATTTAATTTGTTGTTTTTTTTTGATCCGCGGATCCTTTGTGGACATCCCTGATATGTCCTTCCTATTCCATGGGAGGTCCGCAGATCCAATGTGATTTTTAACAACACTTGAAAACATATATAGACACTATAAAATTGAGGTTTGAGATAAGTAATTTACTAAAATGACAAAGAAACTTATATTTTTAATAAGCAAATATAGTTTACAACATACATATTTCTGGATTCACTGTAATGTCACCACAACGTCACTGCAAACCCATGTGACAAAGGAAAAATGTATTTTATTGATTAGAGTATCAGTCAATAATTTCTAGAGGAAGTACCTCCCAGGCTTTTTTTACCATTTGGGTGTGGCTGTAAAGAATCACACCTAGAGAGACAATTAGAAAGAGTTTTTTTATTGTTCTTTTGCTGTACTACTGATCATGGCTTCTAGAGAGAATACACAGGACCAGCTCAGAGGAACTTCTTCAGAAGAAGAGGAATCCATTGAATGGAAATTCTTTACTATTCCATGTGGAGAAAAGAAGGTGGTCAAATGTTGTGGTGTGAAAAGCAGCTGTCACAAGGGACTCTTAAAAAATAAATCCTGGGACTAGCATGTCATTTATAGTTTACTTTTTTTAAAGTACTGACTTTCAACCCAAACACTAATGAGCAAGATTTCCATGCCACTCTCCCTTTCACATTAATACTCTTCCCTTTTTTGTTCCCTTCCCCCATGCTCTTTCAGCTCTGTTTCCATTGTAACCATGTTTGGAACACTCACTGCTAGCACTAGGTCAAAAGTTCACAACCCTTTCTGTGAGCACCATACTACCTTCAAATTGAATTGTAGCAGGTGTGGTTTACTGTTTGGAATTATATAAGTATGCCAAACAGCATACCTTTTTTTCTTTCCAAAACCAATCACAGATGTAATAACTTTTTTCTCAAAATCACTACCTACGTTTAGCTACCATTGAATCAAATATGTTCGAGTTTAATTTAGGTGCTGTCCTTCATATTAACTGCCTTTCATTTTGAAAACTGTCTCTTTCCGCTGCAACCTTCTCCTGTGTACTACTCCTGTTTGCCTTCAAAACGTTAGTGTGTGGATTGTGGACCATAGTTTTGTGTTTTGGCCCAGAGAGAGCACTAGACACAGTGGCATTGACAGAGACTCGGGTTTACCTAATGTAGACATTACTTGGCTTGGCCACAGAGTACTGGCATCAATTGCTGCTTTCGGTTGAAAGCATTGTGGATTGCCATCATCCAGATGTATTACAGATTTTATGGGTGTGTGTGTGGGTTGGACACTAGGGGCCAGATGTAGGTAGGCTTTTACCGGGTGGTAACGGCCGAAAACCGGTAAAATCGGCCGTTACCGAGGAAATGAGATGTAGGAGGCCGTAAATTACCGATTTCATAAAATCCGAGTCGGAAACATACCGACTCGGTAAGAATGACCCGGTAAAATTACCGTGTCGGAATCTACCGTATACATAAATACCGAGTTCGTATTTTCCGACTCGGTAAATCAGAAACGGTAAAAATCAGCCTTGGAGATGTAGGTAAGCACAAAAATACCGATTCTGCCGAAAAACGGTATTTTTAAGTCGGTATTTACCATGCAATGAAAGCAGGTGGTAACCAAGGGAGGGCTATAAAAAAAGTCCCAAAATGCACCTCAGGACCCATGATGGCGGCTTTTTACATCATAGCAAGACGGCAGAGACTACAGGCAGCAGGACAGAGAGAATGGCTAAGGGAGGAACAAGTGTACAGGCAGAGGATAACACTGTTCCAACTGACAGAGCCTGAAATACTGCAGAGGTACAGGCTACACCCAGACACCATCAAGCAATTGATCAGGGACCTACACCCTCTCCTGGACCACCCAACACCCAGGGCCCATGCCATCCCACCTCATGTCCAGGTGCTATGTAGCTTACACCTGCTGGCCTCAGGGAGCTACCAGAGTGTGATAGCTGTAGTGGGTGGCGTGTCCCAGGGCTGCCTGTCCCGCTTCTTCAGGAGGTTTCTTGACGCCATGATGCAGAGGATGGGGCATTATATTAAATTCCCTGTTACACCGGCAGAATTAGCCAAAACCAAGACTGACTTTTATCAACTGGCACACTTCCCTCACGTGATCGGCTGCATCGATGGCACCCACGTCCCACTCTGTCCACCTGCAGCCACAGAGCACATATACAGGAATCGCAAATCGACGCACTCCATCAACGTCCAGGTCATATGTAATGCAGGTAACCTCATCACTGACATCGTAGCCAAGTTCCCCGGAAGTACCCATGATTCATACATATTCCAGAATAGTGGAATATACACACGCCTACTTGCCGGAGAATTTGGAAATGGATACCTGCTAGGTAAATCACATTGACACACCCTGACACTCACATTAGATCTACGTCTCAAGTACTTGCAATTAATGTCTATCTTTCTCCCCCTAGGCGACAGTGCATATGCCCTGCGGTCCTTCGTGCTCACTCCCTACCTCAACCCATCCACCAGGAGTGAAAGGCGATACAACGTGGCTCACAGATCCACACGAAACGTAGTTGAGCGCACATTTGGACTCCTAAAGAGCAGGTTTCGCTGCCTCCACAAGAGTGGAGGTGCACGGCAGTACACCCCAATCATCTGCTGCAAAATAATAGCGACCTGTGCAATGTTGCATAATCTCGCCACCAAGCAAGGCACTGAGGTGGAGCTCACATATCATGAGGACATTGATGACGACCCAGAGGTGGCAGAGCCCCAAGCCACAGTGGCAGCAGCAGCTACAGATGGGAGACTGAGACGGGCAGAGGTTACACAACAATATTTCTGAGTGAGTAAAGAGACACAGGCATGAATGTAACTTTGTGTAAGTAGTTTAATATTCACTACGCCACAGCATTGTTAGCTCACATTGGGCTCACTAATACTGACACTCCATGAGTGTGTTGTCACG